>NW_027507903.1:224028908-224518908 GCF_037356315.1 Lithobates pipiens
GTAGGCAAAGGCCATGAATTCAGAAGATAGTCAATCCACTTGTTGGTAATATTTTTTCCAGATTGGATGAGCAAGATCACCACATGGATCAGTTTGCCATGGCGTTATAAATGCTCCTGAGTCGCACAGCTCACCTGGAATCCCGCACTGTGGCTGCTCCGGTACAACCTGAGTCACAGGCCGTCCCTGCTGCTGCGCCCGTCTCTGTGCAGGCACCTGTCTCGAGTCTATAAGAGTTATGTCTGGTTCCACTCTGCTTCCCCAGTGATTTGGGGGCGATCAAGTTCAATGCAGAGCGTTTCTCAATCAGGTTGAGATATACTTCGAGATGCTGCCCCAGGCGTTTCTCATGGACAGAAGCAAAGTAGGTTTTGTGATATCTTTGCTTTATGAGAGAGCCTTGGCCTGGGCTAACCCTCTATGGGAGACGCAAAAACCTGTTGTCTTGAGTTACCCTGAGTTTGTGGCCTCCTTTAAAAGGGTATTTGATGTTCCCACATGCTCCGCTTCTGCTGCCAAGTGCCTCATGTCCATCAAACAGAGTATGAGAACTTTTGCCGACTACGCCATTGAATTCCGTACTCTGGCAGCAGAAGTTGCTTGGAACAATGAGGACCTCGTGGCTGCTTTTTCTCATGGTCTGTCGGATTCCATCAAGGATGAGATAGCAGCCCGAGATATATCTACTGAGCTGGAGAGCTTGTTTACCATCCTCATTGACTCCAGACTCAGAGAAAGATTTTCTCTTAAGGAGCGCTTGCAGAAGCCTCCTGTACAATTGCCTCCGAGCTTTGCAGTCCCACCCGTGCCTCCCTCACCGCCATTGAATTCTGTACTCTGGCAGCAGAAGTTTCTTGGAACAATGAGGACCTCATGGTTGCTTTTTCTCATGGTCTCATGGATTCCATCAAGGATGAGATAGCAGCCCGAGATATACCTACTGAGCTGGAGAGGTTGTTTACCATCCTCATTGACTCCAGACTCAGAGAAAGATTTTCCCTTAAGGAGCACTTGCAGAAGCCTCCTGTACATTTGCCTCCGAGCTTTGCAGTCCCGAGTCGGTCAGTGAAGATGAACCTATGCACCTGGGCTTCATGCGTCTCTCTACGGATGAGAGAGCCGTTAGGAGGAGGGAGAGATTGTGCCTTTATTGTGGCCAGGCAGGTCACTTTTTGAAGTCTTGTCCTACTCTTCCAGGCAACGCCCAAACCTTGAGGTCCTGTCATGGACAGACCTTAGGTGGCATTGTTTCGTCCCCAGTTAACCAGAAGGATAAGCCCCTGGTTTCGGTCACCCTTTCTTGGGCTGAGTCGTCCATCGAGATACAGGCTCTAATCGACTCTGGGGCTGAAGGTCTGTTCATTGATGCTGCATTTGTTTCGCAGCATTCGATTCTGCTGCAGCTGCGTGACACTCCACTTGCCATTGAGGCTCTCGATGGGAGACCTTTACAGCCTGCCCATGTGACTCATGAGGCAGTTCCATTGTCCATGGCCGTAGGGGCTCTTCACCATGAGATAATCCAATTCCAAGTTATCTCCTCACCCAGGTCTCCTCACCCCTCTTTTGATTGTCTCCGTGCTGAGGTTCTCTCCTGGTCACCACAATGCAGTGAGACGTGCTTCCTGAAGGTATTCAAGGTCCTGTGCACCTCTTCACTCTCCTCCCTGCCGGAAGAGTACCACGATTTTAGCGATGTCTTTGACAAAGGTCAAGCCGGTAGTTTGCCTCCACACCGGTCTTATGATTGCGCAATTGACCTTCAACCTGGTGCCTTACCTCCCCGTGGCCGGGTTTACCCTTTGTCGGTCTTGGAGGATAAGGCCATGGAGGAGTATGTTGCAGACGCACTTTCTCGAGGTTTCATCCGCAAATCCTCATCTCCTGCTGGTGCTGGTTTCTTCTTTGTGAAGAGCTGTGAACTGAGACCTTGTATAGATTATAGGGGTCTCAATCGTGTCACGATTAAGAATGCCTACCCGATTCCATTGATAACAGAGTTAATTGACCGCCTCAAGGGATCAACGGTTTTCACAAAGCTATACTTGAGAAAGGCATACAATTTAATGCGCATTAAGGAGGGCAACGAGTGGAAAACTGCATTTAATACCAGAACAGGCCATTATGAGTACCTGCTAATGCCTTTTGGCCTTTGTAATGCCCCAGCAGTTTTTCAGGAATTTCATTAATGATGTCCTCCGAGATTTGTTGCAGTTATGTGTGGTGGTTTATCTCAATGACATCCTTATATTTTCCAAGTCCCTGGAGAGCCACCACACAGATGTCTGTCGTGTGCTTCAGAAACTAAGAGAGAACAATCTCTATTGTAAACTGGAGAAGTGCGAGTTCCATCGTGAACAGGTTACATTCCTGGGCTATGTAATTTCCACTGCTGGTTTTTCGATGTACCCAGAGAAACTTTCGGCAGTCGTACAGTGGCCTCGACCCATGGGTTTACATCCTCTGCAGCGTTTCCTGGGCTTTGCCAACTACTATCGGAAGTTTCTTCGTAACTTCTCGTCTCTGGTCAAGCCCCTGACTGATATGACCAGAAATTACGGTAATCCACAGAGTTGGACTCCGGAGTCCATTAAGGCCTTTGAGACTCTCAAGGCTGCCTTTGTTTCTGCTCCTGTGTTGGCACATCCTGATCCTATGTTGCCTTTTATCCTAGAAGTTGATGCTTCTGAGACTGGAGTTGGCACCCTTCTTTCTCAACGTCCCAACTCTGAGAGCTCTATGCATCCGTGTGGCTACTTTTCCAAGAAATTGTCTCCTGCTAAGTGCAATTATGAGATTGGTGACAGAGAGCTGTTGGCGATCATTTTAGCCCTGAAAGAATGGAGACATCTCCTTGAAGGTACCACTGTGCGGGTTATTTTATTCCTACTGACCATAAGAATCTTACATTCTTGTCTGAGGCTAAGCGCCTCTCTCCCAGAAGGTTGAGATGGGCTCTTTTCTTGTAGAGTTTTAATTACATTGTCTCATTCTTACCCGGTACTAAGAATGTAAGGGCTGATGCCTTGTCACGACAATTTTCATCCACTTCCAAGTCGGAGTCGGTTCCGATTCCTATGATTCCTCCTGATCGTATCTTGGCTACGGTTCGCACCAGCTTCTCCTCTGCTGTTTACTTTCAACTTTTAAGGACTACATGTCCCATGGTGACCTTCTGCCTACAAGCTGTGATTCCTGTACTGACTCTGCCCCCTGAAACTCCTCTTCTCATCTCCACTGTAGCTCAGAAGGCAAGCTCTGTGAATTCTGTGAAACAGCAGTGCCTACTCACAAGACTGTCAGAAACCATGAATCAGACTGAGACAGAAGTACAGTTAAATCACACATGTTTAATAATGAAAGTAAATAGAACAAACGTAGTCAAAACATAGCCAAAGTTTCATAACCAGAGATGATAGCCAGAAAGTCAGCAAGTGGGATCTGGAGCCAGAAGGAATGTCAGCCAAGCAAGTCTTTAACAGGAGTGCAGGAGGAGGTGTCTGTGATGTTGACCAAGGCGAAGGCAGAGATCATCTGGGCTGGACGGCTTAAGTAAACAGGACTGACGAGCAGGATATCATCAACAGGTTAGTCACTGTGGAGAGATAGGAGCTAGCAATTAGCCGACAGCTGAGCGGCCAGCTCATAGAAGGAAGGGCTGAGCCCAGCCCTGATGAGGACATATATGAATATGCGTCTCAGAATTCAAAGAAGGAAATGTGTGGGCATCTTAATATAGTAACTTTAAAAAAATGAAATCATTCAGATTAATAAGAGAAGGCTGGAAATAATTGAATTACAATGTTGAAATTAATGAGTTTACATTTTCACATAGATAAGTCTTTAATAAACGGAATATTTATTTTCATTATTTAGTGCCTGAAATATACATTCCTAAATTGCAACTTTATAAGTGTACATCTACTTTACCCGCTTCCGGACCACCCACTGCATATACAATGCAGCAAGACGGCCTGTCTGTGCAAAATCACATATATGTATGGGATTTTGTGCACAGGGTGTAGGGGCGTACGCAGGAGCCAATCAGTGGGTCCGGCGGCCGTGATGGCCACCGCGACCCACCAATCGTTCTGTGGAGAGACGGAGCAGCAGTGTGCCATATCTCAAAAAATGGCCGGGTCAGGAAATGGGTAAAACCTTCCGGAGCTGGCGTGGCCAAAGTGGGTCCTAAAGCCTTAAGGTTTTTCACCATAATGCATTCTATGCTGCAGCTGCCCCCCAGACTCCACCTTTTCCTTACCAGAGCTCATCCGATCCAGCAACCTGCATGAGCACCGCGGCTCCTGCCACTGTCTCTCACCTCATTGGACAGATTGATAGCAGCAGGAGTGATTGGCTCCCGCTGCTGTTAATCTTTTTTTTGTCACTTTCATTATAATTATGAACCTGATGGTGGGCATTGCTAGATATATTAGATAATGCAAGTATGCTTATATTTACATGTATTTAGATTCCAATTCTTCTGGGCTATTACACAACAATCCTCAAAAACACATTCCACTTATCTTTCAGAATGGCACTATAAAATTTCAGCATTGCCTGTCTATTATCAAGCCTCACCCCCATTTTTTGGCTTACCACACCCCAATTGGGGATATGTTTTCCCACTTTTGTTTCATTGATTCATATTATTTAAACTCTTGTTAATTTTTCTACCCTCATATAATCTCATCCCTTATGTTAACAGCTGAAATTCTGTATGAGGACTTGCATGGGGACAGTGTGGTTTTTGACCCTCCTCCCCTCTAATTGGACATTGTTTTGTTGTCCTCCCCAGCTAGACACAGTTCGTTTTTCTCCTGAACACTCGGTTACGTACGACTTATTTATTCAAAATTTACTTATGTAGTAGGTGTCCCTTATACTTTGTGGATTAACGACCACACAACACACTAATTTGTTTTTCATTTTTGAAAGGATTTTTTGATACTATGTTTTCTATGCATAGAATATTGTATACATTTGTATCTCCCCCATTGCACCCCTGATGAAAGGTATCTCTGAAACGCGTTGAGTATAGGCAACATGTGATTCACATATGCATTTCTCAGCATGTAACTGAAGTCATATGCTTTTATCATTTATGTAAATGTAGAATTGTGTCGGAAATTGTATTATGTATCAATATTTACTTTTTACTGACTATGTGGGTGATCTGTTGCTATTAAAGTCCCATCCATATATGGGGGTTCTCTCTCTTTGTTTAATCAAATAAGGTGACATGGAGTGGGGGGCGTGGCTGAGTCCCGCTGTCTGTGACAATGCACGTAGCAGCAGGACTCAGGAGCGAGTAGTGGGGGCACTCTATAACCCTTTGAAGAGGAGGAGCCAGGAGTGCTGGCAGGGCAACACCAGAAAAAGAGGATCAAGGCTGCTCTGTGCGATAGCATTGCATAGAGCAGGTAAGCATGGTTGTTATTTTTATTATAAATAAAGCCAGCATGTTATTGTATGGCTGCCAAATAAAGACTTTATATATTATATAATATAAAATATATTGTTAGATTTCTTGAAGGGAGATTTTTTTTCGATATTACAGTATAATTTAATAGTATACCATACTTTAGCAAAAGAGTTACTGCCGTGTTCATATGCAGGTTAATATATCATCCATAAGTACACATAAGTGCGTGCATTAAAGAGGAAGTAAACCCTGATGGGTTTACTTCCTCTTTTTTTCCCTGCAAAGGTAAAGCATAATGGACTACTATGCATCGCATAGTAGCTCATTATGTGTCACTTACCTGACACAGGAGCCAGCGAAGTCGCCGCTGTCCCCTGTAGTCCGCCGCATCCATGTTGCTTGTGGCGTCTCGCAGCTCCGACGAATCACAGCGGCGCAACCGCAATGACGTCACTCCCGCGCATGCGCACGGGAGTCGCGCCTCGCAGCTCCGCCGCTGTCATACGGCGAAGCTGCGATGACGTCACTCCCGCGCATGCGCACGGGAGTCGACAAATTTGGCAAATCCATTCTTGGATTTGCCGCATTTAGTGCGCCTGCGCGCCGCTGTCTACGGCGCATGCGCCGTAGACAGCGGTGCCCATTTTCGGGCAAATATCTCCTAAACCATATAGGTTTAGGAGATATTGCTTGGACCTACAGGTAAGCCTTAATCTAGGCTTACCTATAGGTCCAAGTTGTTTGGAAGGGTTTACTTCCTCTTTAAGGAATAAAGTCCACACCAGTGATCATTGCATATAATTCTCTCAATTTTTTTAAATGTTTTCATTCCTAATTGTTAAGTGTTTGTTGAAAATAGCAAAATCCATTAACAGAATTTATTTGTAAATAATGAGCCTTTTGTTTCTCGTTTCAGTGGTTACAATTCTGACAACACCGCAGGCTGAATTTCCTGTGGAAAATGCTTATTTAAATGACATGAAGTGCGCAATGAAAAAAACCTTGAGATAATTAATTTTAAAAGGATTGCTATTAATCTCAATTAGGATGCATCTCATTAAGGGACATTGACCGCATACCATTTGAAGATTAAGGACTTGTACAGATTCAATATTAGTTCCCAAAAAGTAATTACATATTTTTAAACGCCAATTACACCCTTGTTTGTAATTAAATATTTCAGAAATTTTCTAACACAGCCATGTTGCCAAAATGGGACCAAGGTGTGATGGAACACCTGGGTGACTGTTTGCAAGAAATTCTTAGTGACTGAGATCCTTAAAATAAAAAATCTGTGCCCACTCCATGGAAATACCAATCACTGTCCTAGTGGTAATTACTGAACACGAGTACCTTGAAAATAGTAGTGTGCCCCAAAACCTATGCCTTTTGAAAAAGGCTGTTGCAATGGCTTGGGCACCGCCTTCTCAGACTCCTGCAGGAATGATCTGATGCTTTAAGATTTTAGGACAGCTGTGTTGTTTTCTGGATAATAGCAGTTTATTGATTTTACTTGTTGTCTACAGTTGTTCTTTAAAGAGACCCTGCCACTAGCTTTAAAACCATTGCATGTAAAATGTGAAAGATCTCATATTTTATGTGTTTGCCTACACTATTGTCTCTTTCCATTAATGATGTGACTTTGAACTTACTAGATCATTTAAGTAGTCAGTTGTCTAACACAGCCCCCCCCTCCTTTTACATTATAGCACACTCCTCTTCTGGGAATGTCTGTTTACTGTCTATGATCGCCCAGCTACTCTGCCTTTCCCCTCAACTCCCTATAGCTCTTGGAGGACCAAGGGGGGCTACTATAAATTCCCAGTTCCCAACCTGCAGGCCTTGAGCATATAGCCCCTGCAGACAATTATCTGTTTCCTTAATTATTTTCTCAAGGCAGTGAAGGAAGAAAATAGTCTTTAGAATGGCTAAGGCGCCTTAAGACACCATTGGGGCAGTGGATTTCAGCGGACATGTGCCCGGTAAAACCCACCAGCATCCGAACCGGTCTACTAAAAACAGATGAAT
This sequence comes from Lithobates pipiens, assembly GCF_037356315.1. Classification (NCBI taxonomy): domain Eukaryota; kingdom Metazoa; phylum Chordata; class Amphibia; order Anura; family Ranidae; genus Lithobates; species Lithobates pipiens. The sequence goes on from NW_027507903.1 coordinate 224,036,362, forward strand.
AAGTATCTGATGACAATCAGATGGCAACGGACAGGCGGTCCGTTTTCGTCTGACCGCCCCACGGAGAACAGTGGGACCATTCATCCGCCTCTTCAGCGGGGATCAGCGGAGAGATCCCCCACTGAGCAGGCGGATATGCTTGTACGGATTCTGATCAATCTGAAAGGGGCCTTAGAGTAGTTAATGGTTTGGCTTGTTATGTGTTACAAGTATTTATACAGTATCTCACAAAAGCGAGTACACTCACATTTTTGTAAATATTTTATTATATCTTTTCATGTCACAACACTGAAGAAATTACACTTTGCTACAGTGTTAAGTAGTGAGTAGTGATACCCTCACCGGTATCATGTGTGTGACTCATAAGTGTTACAAGGTCTCAGGTGTGAATGGGGAGCAGGTGTGTTAAATTTGGTTTTATCGCTCTCGCGCTCTCATACTGGCCAATGGAAGTTCAACATGGCACCTCATGGCAAAGAACTCCCTGAGGATCTGAAAAAAAGAATTGTTACTCTACATAAAGATGGCCTAGGCTATACGAAGATTGCCAAGACCCTGAAACTGAGTTACAGCACGGTGGCCAAGACCACACAGCGGTTTAACACACTCAGGACAGGCCTCGCCATGGTCGACCAAAGAAGTTGAGTGTGCGTGCTCAGTGTCATATCCAGAGGTTTTCTTTGGAAAATAGACATATGAGTTCTGCCAGCATTGCTGCAAAGGTTGAAGGGGTGGGGGGGTTCAGCCTGCCATTGCTCAGACCATATGCTGCCCACTGCATCAAATTGGTCTGCATGGCTGTCATCCCAGAAGGAAGTCTCTTCTAAAGATGATGCACAAGAAAGCCTGCAAACAGTTTGAGGAAAAGCAGACTAAGGACATAGATTACTGGAACCATGTCCTGTTGTCTGATGAGACCAAGATAAACTTATTTGGTTCAGATGGTGTCAAGCGTGTGTGGCGGCAACCAGGTGAGAAGTACAAAGTGAAAAGTAACCCCTCAGGAGTTGTATTACGTTTGTGATGGTACACTTTTTGTTGTGAATAATCCTCCCTGTATTCTTTGATGAAAGGTTAAGGTTAGGATTGAGGTCTATGTTAGGCTTAAATAAAACCTGTCACTTTTTCCATTCAGTTAATACTTTCAAGTATGGAAGAGCATGTGACCTTCTCCCAGGATGCAATGCTCAGACCTAACAAGGAGGCGGAAGACTTTACCCTGTGTAAGCTCTAACCCCTATCAATGTGGAACTTTCACAAGGTGAGGAATTGAGGAACAATGTAGTGGGGGAGCACAGGGAAGATGAGTTTTAGAAGGTCTGTTGACTTCTTTCTCCTCTTTACTACTCAGGTCCCAAGACCTGCATCTTGAGAGGAGGTCCCATGCTCCCCCATACCTAGAAGCATTGGTTAAATTACAGAGGGTTTCACCAGAGTGGTGGGGGTGCACAGGGAAGGCTAATATATATGAGTGAAAGGTGCTTCTTACAAGAGTAAGGTGTCTATTTATAAATAAAACTACATGGTCATTCCTCCAGCAGGTTTGCATGTTCAGTCATTCTGTCCGAGTTAGGCAAAAACCATTGGTTACATTTATTTTCTAATTCTCTTTGGCGTTTTACATTGTTTCTCTTGTTACAAGAGCATGTGTATTTTCTGTGCTCCTCTACTCCATGTAGTGGCCATAATGCAGTATTTTACTACTGCAGATAATAAAAGAACATTCGTTCAGCAGAGCAAATAGTTAAAAGAATGTTCTTTTTTCGCTCAATGTGCACAGAATGATGTATATAATTTGCTGCAGGAATGGTTATGTGATTTATTATTATTATTATTATTAAATAGACCCCTAAATGTGGTGTTCTAAAGTCTCTTTAGGGGCTAGGTTTTGGGTTTAGTGGATTTGTTGAAAGTAACTCCATTTACCTTAAACAAGTGTCAGGGCTGGCTTAGCCCGTCCTCCTCTGGGCTGGCCGCTCAGCTGTCGGCTAATTGCCAGCTCTCTTCTCTTTCCACAGTTACCAGCTGTTCCCGATGATGCTCGTCTGACCTGCCTATTTAAAGACTTCCTGCTCACTTTTCCATTTGCCTTCGCATTGGTCACATCACAAGGAACCATCTCCTGCTGTTTGTTTCAAGACTGGCTTGTTGACATCCATCCTGGCTTCTTATCCTGCTTGCAGTTGCTCTCCTTGGATCCCTGACTTCTGGCCTGGCTGATAACCCGATCTGGTTAATGAACTTTGGACTGGCTGACTACCCAATCTGGCTACTCTGGCTATGCTTGACTACACTTTTTTCTGTTTACCTTTTATTTTTATTAATAAACAAGTGTGATTTGATTGTACTTCTGTCTCAGTCTGTTTCATGGTTTCTGACAGTACGCGAAGGCCATGAATTCAGAAGATACAGTCAATCCACTTGTTGGTAATATTTTTTCCAGATTGGATGAGCAAGATCACCACATAGATCAGTGTTCCTTGGCGTTACAAATGCTCCTGAATCACACGGCTCACCTGGAATCCCCCAAGGTGGCTGCTCCGGTACAACCTGAGTCGCAGGCTGTCCCTGCTGCTGCGCCAGTCTCTGTGCAGGCACCCGCCTCGAGTATTACCTCTATAAGAGGTACAGTGGTGTGAAAAAGTTTTTGCCCCCTTCCTCATTTCCTGTTCCTTTGCATGTTTGTCACACTTAAGTGTTTCGGAACATCAAACCAATTTAAACAATAGTCAAGGACAACACAAGTAAACACAAAATGCAATTTGTAAATGAAGGTGTTTATTATTAAAGGTGAAAAAAAATCCAAACCATCATGGCCCTGTGTGAAAAAGTGATTGCCCCCCTTGTTAAAACATACTATAATTGTGGTTGTCCACACCTGAGTTCAATTTCTCTAGCCACACCCAGGCCTGATTATTGCCACATAGAAAAACGAGGAAAAGATCGCGCTACAAACTATAAATGCAGGAAAATTTTAAATCCTGTGAGAATGCTGCAGTTCTGTTATATAACCCAAAGAATTATATATAAAAGAAATTTTGAAAACAGAGAAGAACCGCGCTCTTAGACTACTCAAACTTCCCACGTGATCCCAATGTTCAAACCAATGGACCGTATTGGATAAAAGTAAAAAATATATGGAAATAAAGTGCACAAAGTGTTATTAAATAATCATAGTGAGCAAGATTATCATTCACCAAACCATACTAATATGAATTACATTTTAAGCTTACATATTAATAATCCCAAAGATAAAAATGCATAAAAAAGTGAATGAAAAAAAGTCCTCCTTAATTACTAAATATATCCTTATGTGGTAGTCCTCAAAAAAACTTGTGAAATCAATTATAAGCAGAAAAAACACCACGTGTCAATAATAGTGTCCAAAATATTCTGAGTTCTTGCTTCGTAGATCGTGGAACAAAGCGTAGTGCACCACCACCAAACATCAAAATTGGCTCCTTACCAGATGTCAAACAAATATTCGCACATCAAAAGGATTAGATCCTGCTATACATGCTCCTCAGTCCTGCAGAACTCCACCCTCTTCCAAGATCATGGTATAGAGAGGCTCCCCATATGAACAGATTACCAAATTCACCATAAAAGGGAGAAAAAAAAAAGCGCTCCAATAGTGTAAAATTGCTTTTTTTATTATAAAACTCAAACTAAAAAGGCACACTTACAATACAGTAGTGAGATTAGGCATGAACGAGTGGAAAGCGTCGGCCGTACGCTGATATCCACGGGTCTCTCCTTCTCCAACTGGTACAGTTTCTCTAGGCAGTAAACGTGTCACACCGCCCAAGGGCCTAGAGAAACTGTACCAGTTGGAGAAGGAGAGACCCGTGGATATCAGCGTACGGCCGACGCTTTCCACTCGTTCATGCCTAAACTCACTACTGTATTGTAAGTGTGCCTTTTTAGTTTGAGTTTTATAATAAAAAAAGCAATTTTACACTATTGGAGCGCTTTTTTTTTTTTTTTTCTCCCTTTTATGGTGAATTTGGTAATCTGTTCATATGGGGAGCCTCTCTATACCATGATCTTGGAAGAGGGTGGAGTTCTGCAGGACTGAGGAGCATGTATAGCAGGATCTAATCCTTTTGATGTGCGAATATTTGTTTGACATCTGGTAAGGAGCCAATTTTGATGTTTGGTGGTGGTGCACTACGCTTTGTTCCACGATCTACGAAGCAAGAACTCAGAATATTTTGGACACTATTATTGACACGTGGTGTTTTTTCTGCTTATAATTGATTTCACAAGTTTTTTTGAGGACTACCACATAAGGATATATTTAGTAATTAAGGAGGACTTTTTTTCATTCACTTTTTTATGCATTTTTATCTTTGGGATTATTAATATGTAAGCTTAAAATGTAATTCATATTAGTATGGTTTGGTGAATGATAATCTTGCTCACTATGATTATTTAATAACACTTTGTGCACTTTATTTCCATATATTTTTTACTTTTATCCAATACGGTCCATTGGTTTGAACATTGGGATCACGTGGGAAGTTTGAGTAGTCTAAGAGCGCGGTTCTTCTCTGTTTTCAAAAATTCTGATTATTGCCACACCTGTTCACAATCAAGGCATCACTTAAATAGGAGCTGCTTGACACAGTAAGGTCCACCAGAAGATCCTTAAAAGCTACACATCATGCCGAGACCCAAAGAAATTCAGGAACAATTGAGAAAGAAAGTAATTGAGATCTATCAGTCTGGAAAGGGTTATAAAGCCATTTCCAAAGCTTTGGGAATCCAGTGAACCACAGTGAGAGCCATTATCCACAAATGGCGAAGACATGGAACAGTGGTGAACCTTCCCAGGAGTGGCTGGCCGCCCAAAATTACCCCAAGAGCGCAGCGACGACTCATCCAAGAGGTCACAAAAGACCCCACAACAACGTCCAAGGAACTGCAGGCCTCACTTGCCTCAGTTAAGGTCAGCATTCATGCCTCCACCATCAGGAAAAGACTGGGCAAAAATGGCCTGCATGGCAGAGTTCCAAGGAGAAAACCACTGCTGAGCAAAAAGAACATCAAAGCTCGTCTCAATTTCTCCACAACACATCTTGATGATCCCCAAGACTTTTGGGACAACATTCTGTGGACCGATGAGACAAAAGTGGAACTCTTTGGAAGGTGTGTGTCCAAGTATATCTGGCGTAGAAGGAACACTGCATTTCATAAAAAGAACATTATACCAACAGTAAAATATGGTGGTGGTAGTGTGATGGTCTGGGGCTGTTTTGCTGCTTCAGGACCTGGAAGACTTGCCGTGATAAAAGGAACTATGAATTCTGCTGTCTACCAAGAGATCCTGAAGGAGAATGTCCGACCATCTGTTCGTGTACTCAAGCTGAAACGAACTTGGGTTCTGCAGCAGGACAATGATCCTAAACACACCAGCAAGTCCACCACCGAATGGCTGAAGAAAAACAAAATGAAGACTTTGGAGTGGCCTAGCCAAAGTCCTGACCTGAATCCTATTGAGATGTTGTGGTATGACCTTAAAAAGGCCGTTCATGCTTGAAAACCCTCTAATGTAACTGAATTAGGACAATTCTGCAAAGATGAGTGGGCCAAAATTCCTCCAGGACGCTGTAAAAGCCTCATTGCACGTTATCGCAAACGCTTGGTTGCAGTTGTTGCTGCTAAGGGTGGCCCAACCAGTTATTAGGTTTTTTTTCACCTTTAATAATAAACACCTTCATTTACAAATTGCATTTTGTGTTTACTTGTGTTGTCCTTGACTATTGTTTAAATTGGTTTGATGTTCCGAAACACTTAAGTGTGACAAACATGCAAAGGAACAGGAAATGAGGAAGGGGGCAAACACCTTTTCACACCACTGTATGTCTGGTTCTGCTCCGCTTCTCCAGCGATTTGGGGGCGATCCAGTTCAATGCAGAGGGTTTCTCAATCAGGTTGAGATATACTTCAAATGCTGCCCCAGGCGTTTCCCACAGACAGAAGCAAAGTAGGTTTCATGATATCTTTGCTTTCTGAGAGAGCCTTGGCCTGGGCTGTCCCTCTATGGGAGACAAAAACCTGTTGTCTTGAGTTACCCTGAGTTTGTGGCCTCCTTTAAAAGGGTTTTTGACATTCCCGCATGCTTCGCTTCTGCTGCCAAGTGCCTCATGTCCATCAAACAGAGTACGAAAACTGTTGCCGACTACGCCATTGAATTCCGTACTCTGGCAGCAGAGGTTGCTTGGAACAATGAGGCCCTTGTGGCTGCTTTTCTCATGGTCTCTCGGATCAAGGATGAGATAGCAGCATGAGATATACCCATTGAGGTGGAGAGCTTGATCTCGTTTGCCATCCTCATTGACTCCAGACTCAGAGAAAGACTTTCTCTTAAGGAGCGCTTGCGGAAGCCTCCTGTACATTTGCATCTGAGCTTTGTAGTCCCACCCATGCCTCCCTCACCTCCCATGCCTCCTGGTACCGAGTTGATCAGTGAAGATGAACCCATGCACCTGGGCTTCATGCGTCTCTCTGCGGATGAGAGAGCCTTTAGGAGGAGGGAGAGATTGTGCCTTTATTGTGGCCAGGCAGGTCACTTTTTGAAGTCTTGTGCTACCCGTCCAGGGAACGCCTGAACCTTGAGGTCCTGTCATGGACAGACCTTAGGTGGCGTTGTTTCGTCCCCAGTTATCCAGAAGGATAAGCCCCTGGTTTTGGTCACCCTTTCTTGGGCTGAGTCATCCATCGAGATACAGGCTCTAATCGTCCCTGGGGCTGCAGGCCTGTTCATTGATGCTGCATTTGTTTCGCAGCACTCGATTTCGCTGCAGCTGCGTGACACTCCACTTGCCATTGAGGCTCTTGATAGGAGACCTTTACAGCCTGCCCATGTGACTCATGAGGCGGTTCCATTGTCCATGGCCGTAGGGGCTCTTCACCATGAGATAATCCATTTCCAAGTTATTTCCTCACCCAGATTTACGCTGGTTATTGGTTATCCTTGGTTACAGAGGCACAACCCCTCTTTTGATTGTCTCCGTGCTGAGGTTCTCTCCTGGTCACCACAATGCAGTGAGACATGCTTCCTGAAGGTATCCAAGGTCCTGTGCACCGCTTCACTCCCCTCCTTGCCCGAGGAGTACCGTGATTTTGGTGATGTCTTTGATAAAGGTCAAGCTGGTAGTTTGCCTCCACACCGGCCTTGATTGCGCAATTGACCTTCAACCTGGTGCCATACCTCCTCGTGGCCGGGTTTACCCTTTGTCGGTCTTGGAGTATAAGGCCATGGAGGAGTATGTTGCTGACACACTTTCTCAAGGTTTCATCCGCAAGTCCTCGTTTCCTGCTGGTGCTGGTTTCTTCTTTGTGAAAAAGAAGAGCGGTGAACTGAGACCTTGTATAGATTATAGGGGTCTCAATCGTATCACGATTAAGAATGCTTACCCGATTCCATTGATTACAGAGTTATTTGACCGCCTCAAGGGAGCAACGGTTTTCACAAAGTTTGCCCTAAGAGGGGCATACAATCTCGTGCGCATTAAGGAGGGCGACGAGTGGAAAACTGCGTTTAATACCAGAACAGGCCATTAAGAGTACCTGGTAATGCCTTTTGGCCTTTATAACGCCCCGGCGGTTTTTCAGGAATTTTATTAATGATGTCCTCCGAGATTTATTGCAGTTATGTGTGGGGGTTTATCTCGATGACATCCTCATATTTTCCAAGTCCCTGGAGAGCCACCACACAGATGTCTGTTGTGTACTCCAGAAACTAAGAGAGAACAATCTCTATTGTAAACTGGAGAAGTGCGAGTTCCATTGTGAACAGGTTACATTCCTGGGCTATGTCATTTCCACTGCTGGTTTTTCGATGGACCCAGCGAAACTGTCGGCAGTCCTACAGTGGCCTCGACCCGTGGGTTTACGTCCTCTGCAGCGTTTCCTGGGCTTTGCCAACTACTATCAGAAGTTTATTTGTAACTTCTCGACTTCCTGCTCACTTTTCCATTTGCCTTCGCGTTGGTCACATCACAAGGAACCATTTCCTGCTGTTTGTTTCAAGACTGGCTTGTTGACATCCCTCCTGGCTTCTTATCCTGCTTGCAGTTGCTCTCCTTTAATCCCTGACTTCTGGCCTGGCTGATTACCTGATCTGGTTAATGAACTTTGGACTGGCTGACTACCCGATCTGGCTACTGGACTCTGGCTATGCTTGAATACGCTTTTTTCTATTTACCTTTTATTTTTATTAATAAACAAGTGTGATTTGATTGTACTTCTGTCCCAGTCTGTTTCATGGTTTCTGACAACAAGTGGCTGATGGGTTTGCATAACTGATCTACAAATATACTGTATTTGTAGATCACTTATGCAAAGAGATGCAATGTAACAATTATTGAGAATGCTACATAGAAAATAAATGTAGCCAATGTTTTTTGCCTAATTCAGACAGACTGAATGAATACACAAACCTGCTGGTTACATATTTACACAGTAGTGAAAAGGACTTTGTTTTGCTCTTTCAATTGTATATAAGAACACGCGCATAAATAATGCTGTCATATGCCTATACTAATAGAGCTGTAAAAACAGAGATTGGGGAAATTTTAGTTGTTTAGTTGTGTTCTTTATATAGGCTTCATTATGCGGCACTCTGGAATCTAGTCTTTCAGATCAGTTTTGGATGTCATACGGTTTAAATTTTTGGCACTCCTGTGTAAATCTTACTTCTGGCTGACAGCAAGGAGACATTGTTCTTTGCAGCCTTATGAAATATAAATACTTTGAGTGGTATACAGCGCATAATCCAAATGCTGTTTAAATGAAGGACTTTTTGAATGTGAACATAAAGGCTTAGGCAGTTTCCTGGTCATGTGAACATATGAATATTAGGAATTGTCTAATTTTAATGTAGACCTGTTGGTAAATTGCGGTCATGAGAAATGGGGGTGATTATTTCACGCTGGAGACTTTTTATTCTCTAAGTGAACTCCTTCAACACAGCGCAGCAGCATTGCATTGCTATTTGTTCTGCCCTTATACACAGTGCATGCTAAAACAGTATATGACAAAAGTATAAAAATATATCTTTATCTAGTATTTGTAAGGGCTTATACAATTGAACACAGAGGGAGCGCATCAAGGATGTGCCCAATGAAAGGCTCCCATGGTGTGTATTTGTTGTTAAGTGCTGCTTCGAATCAAATAGAAGCAGATAGTTTGGGTACATTAGAGTTTGCTAGTAAAGCTTTGATAAATGCTATAAAAAAAAAAAGCCAACGAAGAAACAAGCCCTGAAATGGGCACAAGATTTACAGCACATTTTATTACACATTATGCCCAACAATCTGAACCTGAAACTGGCATAAAGTAGCTTTTTTTTTCTTTATTTTCTTTAATTTTTTAGCAGAGGAGACATGTAAAATCTGTTCTGACAAAAACTTGTCCTAGATGACAACAGTTTCCCCCCTGTATATGCTGTACTGTGCATGCATGGAACAGTGTACGCCAGGCCCAAAAAATAGGTCTGAGCATTTTAGACTGAGCAGCCAATTTTTCTGAGGGGGGGGGGGGTGGTTTAGGCATTTGCGGGGCAGTTGGTGATGGGGCATTCACAGAGTTGGCCCTCCACACTGTAATGTAAAGGGGCAATGTGATATAAAGGGAACTGCACTGTAAAGGAGCACTGTAATGTGTTATAACTGGTAATGGTGTGCTATAATCAATTTCCTATTTTAAAGTGCACCAAAGTATTAAAGTGAGTAAAGTGCATAAAAAAAAGGTATCAATTAATACGTGCTGTATGTATATCATACCACAGATAAAGTGCTGAGTGTAATAAATATATCAAACCACAAACAAATGAACATTAAAATAAAGTACTATGTGCTGTGCAAAGAATGTAATGTGTGCAGTTCCCTTTATATCACAATGCCCCTTTACATTACAGTACCCCTAGCAATCACAGCCCTCTATCACAGTGCCCCTTGCAGTCATGCCCTTCCCCCCGCCTTGCTCCCTTACATCAAATCATTAAAGTCTGCAGATCCCCCCTTACATCAAAGTCCGCATAGCCCCCCTTAGAGTTCCCAAAATTTCCACTTACACTGTAAGGGGGATCTGTGTGGACTCTAATGTAAATGGGAGCACTGATTTAGGAGGAGGCTCTGATGTAAAGGTGAACTCTGATGTAAGGGGTGTTCAGGGAACCCTGATTTAAGGGGGAGCTCTGATATGCTCACCAAAGCCCCCCCAGATTCTGGTGTAAAGGGCAACTCTGATGCAAGGGGCTCTGCTCACCAAAGCATCCACAGAGCACTCTTTAACCACTTTACTCCTCCTTTAAAGGGTTTCTGATGCTGGGAGGTGGGGCAGGGTTTATGATCACGTGACTGCTGTGATTGACTATCACGGCGGCCACATGATCAGAAAGCTCTTGATTGCGGGAGCTTTCTGTTTTTGTCCTCAGCACAGCTGTGTTTATAGTGTGGTACGCAGATATGCGGCCACTCTGCGCCGAGGCCCACTCATCTAGAGGCCGAATATTTGCACACTGGCATGAAGGGGTGAAATGAGTTTATACAGTGGGAGGCAGAAGAGAAGGTCAGGAGAAGGTGAGCTTACTCACGACAGGATGGAGGCTCAGGCATAGGAAGTCAGCAGCTTGGCTCTACTGGCTGGCGGCTGCTGGCTTCAAACTTCCCTCCCACACATCCCCGGGGAGTATAAACGAGGCAGACACGGGAGGAGAAGGGCGGAAGGAGGAGCAGATGACTGCTCTCCCATCCATAGGGAGGGAGGTCTGTCAGCGCTGGCTCTGAGGCTGTACTGTGTGTGAGAGAAATGCTCAGCCCTGCAGTCAGCCAGAGGAGACACAGGCATGGACTGGGCGGCCCTGGTCCACTGGGCAAATACCCTATAGCCAGTCTTGCCCTGGTGTACACTCTGTCTCCTTACCAACATCTGTAAGATGCTAGCAGTGACCCAGGAATTATGTCACTGTTGTGTGCACATGTAGGAGTTTCATCATCAGAAGTCACCCTATGGAACCCATAAATTGCCACAAATAAGATGGCAGAGGGCAGAGCATCGACTGGCAGCTTTGATCAGTGCCTCAGCGCTGGAGGAGGATACACTCGTAAGGAAAGTCTGCCATAATGTTCAAGTATGCTGTACGTACTTGCAAATTATGGAAAGAGCTTATTATGGCACTTCTAAAATGATGTTTCGATATTTCTGTCCCCTGAATAATGTATGTTATTAAAGCTTTATTAAAGTGTATGTAAAGCCAAAGCTCTTTTTTCTTTTTTATTTAGTGTTGGATAGAGGAGGAATGAGTTAGAATCTCAGTTTTTTTTTTGTTTTTTTTTTTATTGCTGCTTATGCGTTAAGAATTTACCCAATTATAGACCCGTTGACCATAGTCTCTGTACAGGAAGTGTGAGATCCAATATTTTAACTTCTTTCAGAAACAGGAAGTAAGATCTTTCTATGGGAAAACTTGTTCTGGGGTCTACTGTCTAAGAGGGGATTTTTCCTAGCTTTATACTTTCTGCTGTGAAAAAGACAGGGTTCTAGAGGGAATTGACACACTTTAAATGAACCAAAAAAATGATATGCGGTAATAGGTCTGGAGTGCAGGTTTGGTATTCAAGAGTTCCAAGGAACTTAAGAGGAATCAACCAAGGAGGATAGCAAGATCATTTCAATTGCAAGCTTTTCTACATTTTTTCAAGTTTGAGCAGTGATGCCTGAGAATTTATGAACATGCCAATAAATAGTAATTGATGTACTTACTTTTAAAATAATATATATTGTACCTAAAATGTGCTGCAACATTTCACAAGCCTGTAGTTTGTCAATCAACCCACTGCTTCTGGATTGACATCACTGCCTCTGTTGCTGAAACCCTTCCACTGTGAGTCGCAGTATTTGGGAGGGGAACCTCATGAGAAGCAAATTAAGGAGAATCTGGCTCAGTCAGGGCAGGTAAAGGAAGTGTTTTTGTTTACTATGAGTATTGTGAATCTCATAGTAACTGTATTTAATACTTGTTTAGGCCGCGATACAGGAACCCTCAGGCCGCGTACACACGCGGGGACTGTTCGCCCAACTTTGTCCGCTGAACAGTGTTTCGGCGGACAGTCCGCCCGTGTGTGGGCTTTCAGCGGACAGTTTCAGCGAACAGTCTGCTGAACAAAGTTTTTCGGAAATTCCGAAAAACTGTCCGCTGAAACCAAGTTTCAGCGGACAGTTTTTCGGAATTTCCGAAAAACTTTGTTCAGCAGACTGTTCGCTGAAACTGTCCGCTGAAAGCCCACACACGGGCGGACTGTCCGCCGAAACACTGTTCAGCGGACAAAGTTGGGCGAACAGTCCCCTCGTGTGTAGGCTTGTTCGTCAAACTAAGTTCCGCGCATGCTCAGAAAGGATTTACACGCCGAAAGTTGTAATGCAGTGTATAGGACGTCGTATTTTCCGTCCCGTCGTACGTGCCGTTCACGTCATCGCGCACGGTTTCAGCAAACTGTTCGTTCGTCGTGTGTGGGCAAGTCCGTCCATGCTAATTTTGAGCGGACTGTTCGCTGAAACTGTTTGACGGACAAAGTTGAGCGAACAGTCCCCGCGTGTGTACGCGGCCTTAGATGCACATTAAGGGTTGTCAGGAATCAGTGGCAGAGGTGACCAGATCTGTGTGGCTATACTCAGAAAACTGAGACCAGACTGTATACGCTTTAACTGAGATTTATTTGCAGTGAAACAAAATTCATGCAGACACTAAGGCCGCGTACACACGCGCGGACTGTTGGCCCAACTTTGTCCGTCCAACAGTTTGAGCGAACAGTCCGCTCAAACTTAGCATGGACGGACATGGCCACACACGACGGACGAACAGTTTGCTGAAACCGTGCGCGATGACGTGAACGGCACGTACGACAGGACGAAAAATACGACGTCCTATACACTGCAATGCAACCTTCCGACGTGGAAATCCTTTCTGAGCATGCGCGAGACTTAGTTGGCCGAACAAGCCTACACACGAGCGAACAGTCCGCTGAAACAAGGTTTCAGCGGACAGTTTTTCGGAATTTCCGTAAGACCTTGTTCGGCCAACTGTCCGCTGAAACTGTCCGCTGAAGCCCCACACACGAGCGGACTGTCCGCCCAAACACTGTTCAGCGGACAAGGTTGGGCGAACAGTCCGCGCGTGTGTACGCGGCCTTACACACAGCAAACATAAAACTAACGTGAACAAAACCCCAATTACAGAACACCTGACTAATAAACCTAACAAACAGGAAGCCTAACTAATAAACTACCGAATTTATCAGTATATAACACGTACATTTTCCCCCTGAAAATAGGGGGAAAATCAGGGGTGCATGTTATACGCCGATATTGTACCTCGGAGAAGGAGGGGGACGAGCGCTGCCGGAATAACTGAGCCACCATGTCTAGTTCACAAGCGCCGCCGGAATCATGGATCATGTCTTATTTACTCGTCTGGGCTGCATTGGATGGGCAACTGGAGATTCAGTTCAGGAACCAGGCCTGGGATCAGAAGCAAAGGTATCAGGCAAGGGGCAGCAAGGTACAGGATGCAGGGCAGGAGCAAGATCAGGCTAAGGAGCAGGATAAACAGCATACACTATCCAGCAGCAAACAAAGAAAAACATTGATACACCATGTAATAGCAGAGGAGGACCTATATACCCTTCCAGCAGCTGGTGATTCAGGTCCTGACAGGCATATTTATAAAGCAGCGAAGTTGCCTTTCACCAAATATTCACTGGCAGTGAAACAACCACTGTCATTTAAAACACATGCCCCAGAAAGTTTCTCCTATGGTAAATATTTGGTAAATCTCAGATTACTACTTTATACATATGCCCCCAAGTTTAAACAATTGTAGGGTCTATTTGAAGCTTTTAAACCTCTAAATATGTTTTTATGGTAATTAGCGGGTTAAAGCTGAAGTTTTTTCTGCTTATATTTTGGCATTCCTTGTTCTTCTTTTCCCTGTTATTAACATGTATGGGGGCTGAGAACCACCTGGGCTGTTAAGACAGTTCCTGGAGCTACAGTGTTCTTCCTTTTTGCAGTTTTGGAGGGACAGTGTGCCTGAACACAATCTAGCATTTACCGTACAGTCACTTGTTGGTTTTCTTTCCTTCCTAGGCCATAAGCCTGCATACGAGTGCTACACAATTTGTAGAGAGTCCTCTTTATTACGGTGATCCAGATGCAATTGCCATTCGGTCATGCAGGTGGGGCCAGTGTGACACAAGTACCCTCCAGCCTTCAAGCAAATGCAGTTAATCACACCCAGTATTACTATGTGCAGAATTTCTTCAGTAAGAACATGGTGGAAAATTTCATACAGACTACAGCACTCTCCCAAACTCTGTGGAGGTGTTAGTCCCACACAAATGGGTGGATGTCCACAGCGATGAAAGAACAATCCGTGCTTTGTAACCAGTTCCATCCAAAGAAAGTGGCAGAGAGGGTTGCTGTGTACAATTCTTTTCCAAAATTATGGCCTCGGTTCTTCCCAGGCCTTGGGCCTACTATGTAGCCCCCTTCACCCATATGTACACTTAAAAAAAATAGACATGCTAAATTTTGATGATTTGCTGCTTCTGCTGGTGTTATGTGTATATTTCTGTATGCATACACTTTTGTAACATCATATATAAAGCTATTTGTGCAGCAGTTACTAAAGAGACATGTTTTCCTATGCAAATGAACTGCTAAAAGAGGATAAGCAGAGATCGCTTTCTGTACTTTTATTAAAGTTTATCACTATCTGCACAGCTCTGGCATTGCTTCTGATTGACTCTATTTCATGTAAGGTTTTGTTTTAAGCAATATCTATTTGCTTTATAGTGCTGACAATTTTCAAGAAGCCTAAATAACTGTAAAATTTCTGTAATACAATAATGTTGCTTCTCTCTCTTCACAGTCCATACATTATAACGGAATATATGGGTATCAGGAATGAGAGCTTCATGAAGGTAGCAGCAGTTGGAACGTGGATGGGAGACTTTGTGACAGCTTGGATGGTGAGAGGACTGTTAAGCTTTGAGCTACCTAAAAATCAAATTTTGTCTTCTTGATCTAATATAGCATTGTTTAAAACCGCACGTGATATAGTTATACATGTACAACCAAGGCCAAAAGTTTTGAGAATGACACAAATATACATTTTCATAAAGTCTGCTGCATTATTGTTTTTAGATCTTTTTGTCAGATGTTACTGTGGTATACTGAAGTATAATTGCAAGCATTTCATAAGCGTCTAAGGCTTTTATTGACAGCTACATTAGGTTTATGCACAGAGTCAATATTTGCAGTATTGACCCTTCTTTTTCAAGACCTCTGCAATTCCCCCTGGCATGCTGTTAATCAACTTCTGGGCCAAATCCTGACTGATGGCAGCTTATTCTTCCATAATCAATGCATGGAGTTTGTGAGTTTTTTTTTTGTTCACCTGCCTCTTGAGGATTGACCACAAGTTCTCAATAGGCTTGAAGTAGAGGGCCAACCTAAAAAACAAAAACATAAAAACAATCCTTTAAATACATTAAAAAGCATTTGAAGATGCTCTTCCTATTCCGCAGTGATCTTCAGTCTTCTCCTCCTCACGTTGTCTTCTGGGGAATGGGGCGGGCTGTTTTCTGGGAACTGTTTGTGTCCCAGAACACAGCACGCCCCATTCACAAAGCGCTGCGTGACTCCCGCATGCGCAGTAAGAAACACACAGTGAAGCTGCAAGGCTCCACTGCCTGTTTCCCTTAGTACGAATGGCGGCGCCGGGACCCAAGAGCCGAGGGACGGGTCAGCCTCAGGCGGCCGACATCACGGGCACCCTTGATAGGTAAGTGTGCTTATTAAAAGTCAGCAGCTACAGTGTTTGTGGCTGCTGACTTAAAAAAAAAAAAAAATCTTCAGCTGGCCCTCCTCTTTAATGTCTGGGGAGTTTCCTAGCCATAGATCCAAAATTTTGATTTTCTGTTCCCCAAGCCACATAGTTTTCACTTTTGCCTTATGGCAAGGTGCTCAATCATGTTTAGAAAGGCATTGTTCCACACCAAACTGTTCTTGGATGGTTGGCAGAAGTTGCTCTAGGAGGATGTGAAGTGGCACAATGGTATGACCTATACAGCCTACTAAAGCAACACTGATATTAACCCCTTGCCAACCAGATCACACTGATATACGTCGTCAGAATGGCACGTACAGGCATATTAACGTTCCTGTATGTTGCCCTTTAAGACACAGCATTGTGGGCGCGCGTGCACCTGCCTTGAGCTCCGTGAGTGTGATCATGGGTACCATGGACTCGATGCCGGCGGAGATGCCTGCGATCATCTCACGGAGAGGAAGAATGGGGAAATGCTGATGTAAACAAGCATTTCCCCATTCTTCCTAGTGACAGTACACTGATCACATCCCTGTGATCAGGAGCAGTGATCAGTGTCGTGACACACATAGCCCATCCCCCCTACAGTTAGAACACATCCCTAGGACACACTTAACCCCTTCAACACCCCCTAGTGGTTAACCCCTTGATTGCCAGTCACATTTACACAGTAATCAATGCATTTTTAATCACACTGATCGCTGTATAAATGTGAATGGTCCCAAAATGCTAAAAGGGTGCCAAAATGCCAAAAGTGTCCGATCTGTCTGCCATAATGTCGCAGTCATGATAAAAAACGCTGACCGCCACCATTACTAGTAAAAAAATATTATTAATAAAAATGCCATAAAACTATGCCCTATTTTGTAGACGCTATAACTTTTGTGCAAAACAATCAATAAACGTTTATTGCGATTTTATTACCAAAAATATGTAGAATACTGCAGAGGTGATCAAATACCACCAAAACAAAGCTCTATTTGTGGGGAAAAAAGGAAATCAATTTTGTTTGGGAGCCACGTCGCACGACTGCACAATTGTCAGTTAAAGAGAAACAGTGCCGTATCGCAAAAAGTGCTCTGGTCTTTGGCCAGCCAAATGGTCCTGGGCTGAAGCGGTTAACAAAGAAAAAAGTGTGTTTAAATTGGTGGAAAAATGACAGCTCCCAGCCAATTCTATTTGTAAACAGAGTGGTCATGTATTATATTCAGCAATATCAGACCCTTATCCTAGATGAGGGACCACCACAAAAAAATTGCATTGATGTAACCTCCATAATTATTGCTAGACCCTTCAGGCTTGGTATAAATTTTAAGGGATGTTAAAAAAAAAACAAAAGTGTGTGAGGTCCCCAATGAAGGCCCTCTAGCAGCAGTTCCTCATAGATTCCAAGTGTGTACTGATGCATATATTTGATCACCTTACTTTGAATGATTGTTATTTCTATCAGATTAACAGAAGTTTATTTATTGGCTGTGAATGGGGGGAGGGGGGGTTTGACTAAATATGTGCCAGTGGAGGGTGTCATCCTTGTTAAAAGTATATAGCACAAAAGAGTAAATAGTAGGACTTTAAATACCCCTCCAGTGAACACGCAGATACATTCATATATAGAAACTTACGAAATTTGATTTCTGACAATAAAATGACGAAAAAGTTATATCAAATGTCATATTAATACCAACAAACACTGCAAATATGCATGGCTATTGGTTGAAAGTGAGAGCTTAAGTCGACTCGTTTCACAGAAAACCCCACTTCCTCAGGACCTTCTGTCTCTCACATAAGTGCACACGACCAAAGGAATATATTCTAAAGACAAAGGGAAAATATGTATAAGTTGAAAATCATCAAGAAACATAATTTAGTTTGTTTATAATGATCATTAGGTTTGAGAAATACATGACATTTACCCCCGAAGTGAAGCTTGGGGTGGAGAGGAAAGGAGAACAATATATAGAAATCTACCTTTTTTGTGGAATGATTTTATACATGTACTGTATAATATATATTTTTCAGCTGCCAAATTGTATGCGGAGATATGATAGTGGGAAACCACGTGGTGTTGGTAAAGGTCTCACCGGCCCGTGGGAGAGTGATCAATCCCAGAGTGGAGCTCTACGGAGGATGTAAGAATATAGTAAATAAAGGAGCATATCATGATAGCTGGCAGGTTGAAAGTGTGAAATTTAAACAGTGTGAGAGGTTTGTGAATGAGGGTTTATAATGACGCAATGCAGCATAATGATGGTTTAACAGTTGTGGATAGGTAAGCTTGAGATATAAGTAAGACCTGTGAAATGTTGCCCCTCCCTCCTGTCAAGCCCCACAACAACAAGCAGCTTGCTATGGGGGCACCCAAGCCGAGCCACAGCTCCATGTGTCCATTCAGACATGGAGCCCTGGTTTGGCCCTGAACTCTCTCTCTCCTGATTGGCTAGCTGTTTTTGACAGCAGCAGGAGTCAATGGTGCCTCTGCTGTGCCTCAACCAATCAGGAGGCACTCTTGGACATCGCTGGTGAGAGATGGGGCTCAGCTAAGTATTGGGCAGTGCTAGGGCATCTGCTGCACACAGAAGGTTTTTTAATCCTAATGCCAAGAAAGCACTAAGATAAAGAACCTTCTGTCTTTACAACCACTTTAACCACTTGGGATCCGCGCTATTGCAAAATGACGGCAATAGCGCGGACCCACATTTTCGGGACTACGTCTATTGACGTAGTCCCGGTTACGAGCGGCCTGCGCGCCCCCTGAGGGGCGCGCGCGGCGCGCTCTGTGATCGGCGAGTCCGTGAGACTCGCCTGATCACCGATCCGTGTAAGGGGTCGATCCCGACCCCTTATCACGTGATCAGCTGTCAGCCAATGACAGCTGATCATGTGATAAAACGGAGCCGGTAATCGGCTAGTATTCCTCCTCGCGCTGACAGCGCGAGGAGAAAAAAAAAAAGCCGATCGCCGGCGGCCGTGTTCGGGACATCAGTCCCGATCACGGCCAGCAATTTAAAAGGACACCTGCCCCCTGCCAGTGCCCACCTGCCACCCGCAGTGCCATCCTGAAATAAAGTAAGTGCCCCCCTGTCAGTGCCACCCAGCAGTGCCCATAGTGCCCACAGTGCCACCCAGCAGTGCCCACAGTGCCACCCAGCAGTGCCCACAGTGCCACCCACAGTGCCACCCAGCAGTGCCACCCACAGTGCCACCCAAAATCTGCCTCAGGTGCTGCACCCCAGTGCCGCCCATCAGTGCCCAGCAGTGCCGCCCATCAGTGCCCAGCAGTGCCGCCCATCAGTGCCCAGCAGTGCCACCTATCAGAGCCACCTATCAGTGCCACCTATCAGTGCCCATCAGTCCCATCTATCTGTGGTACCTATCAGTGCCCATCCGTGCCACCCATCCGTGCCACTTATCCGTGCCACCCATCCGTGCCATCTTATCTGTGCCCATCTTTGCCCATCAGTGCCGCCTTATCTGTGCCCATCGGTGCCGCCTTATCTGTGCCTATTAGTGCCGCCTTAACTATGCCTATCAGTGCCCACCAGTGCAGCCTATCAGTGCCCACCAATGCAGCCCATCAGTGCCCACCAATGCAGCCCATCAGTGCCCACCAATGCAGCCTATCAGTGCCGCCTAATCAGCGCACTTCAATGAAGGAGAAAAATGACCCGTTTGCAAAATTTTATAACAAACTATTAAAACATGATTTTTTTTTTTTTTTTTTTTGCATCTTTTTTTGTTTGTTTAGCAAAAAATAAAACTCCGAGCTGTAACTAAATACCACCAAAAGAAAGCTCTATTTGTGGGAAAAAAATGATAAAAAATTCATTTGGGTACAGTGTTGTATGCCCGCGCAATTGTCATTCAAAGTGCATCAGCGCTGAAAGCTGAAAATTGGTCTGGGACTGAGGGGGGTTTAAGTGCCCAGTAAGCAAGTGGTTAAAGTGAAACCATAGTGTGGCTAATGCCACGTACACATGACTGGACTTTTTGACAGCAAAGGTCCGACGGAATGAGTCCGTCGGACAATTCGATCTTGTGTGGGCTCCATCGGACCTTTGCTTGCCAAAAATTCGGCGGACTTTAGAAATAGAACATGTTTTAAATTTTTTCACCGGAACTCCGCCGGACCGAGGAATCCATTCGTGTGTATGCTAGTCCGACAGACAAAAACCGACGCTAGGGCAGCTATTGGCTACTGGCTATGAACTTCCTTATTCTAGTCCAGTTGTACGTCATCACGTTCGAATCCGTCGGACTTTGGTGTGATTGTGTGTGGCCAAGCCCGATCATTCGGGAAGTCCGTCGGAACTCCACCGAAAGTCCGTCGGAAAGACCGTCGGACCTAGTCCCTCAAAGTCCGGTCGTGTGTACACGGCATTAGTGTAGTCTTTGCGATCATGTCCAAGTATGAATGCATATTTGTACATTATGGCAGACTTGCCTCCATGGTTACCCTCCTGCAGAAGTGTTAGCCCTTGTACACACGGTCAGACATTCCGATGGAAAATGTCTGATTGGACCGTGTTGTCGGATAATCCAACTGTGTGTGGGCTCCATCGGACTGTTTCCGTCGGAATATCCGACGGACAAAGTTTTATAGCTGGGCTATAAAACCTTCTGACAACTTGATCCGATCAGACTTTGTCCGATTGTGTATAGAGAATTCCGATCGGACAAAGTGGCACGCATGCTCAGATCAAATTCCTAGAATAAAGCTATTGGCTACTAGCCTGAACGTAGTCCCGTCGTAACGAAATAACGTCATCCCATTCTGAACGATCGGATTTTCCGACAACTTTGTCCGACCTTGTGTATGCAACAGTTTCAGACAAAATCCGTCGGACAAAATCCAATGGATTTGGTTGTCAGAAAGTCGTGTGTACAAGGGCTTAGAGTTGTCCATAACTGTTGCTCGATACTTCATCCACTACTGCCATCTTTTTCTTCACGGAATTGACATTCTGCTTTACCATAGGGCAGACACTGGTGATTTAACTCGTATGAACGTGTGCTGGAAATTGTCCTGTAACTTTGCTATTTTTGCTCTTTAAAATGCCATAAATGTACAGTGTACACCTAGAAAAAGAGTAGAGTTATAATTTAAGTCCGTCTGAACAGAGAAAATTAAACACAGAGCAAAAAGCCACAAACACAGAATTCTGCAGATGAAGCTAATGATGGCTTGCATTATGTCCCCATGATAAAAGAGGATGAGGCCCGTATGCTCTCTCATTGGATACTGGGACAATGGGTGGGATAGGTTTCACTATAGCCAAGGGTTTTATCGTCCATTGCTTGAAGAGTTGAGGCTATAGTAACACAGAACAGGGCTCTGCTGGCACACTAAAGAGGCATTTGAGGCCACCAAAGGTCACAGCAGGCATCTTCTGGTGCTTATTCTTATGAGGATTTTTAGTTTTGACACAACAAAATGCCTAAGGCCGCGTACACACGGGCGGATTGTCTGTCCAACTTAGTCCGCTGAACCGTGTTTCAGCGGACAATCCGCTCGTGTGTGGGCTTCAGCGGACTTTTTCAGCGGACTGTCTGACGAACAAAGTCTTACGGAATTTCCGAAATTTTGTCCGTTCAAACTTGGTTTTGTCCGTCCAAACTTGGTTTTGTCCGTCCAAACTTGGTTTCAGCGGACAGTCCGCTCGTGTGTAGGCAAGTTGGACGAACTAAGTATGGCGCATGCTCAGAAAGGATTTACACGGCCGAAGGTTGCATTGCAGTGTATAGGACGTCGTTTTTCTAGTCCCGTCGTACGTGCTGTACACGTCATCGCGCACGCTTTCAGCGGACTGTCTGCTCATCGTGTGTGGTCAAGTCCGTTCATGCAAATTTTGAACGGACTGTCTGTCGGATTGTCTGACGAACTTAGTTGGGCAGACAATCCGCCCGTGTGTACGCGGCCTTAGAGGCTCACTTTAAAGTGAATCTGAAATTTTTTCACTGTGTGTTTAAAATTAATTTACATCCAAAACTGGTGTATTCGGCTCGGTTCACACTGCCGCTACTTGGGATCCGACTTGTGAGACCCCAAGTTGCATGACATTTGACATCTCATCTTAATCAATATTGGCTGTCTTAATTAGCACTTCTGAAGTCGCTCCCACATTATAAAAGGTCCCTACTACTTCACGGAGACTTCTATCCGACTTGTACCCATGTATTTAATGGAATTTGCATCCATGTTGGATCCTCATCTATATTGATGTGATTTGGATCTGACATTACAGGAAGATTACCCAGCCATTCCCTGTGGTATAGCCCTCCCTCTCTTCACACAGTAGTGTGAACCAAACCTTGGGGTTCAACAGTGAGGTCTACCAGCTGCAGTGTTCACCTAGCCATGCAGTTACCATGCCTTTCTGTCTTGCCCTCTCCCCTATTTAGAGATAAAAAGCATTTCAAGTGTAAATAGTAAACAATATTATACTTATCTGCTCTATGCAATAGTTTTGCACAGAGCAGCCCTTATCCTGATCTTCTGGGCTCCCCCGCTAGCACTCCTGACT
The DNA here is from genome assembly GCF_037356315.1 of Lithobates pipiens. Classification (NCBI taxonomy): domain Eukaryota; kingdom Metazoa; phylum Chordata; class Amphibia; order Anura; family Ranidae; genus Lithobates; species Lithobates pipiens. The sequence continues at coordinate 224,058,781 of NW_027507903.1, forward strand.
CCTTCCCCCACCAAGTACCCCCAGAAAACCGCTTGCTATGGGGGCTTCCTCATGCGGCTTGCTCATGCGGACTTACTCCAAAGCCGCTCTGCCTCTATCTATTGACACAAACATCAGGACTCGTCCTCGACACCCCCTCCCCCCCCCCCCCCCTCACTGGCTGTGATTGAGAGCAGTGGGAGCCAATGCCTCTCTCTGAGCCAATGAGGAGGGAAAGAGCCAAGAGAGACACTGCTCTCATGCAAACTGCTGGATTGAGGTTGGACTCAGGTAAGTGTATGGGGAGGGAACAACTGCATTCAGTAGGTTTTTTAGCTTAATACAGAGAATGCATTAAGGTAAAAAATATATATTTTTTGCAGGTTGATATTTATCTATTTTGCTCATAAAGTTTTATAACCTAACAGGTGTTCTTAATACAGGGCAAATGGCAAAGATCAGCTCTGCTGAAAATATATTTTAGCAGGTATGGAAATGAGGCGAACTGCTGGTGGCAGATGGACCTTATGTGCTGTCATTTCCTATGTATCTACCCTTAATTTATGCAACATAGTTCAGTTTATCAGAGGTTTTCTTATAGTAATAATGCAGATGGAGTAAATGTTTAACCATAAAACTTGGCTGAGAATGTTATTGGTCCTCATGTTTATAATGATGCAGAAGGAGCATATCGTGTCTTGTTGATTTTCCTGCAGTTACACTGATTGCTCCTGTTTGATTAAAGGTTATGAAAACAAATTCTGAGCAGAGAGCACATGTCAGATGAAAGGAAACCTGCCACATGTTGTTTCTGTATAATTGAATACCAGCTACAATGCCAAAAAATGTTTTTTCGTTAAAGGAAACCTGTTGTGAGCGAAATACTAGGCTGCTCTTGCTGGCTTTTCCTAAAATGCTACTCGCTTGGCCCTTATGCCTCATGTTGACTTGCTGCATATTTGTTCAGACACAGTGACTTAGGCCTGGTTCACACCTATGCATTTTTAGTGCCTTTTAAGTTTTGCGGATTTGCACTACAGAACCTGTTTCTATAGGAAACCGTGTTTTAGTAAATCCCAGTTTTAGTAAATCCCCCCTATGTTTTTACTCCATAAGTTGTACAATGACATACTAAGAGAGTCAAGTAACAGGTTTTAAATTGACACAAAACCAGTTAATAAAATTCTAAGCCACATTAAATATACAGTGGATATAGAAAAGAATCACCCCCTTTAAAACAATCACATTTTGTTGCAATGCATGAATCTATCCTTTTTACACAGAGGAGGGTGGCTGGAGAGAGGGGGCGGCAAATCCAGTACAGCTCACCATCCAAATACCACCATTTCTACAGTAAAGCATGGCGGTGGTAATATCCTGTTATGGGGGTGTTTCTCTACAGCAGGGACTGGACACATGTCAGGATGGAAAAAATATGGATGGGGCAGCATATCATCAAATCCTTGAGGAAAATCTGCTGCCCTCTGCCAATGGGAAGAAGGTTTATCTTACAACATGACAATGACCCAAAGAACACAGCAAAAATGACCACAGAGTAGTTGAAGAAACAAAAAGGCGAATGTCTTTGCACGACCTAGTCAGAGCCCAGACTTCAACCACATTGAAAATCTGTGGAATGACTTGAAGACTTCAGTCCACACATGGTCACCATCAGATTTACCTGAACTTGAGCAGTTCTACAAAGAGTGGGCAAATACTGCAAAGTATTGATGTGCACAAGTTAGTAGAGACATAGTCCAACAGACTGGAGGCTGGTTCAACCAAATACTGATATAAGGAGGTGATCTTTTTTCCAACTCATGTTTTTGAATTTTTTAATTTTTTTTATGACATGTTCGTGTTAGTGAGGGAAAAATAGTATTTGCTCCCCTGCTGATTTTGTGTTTGCCCACTGACAAAAAAAATTATTATTCCATAATTTTAATGGCAGGTTTATTTTAAAAGTCAGAGACAGAATGACAACAAAAAAATCCAGAAAAAAGCATTTCAAAAAAGTTATAAATTGATAAATCCCCTCTGCAGTCTTTCTACGTTTTCCCTGCTGACAGGACGGGCTATGCAGGATCTGATTGTTCAGCACATGTGACGGTGCCGACCAATTGGAATGCTCCTGATGGGGGGGTATTTCTAAGCCCCGGTCCGTTGAGGCGGCGATAGCAGAGCTCATAACGGGAGATCGCTGCACTGCAGGACAGTGGGAGTAGGGTGGGGGGAGGTGAGGAGGGGGTCCTGTGTAAGTTCACCTTACAGCTTTTTCTGTAAAGGTGAACTTACCCCTTAAGGCTTTGAGGCTGATGTTTAGTAACTCGAACCTTCAGCCCCCTCCACATATATTCTATGGGATTAAGATATGGAGACTGGCTAGGCCACTCCAGGACCTTAATGTGCTTCTTCTTGAGCCCTTCCTTTGTAGCCTTGGCTGTGTGTTTTGGGTCACTGTCATGCTGAAATACCCATCCATGACCCCGATTTCAATGCCCTGGCGGAGGGAAGGAGGTTCTCACCCAAGATTTGACGGTACATAGCCCGTCCATAGTCCCTTTTGAGGCAGAAATACACCCCCAAAGCATAATGTTTCCACCTCCATTTTTGAAGGTGGGGATGGTGTTTTTGGGGTCATAGGCAGCATTCCTCCTCCTCCAAATACGGTGAGCTGAGTTGATGCCAAAGAGCTTGATTTTAGTCTAATCTGACCACAACACTTTCACCCAGTTTTCTTCTGAATCATTCAGATGTTCATTAGCATATTTCAGACGGGCCTGTACATGTGCTTTCTTGAGCAGGGGGACCTTGCGGGTGCTGCAGGATTTCAGTGCTTCATGGCATAGTGTGTTACTAATTGTTTTCTTGTTGACTATGGTCCCACCTGTCTTGAAATCATTGACAAGATATTCCTGTGTAGTACTGGGCTGATTCCTCACCTTTCTCGTGATCAATGAAACTCCACGAGGCGAGGTCTTGCATTGAGCCCCAGACCGAGGGAGATTGACAGTTATTTTGTGTTTCTTCAATTTGCGAATAATCTCATCAACTGTTGTCACCCTTATACCAAGCTGCTCGGCGATGGTCTTGTAGCCCATTCCAGCCTTGTGTAGGTCTACAATCTTGTCCCTGACATCTTTGGACAGCTGGTCTTGGCCATGGGGGAGAGATTGTAATTGATTGTTTCTGTGGACAGGTGTCTTTTATACAGGTGACAAGCTGAGATTAGGAGCACTCCCTTTAATAGAGTGCTCCTAATCTCAGCTCATTGCCTGTATACAAGACACCTGGGAGCCAGAAATCTTACTGATTGATAGAGGGGATCAAATACTTTTTTCACTCAATAAACAGCAAATCAATTTATAACTTTTTTGAAATGCGTTTTTCTGGATATTTTTGTTGTTGTTCTGTCTCTCACTGTTAAAATAAACCTACCATTAAAATGATAGACTGATCATTTCTTTGTCAATGGGAAAACATACAAAATCAGCAGGAGATCAAATTACATTACCCTTTTCCCTCACTGTACATCTTTCACTTGGATGTTATAAGTTGCATTAGCGAAATACAGCTGGTTAAAACAAAAAACATATCTGTCTGCATTTCAGGCTGCAAAGCAACAGAATGTGATCATTTTAAAGGGGGTAGGGTGATTCTTTTCTATACCCACTGTATATTATGATTTGGTGGATATATATATATATATATATATATATATATGTATATATATATATATATATATATATATATATATATATATATATATATATATATATATATATATATAGTGCTGCGTAAACTGTTGGCGCTATATATATATATATATATATATATATATATATATATATATATATATATATATACACATATATATATATATACACACACATATATATATATATATATATATATATATATATATATGTGTGTACGTATATATATATATATATATATATATATATATATTTATATTATAGAACTGGTAGGGGTAGCGTGACAACATTGTATAAATTCCTTCATCTGCCGTTCCGTGTGAATGATATATGAGGAGAGGCTTTAACTTGAACCCAGCAACATTTCCCCCCAAAAACAACGTGACCCTGATTCATCCACGTTAAATATTTGTTATGGTCAGTAGCCACCTTTTTTGATTTTATCAAATTCAACCACAAATTTTTCAGCTGCTTCCACATCTGCACTATTGATTGTGGAGGTTGATTCTCCAACAAAACCTTTGAAACCATCCATGGCTAGCTGAAAATGTTTCAGTCGATTCTTCTCCCTTGTGCACTTTAAATTCTCAAAAATACTGCGTGCTTTGGTTTGAATCAATTAAAGACTCATTTGCTTTCTTTTTCTATTTGGTCATTAATCCATACTGCTAGTAATTTCTCCATTTCATGAATGAGGCCTTTCCGCTGCCTCGTTATTATGGCTTGATATCCTGTTGATGCGTTTACTGCCCTTATCCTTTAGGATTGTTGAAATTGTAGAATGTGCAAGTTCCAATTCACTTGCTATTTCTTTAACTTTCTTGCCAGCCTCATAGTCCTTAATGATCTTCATTTTCATATCAAGAGCCATAGCTTTTCTTTTTTTCTGAGCACTTTCTGCAGGTGCAAGCACGTTTTTTTCTTTTTTCTGATATGGTGTGGGCAATAACTGTACAGTACAAGCACACATGTAGTACTGTACATAAAGACATAAAACAGTACAGTATACAGAACGCTGGAAGGGGCGTTTAGGAGAACCAAGTAAAAAACAGTGCATACCTGTAAAACAGCAGGCCAGGAGTGAAAATGAGGCTGATGCAGAGTGATGACATGATGTCCTGTGCGCGGGTCAGAAGAGCTGGTTGTAAAGTCTCAGCAATCATCCTGCATGGGGAGAGCTTGTCATTAAACTTTTATATCAGTCATTCTCAATTAGGGCTGATTGATATCCCATTTGTGATTGCCTGCATAGTTCTTGGGCCAATGGCGTGTGAAGGAGCCACCAGTACAGCACCAAGGATTTTTATATAGTGCGCTCTATGGGTGGTTTTCTGACCACCACTTTAAGCCCTTGTACACACGGTCGGACATTCTGACAACCAAATTCGTTGGATTTTGTCTGACGAATTTTGTCTGAAACTGTTGCATACACACGGTCGGACAAAGTTGTCGGAAAATCCAATCGTTCAGAATGTGATGACGTTATTTCATTACGACGGGACTACGTTCAGGCTAGTAGCCAATAGCTTTGGTCTAGGAATTTGATCTGAGCATGCGTGGCACTTTGTCCGATCGAAATTCTCTACACATGATCGGACAAAGTCCGATCGGATCATGTTGTCGGAAAATTTTATAGCCCAGCTGGAAAACTTGGTCCGTCGGATACTCCGACGGAAACAGTCCGATGGATCCCACACACCGTCGGATTATCTGACAACGCGGTCCTATCGGACATTGTCCATCGGAATGTCAGACCATGTGTACAAGGGCTAAGAGTGGCATTATTCCCACTGTCCACCAAAGAATTGTTTTTAGAAATGTGTTTCCTGAGATCTCAAATTTATTTCAAGGGTTCCTCTGGGGTAAAAAATGTTAAAGGCTGCTCTATAGCTATGAATTACTCTTTGGGGAACACTAATATTCTGTCACTCTTAAAGCAGAGCAGCCACTCTCTGTAGTTGGGTTAGATGTAACTTTGTGGCACGTGAACATGAAAGAATATCCATTTATTTTTAAATTATGCAGTACTTCTCTTTATAACATCTGTCTGTCAGGCAGATTTCAGAAGAATCTTTTGACAAGCTATAATTGTAGAGAGGCTATAATGGTATTTTCAGACTACATGTGCTATGAGTACAAATTATGCCTTCACTCCCCTATTAACTGATCTCAAAGCATTTCACAACACTTCATAGGGAAATAAATATTGAATCTCTCTGTTTTGGAAATTTATTGTTTGCCATTTGGCTCTTGGCGTTTTAAAACATTGTGGGTAAAAATTATTTTATGCCCTTTGCTTCATTACGGTAGTGTTTTGTGGGCCCTCTGGCATCCATAGAGTAGGTGCAAATAAGTATTTTAATTGACCTATATAAATGACTCTGTACACAAACGCGTATTTCCTTTTGCCAACCATTTGTTATTGTAGGTAATCTAACATGACTGCCTAATACTACATAATATAACTGAATAAAAAATGAAAGTCTAATATAGAACAGAATGTAAAGTGAGCTCTATTGAAGATCTGTTGCTTATTTTCTAAAAATATGTTCAAAGATTCTCCTTCATTCTCCCACTTTTCTTGCATTCACTAATTACTTGTAGTTGTTTGGTTCAACATCAATAATACAGCAATCTCCATACCTACCCCCATATTCTGGGAGACGATTCAGATTGCCATAGTAACCCATCTAACTGTCAAGATCTAATCTAAGCATACTAAAATACAAAAACCATCCGGTTTAATAAAACATCATGCCAGGTACAGTAAAATCAGAAAAACATGTAGTATGATAAAATGTCACTTTTCCTAGCACATAAACTACCATCAACCAGAACGAGCCCTATAAATCTCCTTTAATGTATTTTCCTATAGATTAATGTTTTATGTATGTGATATATGTCAGTGGTCCTAAATGGGAAAGAAGGTAATGCATTGCCGAGAAGGTTGCAAGAATTGTTCTAGCTTGTCATTAGAATGCAGCATTATTTCGATTAATCTCTGATACTCAAACATTTAAGAAGGGAGATTATTCTAGTGCTGCTTGCTAAATCAACACCAGTGACAGAGCTGTTTGTTATTGTCCAACTCCTCTTATCCAGCAGGTGTTCCATGCAGATTTTCTCCACTATTCGGTTTCTGACAAGGTGATTGATCATTCCTAGCTTGTTTTCTATATAGGCTGTCACTGGGGTTTGATTATTAATTAGCAATTGTAAATTAAATGCAAGAAAATCAAATCAGACATAGAGCTAGCATGCCTATTGGCATTGTATTTGATTATGGGCAATTCTTTGTACAAATTGTTTCTACAAAAGGAGAAAAGACTTCTGGGTGAAGCCATTTTCACATGACAGGCCTGTAAGTGAATGACTAACCTAGTGAGTGTTTAAAGTAAACTTCCCATGAAATAAATATTGTCAATGTTATTGCTGACCTCGTTCTAGAAATGCTAGGTGCCTCACTGTTATGTTGACCTTTTTGGCTTCAAAATTTCCTGAGTCTCTAACTGGGAACAAAAAAGTAGGTCAGGAATATCAACGTTAAAGCGGGATTCCACCCTAAAGTGGAACCTCCGCTGATCGGATCCCTCCCCCCCTCCGGTGTCACAATTGACACCTTTCAGGGGGGAGGGGGGTGGAGATACCTGTCAAAGACAGGTATTTTCACCCACTTCCGGGCATAGACTCCCGTGGGAGTCTACGCCATTTCCTGCCCTGCCGCGCTGTCTGCTGGGACACACACGGGTCCCAGTGACAGCGCGGAGATTTCCTATTGTGCGGCGCGGCTCGCGCATGCGCAGTAGGGAACCGGGAAGTGAAGCCGATTCGCTTCACTTCCTGATTCCCTCACCTAGAATGGTGGCGACAGCAGCCGAGCGATCGATCGGCCTCGGCTGCCGGCATCGCTGGAACCCGGGACAGGTGAGTGTCCATTTATTAAAAGTCTATATATATATAGACTATAAATACTACAGCTGCTGGCTTTTAATATTTGTTTTTTTGGTGGAATCCCTCTTTAAGTTTAAAATACTTGTATGCATACCTCTGCTTGGTTAGTTGTTTAAGATATTGATGATAATGGATCAGATTGACAAGCAGACTGGAAGGGGAACTCGGCAATGACAATCTCCATGCATCTTGCATAATGGGTTTACTTTAATAAAGTAAGGGTTTCATGATAGAAATATGTTGGCTGACATTGCTGACTTATTCTGAAAATGCTAGTGATTGGGAGGTCCTGTCGCATTCATTTACACGCTTGCCTTGTGTCATGTACCTTGTGGCTGAACCTGATGCACAGAGGGAGGCCTCTCATACAGCCCCCACCTGGGGGGCCACTGATGTTGCAACAGTGGCTGCGAGAGCACGGTGAAGTATGAGTGCCTGTGTAGTGTTCTGCTAGAAGTAGTGATCCGTAGCAGGTACATCACCAGAGGGGGCTGGATATCTGCAACAGCGGATGTCAGCAGGAACAGCAGACCCTGGGCTGGAAGACAGCAGGCAGCAGTAGACAGCAGCTGATAGCAGGTGCAGGGAGACTGGTGGCCCACAGTAAAGGAACCTCCAGTGGCAGGGTGCAAGCAGGGCAGATGAACAACTGAAATGTGTGGTCAGACAAGCCAGGTCAGCAACAGATGGTCATATACAGGCATAGACGGCAGGCAAGGAAATGTCAGGGTACAGGCAAAGGTTGACAACACAAGATTCAGCAGATGGCCAGAAGGCAGAGCAAAGTCCAGAGACAAGCCAAGGTCAGGGCAGGTAATGTTCAAGCAAAGTCATGAGTCAAACACAGAAGCCAGCAGAATCAGATGCGGGAACACAGGTACAGCTGCAGGTCAGACAGCAATGGATTAGTGCAGTTTCTGCACTTATACAGGCCATTTGGTGTCAGTGGCGAATGCAAATCTTTGTGCGTCTGTGCCCAGCAAGACGGGCCTGCACACTTGAATTCACCTTGGAACTCCAGTTGTGCTATGGCCAGCACATTCCTGACACCCTGTATAAATGGCCTTGCCTAGAAACCATTTATGTACTACATAGATAAAAGGAATCCAGTCCAGCATCTCTCAGGGTGCAAAACAGTATTTCCACGTTTGCTTTATCCAAGGCCTTCTAAACATATGTGGAAGTAACAGGGAGGTTTCCTTCTTCCCTTTTTCTTTTTCATTTTATCTTTTTCTTTCTCTTCCCTTTATCCCCCCTTCTTCCCCTCCCCTTGTAACTTAGACTATCTGTGAAAGTGTGGGTTCTTGTCATACAATAGCCAAAATTGACTTCTTGCGATGTAAGGGATCTGAATACTTCAGGTAAAAGACACCAAATTTTAAGAGAAGTACACCGTCTTTCCAACTCTATTGTATACCTGCAAGAAACCCATTTAATGCATTGTACATTAATCCGTATAAAAACGGTACAGTACCCTATATGGTATTATAGCCTATCCAATACTAATGAGACAATAGGAGTTGTCATTGGTTTTCATAAGAACACTTCCTTTATATTGGATCAAATGATGACAGATGACAATGGCAGATTTCTATTTCTTTGAGGCACGATGGGTGGTATGCAATATACTTTAGCAACTATATATTGTCCGAACATAAACAATCAACCTTTTTTTATTCGTATATTGTCTAAATTAGAAGATTTTGCCAAGGGTACTATTATATTAGCAGGAGATATTATTATGTCTTTGGATCCTCTGATGGATACATCTAGAGGACGTTCTAATATTTCCTGTAGAAACTTTACACAAGTAAAGAATAATTCACATAAACTTCAACTAGTTGATATTTGGAGAATTCTAAACCCTAAGGAACGTGATTATTCTTATTATTCTAAAACCCACGACTCTTAATCCAGAAAAGACAATATCTTTATAAATCCCTATCATCTCCCTTTGGTAAAGTCAGCTATTATAGGGACTAGTACTGTTTCGGACCATGCCCCTATGTCAATTAGATTGATATTTCCTGGTCAGCAAAAAAATAAAAAATGTAGTTGGAAATTGAACGATTTTCTTTTTTCAGAGAAATCGGATTACACGGTCCTCTCAACTTCTTTGGTTTGCTATTTTGCAGAGAATAAATCACATGAAATGCCTGAACCCACTTCGTGGGAAGCCCATAAGGCGTATATGAGGGGGAAGTTAATTGAATTGGATTCTAGGAAGAAAAAAGAACAACAATGAAAAATGACAGATCTACTACGACAAGTAGCTAATTTAGAGAGGATACATAAACTTTCACTTCAGCAAGTTGCCATGGTAAATCTTACATGGAAACGTGAGGAGCTAAAACTATTACTTAAAACAGATCGCTCCCAGTTTGTCTCACAGAGATGGTATGAATGGGGAGATCCAGGCAAAATGTTGGCCCGTTCATTACAGGAAGAAAAAACTGCCACTTTTATTTCTCAGATTAAATCCCATTCTCGGTGTTTGTGCATACTGCCCCCAATATCGCACAGACTTTCCGTGACTTCTATGCAGATTTGTACAATGTAAGAGATGCATTAAACCCAGAACCTAGAGAGGAAAGATACAGAAAAATTCTACATTTATCTACAACAAGCACAGTTACCTAAACTTACTAACGAGTCCCTTCAAAAACTGGAATCTAAATTTACAGAAGAGTTCTATGCAGCTTTAAAGTAAACACCAACGGTAAATCGACAGGCCCAGAGGAGATTATTTGTTCAATATTATTATTATTATTATTTGTTCTTATGGCAATTCTAGGGATGAGCAGAACACCCCTCGGTTCGGTTCGCACCAGAACATGCGAACAGACAAAAAGTTTGTGTGAACACCATTAAAGTCTATGGGACATGAACGTGAAAAATCAAGTGTTCATTGTAAAGGCTTATATGCAAGTTATTGCCATAAAAAGTGTTTGGGGACCTGGGCACTGCCCCAGGGGACATGTAACAATGGAAAAAAAACATTTTTAAAACTGACGTTTTTTTCAGGAGCAGTGATTTTATTAAATGCTTAAAGTGAAACCATAAAATTAATTATTCCTTTAAATATCGTGCCTGGGGTCCCCTTAGTCTGCCTATAAAGTAGCACATCTTTCCCATGTTTATAACAGTACTGCAGAAAAATTACATTTCTAAAGGAAAAAATGTCATTTAAAATTGCTTGCGGCTGTAATGTATTTCCATATCCCAGCAATATACATAAAAAAATCATTGAAAAAAATAGCGTTGGTCCCCCCCCCCCCCCACCAGTCCATATCAGGCACTTCATGTCTGGTATGGATATTAAGGAGAACTCCACACCAAAATGTAACATATAAAAAAAATGGCGTAGGGGTCCCTCCAAAGCCATACCAGCCCCCTCAGGTCAGGTATGGATTTTAAGGGGAACCCCCACAAAGATGTAAAAAAAAAAAGGCGTGGGGGTCCTCTCCAAAATCCATACCAGACCCTTATCTGAGCATGCAACCTGGCAAGCCGCAGGAAAAGGGGGGGACTAGATTGTGCCCCCCTCCTGAACCATACCAGGCCACATGCCCTCAACTTGGGGAGGGTGCTTTGGAATCCCCCCAAAGCACCTTGTCCCCATGTTAATTGGGGACAAGGGCCTCATGACCTCAACCCTTGCCCAGTGGTTGTGGGGGTCTGCGGGGGGCTTATCGAAACCTGGAAGCCCCCTTTAACTAAGGGGCCCCCAGATCCCGCCCCCTGTGTGAATGGGTATTGGGTACATTGTACCCCTACTTATTCATCAAAAAAAGTAAAAATGACAGGAGACCGTTTTTTTGACCCGTGATCCGGAAGTGTCCCGTGATATCCATCCATCTTCAATCGCAGCGCCAACGGACCTGAAAAATAGAAAAAAAATGAAAATCCGCCTCCATGGCATCATGCCGATGTCTTTTCGCAGTGACAGCTCTTATATACGCAAGGGTGGGGCCACCCAGTGACTTAACCGGATGACCCACCTCCCTCTGATGGCACTTGAAGGGGCGGGGTCACTCAGTTACATCACTGGGTGGCCCACCCTTGCCTATTAGACAGCTGTCACAGCCAAGAGACAGCAGTCGGCGGGACACCTCCCATTGAGACATTGAGGCGGATGTTTGTTTGTTTTTTCTATTTTTTTCAGGTCTGTCGGTGCCATGAAGAGGGATGGACATCGTGAGACACTTTTTTTCTTTTATCATAAAGGACTTGTCAAAACTGTGTATTGTGGTTTTTACTTTTTGACACTCTTTTTTGGTGAATGGGTAGGGGTACAATGTACCCCATACCTATTCACATAGGCGGTGCCAGGATCTGGGGAGGCTTCCAGATTCCGATAAGCCCCCCGCCCACAGACCCCCACAACCACCGTGCAAGGGTTGTGGGGATGAGGCCCTTGTCCCCATGAAAGCACCCCAAAGCACCCTCCCCATGTTGAAGGCATGTGGCCTGGTACTATTCAGGAGGGGGGCTGCTCTCTCGCCCCCCCCTTTTCCTGCTAGGTTGCATGCTTGGATAAGGGTCTGGTATGGATTTTGGGGGGTCCCCACACCAATTTTTCTTTTTTTAATTTTGGCACGGGTTCCCCTTAAAATATATGCCAGACCCAAAAGGCCTGGTATGGATTTTGGGGGGAACCCTATGCCCTTTTTAATTTTTTTAATTTTGGTGTGGAGTTCCCCTTAAAACCTATACCAGACCCAAAGGGCCTGGTATGGACTGGGGGGGGGGGGGCATGTCGTTTTTTTCTTAATTCTGTCATAGGGTTACCCTTAACCACTTCAATACACTATATTGTATACTATATAATATACACTATATTGTATATACATACAGTGTATATATACACTATATATACTATATATACTCTGAAGTATTTATATACTATACGGACTGCCGTATATACTCTGAACTGCAGTATATATACGGTATATATATATATATAAAATATACGGACTGCACTATATACTCTGCAGAAAAAATTGTGCCTTAGGTGTTGGTGGGGACAGAACACTGTAACCCCCTCGCAGTTACTCTTATTGGGCGCAGGAACGAGCCCTGCTCTTAAATGTTATATCAAAAATTGTAATTACATGCCTCTGTTAAATAGGGGCAGAAAAATTGGGCCTTAAGTGGTGGTGCCACAACACTGTAACACCTCACGGGGGGAACGAGAGCGCCCCCCCCCCCCCGAACAGTACCAGGACTGGATGTATAGTAGGGTTGGAGATCCCAGATGAGGAGCAAGGAGAAGTCCGCCTTTTTCTATGATGTGTTTTTTTCAAGTGCTGTTGCCAACAGACTGCATGGCAGGTCATCATATGTCATCACTCCAAAGACATGCAGGTAGGTAAATTGGCTTATGTCCAAAAATTGTCCCTAGTATATTAATGGGGACCTTGGATTGTGGGCTCCTTGAGGGTAGGGACCGATGTGAGTGTGCAATGTACAGGGATTGGGACAATTGAAGACGCTCACTCAGGTTGAACTAGATGGACTGGTGTCTTTATTCAACCTTACTATTATGTAACTATATGTCTGATCAAGCATGTGGTGCCCAGGCTTCTATTCTGGTCACGCTTGATCCGCTCCAGACATAGGTTGCAAACAGCAATGGTGTGATCTGATGCACACGTGTCAAAAAGCCCATACCAAGGAACTTTTAAAAGTCAGTGGAGAGCCAGCAGTGCCCTGCACCTGCGAAGCTCTGTAGTGTGATGCAATAGGGTGGTTCCCCTGGAGGGCTGCAGCTGGGGGAACATGACTGACTGCCATTTTAATGTCCTTCGGTGGCACCTCCTCTCTGTAGGCTCACGTTACTCCCTTCCTCATCCTGAGAACCAACATCGAAGCCTTCAAATCGCTGTGCATCCTCCAGCAGCATATACCCGACACTCTGGTCGAATAATTCTGGGAACTCTTCCATGCATGATGGTAGGGCTACGGAAGGAGAAACTGTGGACAAGGAGCAGGAGGAATAGGCCGCTTTGGCAGCTGCGTTGGAAGGCAAACTACTCTGAGCCTAGGTAACAGAGGATGAGGACGGATTTCTTATCCACTCCACGGACTCTGTTGTGTTATGGCTCAATAACATGGCCAGCAGCAAAAAAAAAAAGGACAAGCGTGCCCCGCAGCCACCTGCAGAGGATGCATTATGTCCATGACCACCACTGTTGACTGTAGACACAGAGGCTGCTTGCCCTCTTTTAGTGGCCTGTGAGCCTCTGCCTCCCTATATATAAAGTATCTAACAAAAGTTAGTACATTCCTCATATTTTTGTAAAATGTGACAACACTGAAGAAATGACACCTTGCTACAATGTAAAGTAGTGAGTGTATAGCTTGTATAACAGTGGAAATTTGCTGTCTTCTCAAAATAACTCAACACACAGCCATTGATATCTAAACCGTTGGCAACAAAAGTGAGTACACCCCTAAGTGATAATGTCCAAATTGGGCCCAATTTGCCATTTTCCCTCACGTGACTCGCTAGTGTTACAAGGTCTCAGTTGTGAATGGGGAGCAGGTGTTTTAAATTTGGTGTTATCGCTCTCACGCTCTCATACTGGTCACTGGAAGTTCAACATGGCACCTCGTGGCAAAGAACTCTCTGAGAATCTGAAAAAAAATAATTGTTGCTCTACATAAACATGACCTAGGCTATAAGAAGATTACCAAGGCCCTGAAACTGAGCTGCAGCACGGTGGCCAAGACAATACAGCAGTTTAAAAGGACAGGTTCCACTCAGAACAGGCCTTGCCATGATCGACCAAAGTTGAGTGCACATACTCAGCATCATATCCAGAGGTTGTATTTGGCAAATAGACGTATGAGTGCTGCCAGCATTGCTGCAGAGGTTGAAGGGGTGGTGGGTCAGTTTGTCAGTGCTCAGACCATACGCTGCCCACGGCATCAAATTGGTCTGCATGGCTGTCATCCCAGAAGGAAGCCCCTTCTAAAAATGATGCACAAGAAAGCCCGCAAACAGTTTGCTTAAGACAAGAAGACTAAAGACATGAATTACTGGAACCATGTCCTGTGGTCTGATGAGACCAAGATAAACTTATTTGGTTCAGATGGTGTCAAGCATGTGTGGCGAAACCCAGGTGCGGAGTACAAAGACAATAGTGTCTTGCCTACAGTCAAGCATGAATGCCTACATGTACTGTGACATACTGAAGCAGAGCATGATCACCCTCGCTTCAGAGACTGGGCCACAGGGCAGTATTCCAACATGTTAACTACCCCAAACACACCTCCAAGATGACCACTGCCTTACCAAAGAAGCTGAGGGTAAAGGTGATGGACTGGCTAAGCATGTCTCCAGACCTAACCCCTGTTGAGCATCTGTGGGGCATCCTCAAATGGAAGGTGGAGGAGCAAAAGGTCTCTAACATCCATCAGCTCCATGATGACGTCAAGAGTGGAAGAGGACTCCAGTGGCAACCTGTGAAGCTCTGGTGAACTCCATGCCCAAGAGGGTTAAGGCAGTGCTGGAAAATAATAGTGGCCACAAAAATATTGACACTTTGGGCCCAATTTGGACATTTTCACTTAGGGGTGTACTCCCTTTTGTTGCCAGCGGTTTAGACACTAATGGCTGTGTGTTGAGTGTGTGTGTGTGTGTGTGTGTGTGTGTGATGTGTGATATATATATATATTACACTGCCTGAAGTGTATTAGAAACTGTACAAGGAGCATGCGCGGAACCCTGAAAGGTGGCCGTATAGTCACGGAGCCCTGTCCTGCTCCAGCCCTTCAGAGCTTCTAACTACCAGCGGCATCACATGATTCCTCCCAGCACAAGCATCAGAAGGTGGGGACACCCGGGGGGATCATCCCAGGTCAGCGGGGATCCAAATGTGACTTTCGGGCTCAATTCAACGCGATCCCACCTGACAAGAATCCCAAGATGACGGAAGCACAGCCGCTCATTGAGGAAGAACATGCAGGGATCCCAGTTAATTCTCCCTGGCGGGACCTGCAACAGGCAGAGGTAGGTGGATGCAACCCTCACTCCACTCAGGGTCACAACATCTCCAGCATCCACAGAGTACCTTAACCAAACCCTGGATGATCTTTTACTGTCCCCTATAGCTGCAGCCTCTCCAAAGCCTAATGAGCCCTTGCACAGCACAGACCAGATCCCCTCACAGCCACAGGACTTATCATTCATTTTCACCAAATTTGCAGAGATGCTAGACAGAGGATTGTCCCAGACAGCAGCCAAAATCACATCAGACATAAAACTTGACCTCCAATCTAGGGCTCCCTCATCAAGCATCTTATTCCAGATATTCACTCTCATAGACTAGAACTTGATCGAGATCACAGATCTCTGTGTCCCCCTTAATCAGATGGCCTCCCTCGAGACATTGTGGTCAAGACACACTTTTACACAGTCAAAGAGGAAATAATGAAAAGGGCCCACTCCACCGCACAACTGCAGCTTAGGGGGCACCCAATCCCGATTTTCGCTGACATCTCCCCCTCCATGATTCAGAGAAGGGCGCTTAAACCATTACTAACGGCGCTGACCCAGAAGAACATGAAATATTGGTGGCTCTTTCCCTTCAGCGTGAAATTTTAACTCAACAACAAGCCTTTCAGATTCTCCACATTTCCCAAAGGCAGGCACCTCCTACAGAAATAATTTCCAAGGATCCTTCTTCCCCGATGCAAACTTCCTCTGCCAGCTCCTCTAAGTGACCCCTCCAGCTAGTCCATTCACCTCCATTTTGCAACAATCCAAAACCAAAAAGGCCTTCCACCCTGAAACGGTCCTATGCTTCCTTATTCACCTCATCTCCACTGCCGGATTGACCCCGTTTCCTACAGGTTCCATTGCACCTGTACCGAATGACTCTTGTTTTATTCATCATTATTGAACCTCCCTTCCACTCTGAGGGAAGACCACTTCCCCTGACCCTCCTCAACACCTTTCAGAAACACTAAATGACTCTGGATACAAGGGCACAAACTTCCCAAAACCTGTCTTTAACTCTTCCTCAAATCAGCAAATGAACTCCCCTCCAGACTCCAACCTTTCTCTGTGTAGCTTTGCGCTGCTGACTGAATCCCTCACAGTTATACACTGCACTGGAGGATCCATTACTCTACCGCAGTGCCCAATGGTTTCTCTGGAGTTTCTCTGGCCACTTCCATCTCGGGTTGGGGATAGACAATTATTCAGCTTAATGTTTCCTTTTGCTGTCCTTAATGGTTTTGACAGGCGCAGCTCCCTTTATCCCCTCTATACTCCTGACTTACCCTGCCCACCCTTACCCCCCTGACCCCTTTGTCTTAACATATTATTTGCCTCGCCTAGACTGGATTTGTTTGCACTTTATTTACAGGTGTTGGCGATGTTGCCGAAGTCTCAGCAATTTTTATTGTTTCTCACAAAGGAGTCCTGCGGCCGGATCGGTACTCTTGCGCCCCCTCCAGCCCTCGGAGGCGCAGATTTTTCCCTTCTACTGGTCAGGATTTCCCCTCTGGCTAGTTCTGTTTTGTTCTTCTTTTATCTCTTCCTTCCAGATCTTTTCTTCTGTACTAACTTTTCCTTCTTCCTAGTGACCTGGGTGACCTCGCTTATCTCCTGGACCTTTAACAACAGAGTGAATGCGCTCCTTATATTCCTCCCCAGAACGCACACCAGGTTGGGGGTAAGTGACTGGTACTCGCTGGCATTCTATTCCAGTTTGTTCCATGGCTGATACTTCCACACCAAACCCTTCCTTACACATTGCCTCACACCATGTTCAAGGAATGAATTCACCAATTAAATGCCGCAAAATTTTCCAGTATTACCATACCCAGAAAGTTGATATACTATTTCTACAGGAGACACATCTTCCTCGCTCCTCCTCCCCCCCCCCCCCATATATTCACACCAAAATCCACCTCGCTAACTCGGAAATCAAAACAAAAGGGGTGGCAATATTTTTTTCCTCGTTCTTGTAATTCCTTTCTAATTTCTGAATTTAAGGATCCAGAAGGTAGATTCTTACTTGTCAAGGGCCACATTGGCAGCCAACTCTACTCCCTGGTCTAGTACGATGCCCAAAACAAGGGTCAGACTCAAGTCTTCAATCCCCTATTTCGCACCCTAAACCCATTGACGGAAGGCACTGTAATTTATGGAGGGGACTCCAATGTTGCCTTTGATACAGGGCTAGACAAAACCCACCATTTAGGTAGGAACCTCATACGGCCCACCAGACAGAGCCTTAAGGTAGCTAGACTGATCATCAGGGATTAGTTGACATCTGGAGAGAGGTCAACCTGACTTTGCGGGATTATACTCACTTTCCAGCCACTATAATTATTTTGCAAGAATTGACCACTTCTTCCTTTTGCCAACTGATATCCCATTATTGACTAGATCCTATATAAAAGACTGTTTGGTCGGATCACTCTCTACTCTTCCTGATATTGGGGAAACCAACAGGACCAAAAAGGAGAGGTAATTGGAGACTTAATACCTCAATCCTTAGTAATCCGGTCCATGCATGTGAAATAGAAAAGCGTATTAAGGAATTAATATTAAATGATTAAATTATGTGACAAATGTCTCCCCGATTTTATTATGGGCAGCTCATAAGGCTGCCATTAGGGGTAAACGTATCCAAATGGCATCAAGGCTATGCAAGGTTAGACAGAAGGACATAGAACAGCTAGAAAAGGAATTCCAGCTCCTTAACAAAAGGCACAAAAGTAACCCTTCATTAGTACCAATTGCATGACTGGATACCGTATGCACAGCCCTAAACTTGGACCTTACCGATATCACGGAAAAAAGCTTACGCTGGAGTGGGGCTTGCTACTACCATTAGAGGAATCAAACAGGCTCTCTATTGGTAGCCAGATTGACCCCTAAAATTAGGTCACACGCCTTACCTAAAATCAAACTAAGGAGTGGAACGCTCTCTCAAAACCCCCCAAAAATTATGGAAGCTTCCATGACTCCTATAGAAAATTGTATAGTGAGGAAAAGCAGGACCCCAATGACTCATTGGTATCCTTTCTTAACTCACTTACACTCCCCAAGCTCAAGGAAAACTACAGGGACAGATTAGAAGCACCATTATCTGCAGAAGAAATCTTACAAGTCATTAAAAATTTGAAAAATCACTCCGCTCCTGGGCTGGATGGCTTTTTGACTCCCTACTATAAACACTTTGCCCCCACCCTTGCCCCTTATTTGACCCGCATTTTTTAATGAGTTTCGTTAAGGATCCCAATTGGATAAGATCTTAAACTTTGCCTTCATCTCGGTGATTCTCAAGCCGGGTAAAGATCATAGCTCAGTTGCCAACTACCACCCCATATCATTAATAAATAATGATCTTAAAATCTTAACCAGGATCCTAGCTGTATCCCTTCTTTTACTAACCTTTATGTCCATAAGGACCAGGTCGGCTTTATTCTAGGAAGACAAAGTCCTGATCAAATCAGAAGAACAATTGACATTATTTCCCTTTTGAGATCCGGTTGGGATGACAATCACCCCCAAACAGGTTCCCTACTCTCCCTGGACCTCCATAAGGCATTTGATTCTGTCTCCTGGTTCTTCCTCGTCACAATCCTACAAATGACTCTTACCGCGCATCCTCTACCTCTTCCGGTCACCTCCAATTCCAATATCTAAAGATTGAGAATTGTCCAATTAATTTGGGGCACAAAAGGGCATAGAGTGGCCAGGGAAACCCTTTATCGACCTAGGAACAAAGGGGGGATGGGACTTCTGAACCTTCTGTGGTACTACCAAGCGGCACAACTGACCCAACTCTTTAATATTTACTCCAAATCAGCACACCCAGACTGGGTTCACATAGAAAGACAAGCGCTACTTCACCACACTATAGAATACCTGCTCTGGTGCCCCCCTAAAGTCAAACCTGCCATTCTGACTCCCACACTCTCTCACTCCCTGGTGATATGGAACACCCTTAAGAACAACCCATATCTGATCTCCACGTAGCGCCCACTATCATCTTTTCCGCAATGGGTATGGATATAAGGGCCTTTAACTGGTGGCTCAACAAGGGGATATATAGGATCTGGCATTTTGTCAATGCCACTGGCCCTCTCTCTTCGCTGACTGTGTGAGCAAACTTAAGATGCCCACTTCAGAGAGGTACCAACTTCACCAAATCTCACATTTTATTACTAAACTATGAACCTCAAAACCCAACCCACTTTCTATTACAGATTATGAGCATTGGTGTGGACAGGCCATGAAGCAGCGAGGGGAATCTCAGTGATATATCAGTCACTGGCTAGAGTGGACTCTAAGGCCCTCTATATGCGAGAATGGGAGAGGGAACTGAGCCAATTGTGGAGCTTAGCAGAATGGCACAGGGCCACTACCTCCTCATTTAAAAGGATCTTGAATAAGGCATTAGTGGAAGTGAACCTGAAAGTTCTCATGCGATTGGTGATTGTATCTTGTCCCTTTAAAACTAACTAAAATATACCCGACATCCTCCCCTCTGCGTTTCCGAAATTGTGGACACATTGGTTCGATGATGCATTTGTGGTGGGACTGTACAAAACCCAGAGGTCTCTAACAAAATCTTTCACATGATCCGGAAAATTACGGGCCTGCCCATTCAGAAATCCCCCCCATGTAGCGTTACTCAATTTCCCGATTCCAAGAGCCCCCAAATTGCTGTGAAGCCTTATGTTTATATTTCTCGTAACTAAATTAACAATTGCTATGGCCTGGAAACAGCCTCATGTTTTCATTACTTTGGTTAAAAGGAAGATCTCCTGGCTCATGACCCAGAAGAAAATGGTCAGTACCTTACTCGACACCAAAGATTTGGATATTTTTTTTTTATAACCTAACCCTGACTTGTACTTCTCAACAACATTATCCCTTACTTGTTTGGAGAGTTCCTTGGTCTTCATGGCAGTGTTTGGTTAGTGGTGCCTCTTGCTTAGGTGTTGCAGCCTCTGGGGCCTTTCAAAAAGGTGTGTATATGTAATGACAGATCATGTGACACTTAGATTGCACACAGGTGGACATCATTTCACCAATTATGTGACTTCTGTAGGTAATTGGTTGGTATATATCTATCAAATACACTGCCACTATCTAAATATCCTGCTTGCATAATCTAAGTCAAGCTATCTCTCTGTCCACGCCATCAACACTACACTATGTAAGCAGCCTTATATAGTGTGGGGCGTGGACTTGGTCCTCCTGACCCATGATTGGCCAAAGGCACTCTACCTTTGGCCAATTATGGCTCTTTCAGCAGAGCGCGCTTGGATTGACCAAAGCATGCAGTTCAGTTGCATGCTTTGACCAATTGTCATACAGCAATGCGCTGCGATCTCGTAATGCATTATGGGGCATTCTGTGGTGCTCAAATTTCCAATGAACACCCCATAATGTTTGCTGTTCATGATCGGGCGAACATCAAGCTCATCCCTAGCCAATTCCGTTGCCGGATCGGAGGGTTTTCGATTGGAATCACTTATTGCATACATATCTGTAATACTGAAGCCGGGAAAAGATCTATTTAACTGACGAAATTATCACCCAATATCATTGCTTAATGTGGATATAAAGCTATATGTGAAAGTGTTGGCTATTAGATTACTCCCCCTGATCCCACACTGGATAGGACTAGACCAGACAGCTTTTGTCCCCAGTCATGAAGCCAGAGACAACTCCTTACGAACCCTGTCCATAATCTCCTATGTTAAGAGTAGTTCGTCCACCCCCTGTTATTGTCAACTGATGCTGAAAAGGCATTTGACAGGGTGGACTGGGAATATTTGATGATGACTTTGACGTTTTTGGGTATAGGCCCAAGGATGTTTCATCCACTCGCATCTTACATGGGAAGGGAATGGAGCATAAGTTTGCTGCATATGGGGATGTGTTATTTTTTTTGTCCAACAATCAAGGATTACATTGCCAAATTTATTTGGGTTAATGCAGGAATTTCAAATGATGTCTAATTTTAAGAGTAACATGACTAAATCTGAAATACTAAATATATTAATACCTATGCATGAAGCTGAAACTTTAAAAATTGTATTTCCCTTTACCTGGCAATCATCTACTTTAAAGTATTTATTTGGGCATCTACCTTACATCTAGCCTTACTAATTTATTCGAACATAGCTATCTTAATTTGCTTAATAAAATCAAATTAGATTTACGTAAATAGTCCCTCCTTTGTCAATCATGGTTAGGTAAGATTAATGTTATAAAAATGAATGTACTTCCCCGAGTCCTATATGTCTTTCAAATGTTACCCTTGGGTGTCCCTATAGGATTTTTTTCGATTCTACAGTCTACTATTGCACATTATATCTGCAAGGGACAATGTACTAGAGTGTCTTGAGATACTCTATACGTCTGAAAAATTTGGGGAGGACAGGCCTTACCAAATTTTAAACTATACTACCAAGCGATCATATTGACACACATGGCAGATTGGGAGTATGCTAGAAAGACCAGACTTTGGGTTGAACTTGAAATAGCACTGGCAGAAACTGACTTATCAGTAGTACCATGGATAGCATGACCATTAAGAGGGTTAGCATCTACAATATTCCCACTGACTAGATCTACCTTGGCACTATGGCACTCTTTTCACACACAATATGGCTGGGAATACAACTCTCCAATAATGCCTTTGCTGAGATATGAATACTTTATGCCAGGAGTTTTAGATAAAAAAAATTTTGTTCATGGTTCCCAGAATCTATACCATTATTACATCAAGTATTAAAGGATTCAAAGATTAAATCATTAAATCTACATGCAGGGTAGATCAACCAACATTTATGGATCAATGGAGATATGTACAGCTGTCTCAATTTATTCAGAGTCTCTCGCAACCTATTCGCTCGTTAAAATAACTGGACCCTATCAAAACAATCATGCAAAATAGGGATTCACCACATCATTGTATCTCTCTTTTTTATAAAAAAAAGTGAGATAAGCCTTGCAAAACACGGTTTATCCGGATTATATAGGCCTTGGGAAACAGATTTACAAATTACATTTACAGACAAACAAAAACAAGGCTATACAACTTTCTCATACGCCTGCCACTTCGTGTAGCATGACGGAGGTAAATTTTACATTTCTTACTCGATTACATTATACAGCCGGAAAAACTACACGCAATGTTCACATCAAATTCGCCCCCCGTGGTAGAGAGAATGTGGAGACCGAGCCACACATGGGCATATGGTGGTCTTGCCTTAAGATCCGCCCATTTTGGGAGGAAGTGGCGAAGTTGATCTCTTTGATACAGGGGCGACTAATTCGACCTGAACCAATGACTTTTTTATTTCATTGTATGAATGAAGCAATAGGCCAACAAAGGATGTTTATGACTCCATATCTATAAACCGCATGTAAATCTTTGATCCCATTATATTGGGGAAAGCGTTCTATACCTACTATCTCACAATGGCTACGAAGGGTTGATGAGTGCCAACTAATGGAAGAATTATTTTGTAGAAATAAAGGGCTGACCAGGAAATATCTTAAGACTTGGGCAAAATGGTTCAAATTTAAAAATACGTTATGTTATTATTATTATTATACACGATTTATATGGCGCCAACAGTTTACGCAGTGCTTTACAATTTATTGAGGGGACAACTCAATTACAGTACAGTTCAATACAAAAGGTACAGGAGGGCCCTGCTCATAGAGTTTACATTCTAAAGGGAGGGGGTGGTACAAAAAGTAATAGCTGCAGAGAATGATTTGATGGGGGTGGCTCGGGGACAGTTAGGTGGGTGTGGAATAGGCTTCCCTGAATATATTAGTTTTCAGGGATCTCCTAAAGGTGGACAGGGTAGGGGCAGATCGGATATACTGGGGCAGGGAGTTCCAGAGGATGGAAGTGGCTCTGGAAAAGTCTTGAAGGCGAGCATGGGAGGAGGTAACAAGGGAGCTAGAGAGCAGGAGGTCCTGGGAGGAGCAGAGGGAACGATTTGCAGATGAGGTTGATGTAGATGGGGGCAATGTTGTGGATGGCCTTGTATGTTATGGTTAGCATTTTGAATTTTACAAGGTGGAGTAGGGGGAGCCAGTGAAGAGATTGGCAGGGAGGAGCAACAGTCACGGATCGGTTAGGGAGGTGTATTAGTCTAGCAGCAGAATTCATAATAGACTGGAGGGTAGGCCATTAAGGAGAGAGTTGCAGTCAAGGCAGGAAATAATCAAGGTGTGAATAAGTTGCTTTGTGGTGTCAGTCAGGAAGGGTCGAATTATGGAGATGTTGCGGAGGTTAAGGCGGCAGGATTTAGCCAGTGATTGGATATGGGGGCTGAAGGAGAGGTCAGTCAAAGATTACACCCAGGACCCTGGCATGTGTGGAGGGACCAATGGTTGTGGTTAGGGATGAGCCGAACACCCCCCTGTTCGGTTCGCACCAGAACCTGCGAACAGACCTAAACTTCGTGTGAACTTTAGAACCCTATTAAAGTCTATGGGACTCGAACGTTCACAATCTAAAGTGCTCATTTTAAAGGGTAATATGCAGGTTACTGTCCTAAAAAGTGTTTGGGGACCTGGTTCCTGCCCCAGGGGACATGGATCAATGCAAAAAAAAGTTTTAAAAACGGCAGTTTTTTCAGGAGCAGTGATTTTAATAATGATTAAAGTGAAACAATAAAAGTGTAATATTCCTTTAAATTTCGTAGCTGGGGGGTATCTATAGTATGCCTGTGAAGGGGCTCATGTTTCTGGTGCTTAGAACTGTCCCTGCACAAAGTGTCATTTGTGCAGGAAAAAAAGTCTTTTAAAATCACTTGCGGCTAAATTGTCGGGTCTCCATAATACAGAGAACACTCAATGAGTGGTCTCTGTATTAGCCGACAATTCATTCATTCATTGATTAAAAAAATAAATAAAAAAAAAAGCGTGGGGGTTTCCCTAAATTCAATTACCAGGCCCTTCAGGTCTGACATGGATATTAAGGGGAACCCCGTGTCAAATTTTAAAAAAAAATTGACGTGGGGGTCCCCCCAAATATCCATACCAGACCCTTCAGGTCTGATATGGATATTAAGGGGAACCCCGCATCAAATTTAAAAAAAAATTGACGTTGGGGTCCCCCTAAAAATCCATATCAGACCCTTTATCCGAGCACGCAACCTGGCAGGCCGCAGGAAAAGAGGGGGGGGACGAGAGAGCGCCCCCCCCCCCTCCCTCCTGAACCGTACCAGGCCACATACCCTCAACATTGGGAGGATGCTTTGGGGGTCTGTGACCCCTCAAAGCACCTTGTCCCCATGTTGATAAGGACAAGGGCCTCATCCTCACAACCCTGGCCGTTGGTTGTGAGGGTCTGCGGGCGGGGGGCTTATCAGAATCTGGAAGCCCCCCCCTGTTTGAAATGGTAAGGGGGTACAAAAGTACCCCTACCATTTCACAAAGAAAGTGTCACAATGGTTAAATAAGACAAACACACTTTTGAAAAATTCCTTTATTAAAAATGAAAAAAATAAAAAAAAGATTCCAGCGGTGCTAATCCACTCTTGCTATCCAGCGACGGATCTCCGGGGTCCAGCGATGGATGATCATATCCAGCGACGGGGGATCTCTCAGTCCAGCGCTGTCCATACATCCTTCTTCTGTCTCCACTCCGGAGACAATGCAGAGAGCCCAGCGCTGACGTTTCTTATATTAGGAGGGCGGGGCCACCCGTCACCTGACCCCGCCCCTCTGACGCTGGAGAGGGAAGCCAGGGGTTCCCCAGTGATGTGTGGGTGACCCCGCCCCCTCTGATGTAATGCAGGTTTCCGTTACATCAGAGGGGGCGGGGTCACTCACAGGTCACTGGGGAACCCCTGGCTCCCTTCACCAGCATCAGAGGGGGCGGGGTCAGGGGACGGGTGGCCCCGCCCTCCTAATATAAGAAACGTCAGCGCTGGGCTCTCTGCAGTGTCTCCGGAGTGGAGACAGAAGAAGGATGTATGGACAGCGCTGGACTGAGAGATCCCCCGTCGCTGGATATGATCATTCATCGCTGGACCCCGGAGATCCGTCGCTGGATAGCAAGAGTGGATTAGCACCGCTGGAATCTTTTTTTTATTTTTTTCATTTTTAATAAAGGAATTTTTCAAAAGTGTGTTTGTCTTATTTAACCATTTTGACACTTTCTTTGTGAAATGGTAGGGGTACTTTTGTACCCCCTTACCATTTCAAACAGGGGGGGGCCGGGATCTGGGGGTCCCCTTGTTAAAGGGGGCTTCCAGATTCTGATAAGCCCCCCGCCCGCAGACCCTCACAACCAACGGCCAGGGTTGTGAGGATGAGGCCCTTGTCCTTATCAACATGGGGACAAGGTGCTTTGAGGGGTCACAGACCCCCAAAGCATCCTCCCAATGTTGAGGGTATGTGGCCTGGTACGGTTCAGGAGGGAGGGGGGGCCGCTCTCTCGTCCCCCCTCTTTTCCTGCGGCCTGCCAGGTTGCGTGCTTGGATAAAGGGTCTGATATGGATTTTTAGGGGGACCCCCACGTCAATTTTTTTTTTAAATTTGATGCGGGGTTCCCCTTAATATCCATATCAGACCTGAAGGGTCTGGTATGGATATTTGGGGGGACCCCCACGTCAATTTTTTTTTTTAATTTGACACGGGGTTCCCCTTAATATCCATGTCAGACCTGAAGGGCCTGGTAATTGAATTTAGGGGAACCCCCACGCTTTTTTTATTTTTTTTATTTTTATCAATGAATGAACGAATTGTCGGCTAATACAGAGAATACTCATTGAGTGTTCTCTGTATTACGGAGACCCGACAATTTAGCCGCAAGTGATTTTAAAAGACTTTTTTTCCTGCACAAATGACACTTTGTGCAGGGACAGTTCTAAGCACCAGAAACATGCGCCCCTTCACAGGCATACTATAGATACCCCCCAGCTACGAAATTTAAAGGAATATTACACTTTTATTGTTTCACTTTAATCATTATTAAAATCACTGCTCCTGAAAAAACGGCCGTTTTTAAAACTTTTTTTTGCATTGATCCATGTCCCCTGGGGCAGGACCCAGGTCCCCAAACACTTTTTAGGACAGTAACCTGCATATTACCCTTTAAAATAAGCTCTTTAGTTTTCTCCCATAGACTTGTATAGGGTGTTCCGGCTTTTCGAATTTGCTGCGAACAGCCCAAATTGTTCACTGTTCGCTGAACAGGCGAACAGGCAATGTTCGAGTAAAACATGAGTTCGACTCGAACTCGAAGCTCATCCCTAGTTGTGGTGTTGATATTAATGGTGAAGTCACGGGGGGACCGTGAAGGAGGAAATATAACAAGTTCATTTTTAGAAAGATTGAGTATGAGGAAGTGGTGTGACATCCATATCGATATGTGATTCAGTAAGTTTGAGATCTGTGAAGAGATCGAGGGGGTGAGTTGAGGAGTGGAGAGATAGATCTGGGTGTCATTGGCATAGAGGTGGTATTGGAAGCCATGGGAGGTTATCAGCTGGCACAGGGAAGAGGTATAGAGTGAAAATAGGAGAGGCCCAAGGACGGAGCCTTGGGGTATCCCAACAGAAAAAGGAAGGGGAGTGGAGGAGATGGATTTCTAAGTGACACTGAAAGTGTGCTGAGATAGGTAGCAGGAGAACCAGGATAAAGCAGAATCACAGAGGCCAAGGGAGTGTAATTTGCTGAGGAGCAGCAGGTGGTCAACTGTGTCAAAGGCAGCAGAAAGGTCTAAAAGTATGAGTATGAAGTAGTGCCCATTGGTTTTAGCAGTTAGTAGGTCATTTAGTGAGTTTTAGTAGGGCAGTTTCAGTTGAATGTTGTGGGCCGAAGCCAGACTGTAGGGAGTCGAGAAGGTTGTTGTCCGTGAGGTAGCGACTCATTCGGTCATGGACAAGGCGTTCGATAAGCTTGGAGGTAAACGGGAGACGGGAGATGGGTCCTAAGTTATTCAAACAAGTGGGGTCTAGTGAGGGTTTTTTGAGTATTGGGATAACCAGTGCATGTTTGAGGAGGGAAGGAAAGGTGCCGGAGGAGAGGAAGAGGTTGAAGATGTGTGTTAGGGAGTTTAGGATAGAGTGGGAAGGTGGTTGCAGTAATTGAGGGGACAGGGTCCAGGGGACAGGTAGTGAGGTGGTTTATCAACTTCATCTGTGGTAAATGGGCAAAGATTAGATTAGGTTATATATTAAATTAGATGTTATTATAGTATGAAATAATTTCAGACTCCTGTGAATAGTGAGTATGACTTATTAACATTAATTGCATTTTTTCTAACCCTCTTGATAGTTTTATTTATATTTGTTGTAGTTTTTTCCCTTTTCCTACCCCATTTCCCTGGAATTTTTTTCCTTTGTTTACCTTTTTATGTTTTTCTTTCTGTTGCTCCTGCCCTCCTCCCTTTTTTATTTTATTTGTTTTTTTGTTTGTTTTTTGTTTTATTGGAGGGGAGAGGATGGGAATCAACAATTTAAACTACATAGTTTGTGGATTGAAGTCAGTGTAAGTTACATTTATGATTGAAGTATGTTGAAATGTTAAAAAAATGAGCTTAATATATCTCTGATGTATTGGGTGTTTTGACATTTACAATTCTAATTATCCATACTTTTTATCACAGGTTTCGTTTGAATTGTGTGGGGTTAACACTTGTTTACTTTACTTTCTTTAGGAAACAGCTGTCTTCCTATGCATAGTATGAAAAATTATGATTCCAGAAAATAATGGTAGATTAGATTCTAATGTAGCTAACTGGGTTAGCAAGCTATATTGAGCAACTTGACAAAGCAATTGAAATAGATAATTACCTTATGTTTTACTTGCACAAATTAAATGTACTCTTCTGGGTCTGATGCATATGGATACTTTTCAGTATTTATTTATTTTTTTCTTAGATGGTAATTTGCTTACATACAGTATCCCAGAAAGTGTTGCCTAATGTTTCTTGCCTTATAGGATGTGTATGTATGTATGTATAAATATATACAGAATTTTTTTATTTAAATATAAATAGAATGGTGGTGGGGGGGAGGTGAGGACCACTTTATTTTGTTTTTTTCTGCCTCTGTCCCTTTGGGGAGATCTTACCCCCCCCTCCCCAACTTCTCGTCTCATAGACACAAAATAAAGTGATAAAAAAAATCCCATCTTGGGTCTTGTTCACATGACCGTATCTAAGCTAACATCCATGCAAAGGGTTGTACTTGCCCACACAGGACACACAGGTGTCCCATGCATCTGCGCATGGAAGCAGTTCCATTAATGTCAATTGAGACGCAGTGACTGCAGTTGCTGGTCCCATTTTGACATCCGTGCAGGTGTGGGCGCATGACCCTGAATGCACACTTTCTGTGTCCAAGGACATGCACCCACGCGGCTGTCAAATAGGGACCAGTGGCTGTGCTGACTTCAATAAAAGTCTCTCTGTACATAATCCAGGGAATAGCCACTTCCAACTGGATTCTATAACTGTTGGATAAATCCTTGTTTATGGATACTAGCAGCCAACAAGTAATTTTAGTTTAGCAAAGTCTCTGTCACAGACTTGGTTGAAAAACTTAGATGCTCACAGGAACTTAGTTGCAAACGGAAGGATAGAGGTAGGGACTTTTCTTACTGTACCAGAATCTTGCAGCTGGTCCAGCGATACCGTAAGAAATGCAGATTAATTTAGCTCAGCTTCCAGGCTCTTACCAAACATCCAGCCTTGTGCTTGGCCCTCTTACTGAAGAGTCCTCCCTGGTTGCATGTAGAGTTGCTGGGCCTCTCCAAACCCGAGACAGCACCGGAACACCTTAGAATCCTCCTTCCAGTTACTGTTCCTCTGACTAGCCAGTTCCAAGGCTCGGAAACGGATGGATCCACACCCCATGCCATGAGGGCCTCTGGGGGCTGGTCAGGAGGACCCGGACCATGGAGTCAGCAACAACTTCTGGACCAGAACCCAGAACCACGTGACTTCAGCACCTTAAGTACCCTCTCCTGGAATACACAGCGAGACAAATGCGCCCACTTATTGGCTCCGAGAGAGAGATTGATACCCAATGTGTCCACCCAGACTGCGTTCTAATGCCTCTCACAGGTGCAAACCCCACCTATGACCAGGCAGAACCTTGATACAGCCCAGCCAAACTGACGCCAAAGCATAATTTACAAACCCCAAAACTCAACTACAGTTTTGGCCAAAAACTAAATTTACATACATAGTGCATACTCATCAGGAGTACCGGCGCTACAGAAGTATAGTCAAAGCTTGTTTGGCCTTACTTTTCATGTGGGTCACAGGAGTGCACTTGGTTGTCTTCTTCTGTAACCAAGAATCAGCTGTCAGTGGGCTAAAGTCTGCTGTCAGCTAATGTCACAGACCCGCTCCAGCTATCTGGTCCTCGCAGCACCCTGCTGAGAGCCAGAGCTAGCCAATCCTGCCCTCTCTCCTGTCCTGTGCTCCAGTAAGCGCTGGAGGGGCAGAGCAGTCACTGCTTTGTGATTGCTCAGTTCTCTGGCTTAGAGGCATCGGTGGACAGCTTGCAGCATTGGATCAATGTTACAGCAGGTAGGTAAGTATGTGTTTTAATTTTTTTTGATCCCACACTTCTCCTTTAATATAGTGTAGCCACCCTGCCTTAAGCAGGAGTACGTAAATTTAGATCTCCATGGCCATAGTTAGCCAATGCTAATTTGTAGTCTGTCAGTTCTCCCTTTTTGTCAGTATTTGGTACTATTGCCGCTTGTATTATTGTAAGGTCTTACAGTAGGTATGAATATTCAAATTTTTCCCAGCCCACCACTGGGAGTTTTCTTTGACAGTGGTGCATTGTGGGAAAGGGTATAAATATTCAGGACTGGCTGGTGCAAGCTTTCTTAATCCCCAGCTGCAGCTAGGGGAGAATGTGTGTAATGGAGATGTTGTTTTAGGCTTGCATAACCAGAAGGGGGCCTGGGAGGTGATGGGTCCTGATCTTCACTGGATGCAGGATGGCATCTCATGGAGGCTGGTTGACTCTTTTGCAGAAGATGGACGCTGCTGCTGTTGATGCTGATTGTTAGAGAATTCTATCACAGGAACATCAGTCTTGACTTAAAGTCTCTTTTCCCTGTGGTGTGCTGCATGGAGCACCAGAGTTCTGCTTTAGTTTGGAGCATTTGCAACCCTAACCCTCTCTCCCACTTAAGTAATAAAAACCTTTTTTGTTTACCTAAAAGTGATTTGTGGCCATCTATCCACATGTCCCACTATGCCTAAGAGACTTACCCCTGAATTGAAATGTCAGCCCACCCTGTCTCTAGGGGTACCACCATGCCGCAAAGGGGTCAGGGGGATGCTACAATAGCTAATACAACTATAACATTTATCTAAAGAACTGGTCCCTTTTAGTGTACTGTCTGTGCTGACACTTCACCTGCTGCCTGTCCATAATTAGACATTCTTTAGATTAGAATCAATGCTATGACATATATTTTCACAGTTGACACTGTCCACTGCTAAAGAGAGTGTTAGCCAGGGGATCCCTTCATAATTTTGCTACAGAGCCCCATGATTTGTAGTTACACCTCTGCGGAGGCACCTAATGGTG
The DNA here is from genome assembly GCF_037356315.1 of Lithobates pipiens. Lineage (NCBI taxonomy): Eukaryota > Metazoa > Chordata > Amphibia > Anura > Ranidae > Lithobates > Lithobates pipiens. Next base: position 224,090,004 of record NW_027507903.1, read on the forward strand.
CTTTCAAGCCAATGCTAAACTTAAAGGAGAAGTACAGCCAATGCTCATTTGGCTGTACTTCTGTAGATCACAGTAGAGCAGTTTGTTCTGCACTCCTGTGACCCGATTCAAGCAAAAGCCACTGTTGGCTGACATCACAGAGCTGGTCTAGGCTGTGGAAAGATTGTTACAATATGGTCGGCACAACCCTGGACTGACACCTGGCTCAGCCTTTCCGATCCACTGAGAGCCTGAGCCAGTCACCCCGCCCCCCCCCCCACAGCTTAGCACTACAGGGAGCTTGGGGGGGGGGGGGGCGCTGAACAGACAACGGTGACTGACAGCTCTCTGCTAATGGAGCTTTGAGAACTGGATGATCAGCAGTGTTTGATCACTTGGTTCTCAGTCTTAGAGCCGGTGGGGAACAAATGGAGCATCAAACTAGTAAGTATATTGTAAAAAAAAAAAAAAATCCCATACTTGTCTTAAACTTTATAGTAACTTTTGTATTTACTGTCGGTAGTACAGGTTCACTTTAAATAACTTTTCTCCTCTCTTATTATAGGGTATTTGTTTAGAAACCTTTTGCAGTAACTGGCACAGTAAAATACCATCTGTCTGTTCCCTGTTCTCTCTTCTTTGAATGGCATATTTTGCCAAAATGTTTAACATTTTCCATCTGAATTAACACATTCACAATTTGTTATATCTACCAGCCAAATACCTGTAGACAATAAACTTTATAGTTAGGATTTTATTGTTTTGTATTGCATAAAAAAATAGGATGACCTAATTGTTCATCCTATAGTGTTTTATTAGCAGTGGTAGCTTCAGATTTTTATTTTTTATTAGGATATCTACTGTATATAGTTTGAAAAAAATGGAACATTAGTAGCAGGAGGCCTATAACTTGCTGGTAGTTTTGATGCCTTTATACCGCATCTGAACTGCATTTGTCACCTGTCAACACGGGAGTTGAGGTCTGAAGTGATATTAACCTTGTAAAACTGTAAACTTACACTTTGATTTGATTTGTAATAGTCCTCTCACCATAACCTTATGGGTAATTTTTTTCTTCTAGAATTTGAAATACTGCAGGTCTTTGGCTTTCTGCATATCTTTGATTACAGATTTACTCTGCCTAGTAAAATTTGGTAATCAGTGGCAGAGTCATAACATACAAGAACTTCATATGGCTTCCTTTTTATTTTTGTAGTAAAACGTTAGTCCTCCAAGCACTTCAGATGAACATAGAATAGGGTGCTGCTGCTGTTCCTCTGATAGTGTGGGAGGTGCTAACCCTTTCATGTTACTACATCAAAAACCCCAATCCAGTGGTGGCCTGTCCATAAGGGGTGCCGCCCCCCTAAACCACGCGCCAGGCCGCTAATCTACAAGCAGGGAGCTGGACACATGGCTTCCAATGTGTTTTTTTTTTGTGAAGCACATGAATAGACCCTGAAATTCTAATTGGCTTTACAAAAAAAGGTGGGCTTTGAGTGCACAGCACCGTCCCTTGAGCCCCCCCAGTTGTTTCAATAGCGAATTAATATTTGCTATTGTCTTTCTGATTCTGCTACTGGCCAATCGGGTCTCAGGATGCACTTCCTGTTCAGCTGGGAGGAAAAGCCCTGGCCCTTCCTTTTGGCAAATTAAAAAAGAAAGAATTGCGCTAGGTGCGAGTTAATATTTAAAGAAAAATGAACCGTGAAGGATATCCTGCAGCTCAGCACTATAACCCCGATATAGGGCATAAAAGATGTAGATAAAAATAAGAGTGCAGTGCTGAATAAAACAATAACACAAATATATAATGAGTATAGTTAAAATGTGTACAATGAATCTAAAATATATCATTAGTGAACATAATTAAGTGAAAAAAAATCCAGTGAAAAATAGTCCATATATATTCAAGTGCAAAAGCCATCCACTGAAAAATGGTCCATATATAATTGCTGTATTAGCATAAAAATATGTGCATCTAAACACAAACTGTGACAATGAAAGTTCATAATTGAAAGTATCCAAATGAAAAATTCCAGTGCAAACCCCTGGGTCTATACTTTCCACCACTTGTGCTGCCCGTGAAAAATGTCAGCCGGTCTTCTGGAAGGAAAGTTTGTGAGATCTTAACAGCGTTCCTGCCATTTTTCTACTAAGCCTGATTTGACCCCCCTGAATAAGGGCGGTCGCAGGCTTTTTGGTAAACCTCCATTGTTTGTTGAAAGGTGACGGGCAGCACAAGTGGTGGAAAGTATAGACCCAGGGTTTTGCACTGGAATTTTTCGTTGTGACAATGAAAGTTCAGAAGTGAAAGTATCCATTTTGTGTTTAGATGCACATATTTTTCTGCTAATACAGCAATTATATATGGGCTGTTTTTCATTGGATGTTTTTTTTTCACTTGACTATGTTCACTAATGATATATTGTAGATTCATTGTACACATTTTTTCCATACTCATATATATTTGTGTTGTTGTTTTATCCAGTGCTGCACTCTTATTTTTATCTTCCTTTGGCAAGCTGGAGCAGCAGCCCTAACCCAAATCCTAGTTACCTGCCTCCTTAGTGGTGGCGTTGGTGTGAGTGAGGGGGGTGGCAGCGGCGGTGCGAGTGAGCAGCAGCCGCCACAGCCCCAATCAAAGAAAGATTGGAAAGTCAACGGCAAAGCAGTATCAGGCTTGCTTAGGGAGGTTTTTGACACAGTTTTAACATGGGTGCACCAGTAAGGATTTGTAATACTGTAAATTAAATAAGGACAAATTATAGAATTTACTAATGAGGTTACCAAGTCTTGTTGTACATGATTTTGAAGCAAAGGAATAATAGGTAAGTTTCTTTGAATTTGTTATTTGTGTAAATGCTAAATAACTACCCTGAAGGATGAGGAGGAGTCTGATCTCCTATCACAGTTAGGATAAGCGTTGAGGCAGGGCAATGTGTTTATAATAAGGCACTTCCATTATCCAGTTCTTGACTGGGCAGATGGAACTGCTCACTCATTTAAGACTCGCCTTTTCCTCAATGTCTTCCTGGACAACTTCATGTATCAATTGGTGGATGTCCCAACTAGAAATAATGCTCTGCTAGATCGAATTGCAATTAACACAGATCTGATTGGAGATGTGGAAATAAGGGATACTTTGGGAAACAATGATTACATTCAATATAAATCATAGGAATAGGAGGCAAGAGGGTAGTGCAAGAACACTAAATTTCAAAACAGCCAACTTTTCTAAACTCCACACTATAAGATATTTTGTGTACCTGGATTTTTCCAAAGCATTCAATACATTTCCCCATAAATGCTTATTGTACAAATTGGGTTCTGTTGGCATGGAAGATGGTGTATGTACCTGGATAGAAAACTGGTTATAGGGGCACATTCAAAGGGTGGTGATAAAAAGCGTGTACACAGAATGACCTGGAGTTGTTAGCAGGGTTCCCCCGAGGCTCTGTCTTTGGGACCAATTGAGTTTAATTTGTTCATAAATTATATAGCTGCTGGTATAAATAGTTCAATCTCAGTGTTTGCTGATGACACAAAGGTAAGCAGGGCAATAACTTCACAGGTCATAGAAGACCTCATAAGACAGAGGGGTGGGCATCTACATGGAAAATTAGCTTTAATGTTGAAAAATGTAAAGTTAAGCACTTGGGAGCTAAAAATATGAACACAAGTTACTTGCAAGGGGGAGAACCTTTGGGGGAATTTAGGATAGACACATTTTTGAGGTCCTAGTAGATCACAGGCTCAGCAAAAGCATGCAATGCCAAGCTATAGAAAGCAGAGCTAGCAGACTATTAACATGCATTAAAATAAGTATTTACTTAAGAGATAAAACTATACTTCTGCCACTTTATAAAACTCTGGTCTGGTCACATCTCAAGTATGCCGTCCAGTTCTGGCCACCAGTCCTCAGGAAAGATGTGCTGGAACTGGAGAGAGTCGAGAGAAGGGCAACAAAGCTAATAAGGGTAATGGAGGACCTTAGTTACAAGGAACAACTACAGGCATTATACTTTATTCTCTCTGGAGAAGAGACACTTAAGAGGAGATATCATGGCGATATACAAATATCTCAATGGTGATTCTAGCATAGGGAGAAAACTTTTCAGTCTCAGGTCACTTAAGAGGACAAGTGGCCACCCAATGATGATGGACGAAAAGCAGTTTAACCTCAAATTACTTATGGGGTTCTTTACTGTCAGAGCAGTAAGAATGTGGAACTCTTCCACAGTTGGTGGAGTCAGTGAGTGTCAATAATTTAGAAAAGCTCTTATAGGCATCTTAGGGAAAGCAATATACAGGGATATGGGATCGTATTGTATTGTCATAAATACACCCATCCACACAGATTGAACTGGATGGACTGGCGTCTTTATTAAATCTTACTAACTAGTAACTATATAACTATGAAATGGAACACTGGCTAAATCTTTTTTTTTTCTTTTGCATAAAATTGAATATCGCAGATTCTGTATCGCCTCTGGAAATCCCCTAACCCTGCCCCATTCTACAAAAACAGATTTTCAAATTCTTCCCCAAACCTGATTAAAAAGTTAATTATGATTTTTACAGGGATTTGTTTATGTGGCTCATATAATGAGATGCCATTTTATTGGGGAGCTCTTGCATTTCAGAAACAGGTATTTAGGTGTGCCACTAGTCATCAAAGTTTACAATGCAATGTATTTATACAGGTGACAGACATGATGCTTCAGGACAGTCAATACCCAGACTGGGGTAAATCTGCACGAGCTTTCTGGAGGAGAGGGAACATCCGGATAATTTTGTTCTGGTAAGCTTATGTCTTGATCATATTTAAGACAACTTTTTAATGACAGAAACCCTTCAATATGCAGATATTAACCAGACTGTAAAGTCAGTTATTGTCTAGTTATTGTTACAATGTCATGATCATTTTCTGAGTACAGATGGGTAGAATATTTACCTCTTGTGTCTAGACATGAACCAGTTTAGAGGGTTCCAACTCCATGTAATTTCTGTGTAACTGATAGACCATTTAAAAAAATAAAAAGATATTTAAATAGAAGACATAGAAACTGCTAAATTCCCACTACTATTTATGCCCCAGGTGCATTACCCCCTCTCTCTCCTCATTGGCTTGCTGGCTGTGATTGTGATCGACAGTGCTGTCTCAACCAATGAGGAGGGAGAGTCCTAGGAGAGCTGGGGCACATCGCTGGATTTAGTCTTTAATGACATCCAATGGGGTTAAATTACATCCCCTCCAATGGGGTTAAATGAAGACTGATGACATATTGTAAGTGCATCATGGACCCTTGTCCTATAAGAGTTTCACTATGGAACCTTGCACTCATAGCATATTGAGAGCCTTGTTGATGCCATCAGGATATGAGGGCTGTCCACCACTGGAAAAGGGTCCTATTAAGAAGAGGATTATGCAAAGCGTTGGGCTTTTAGGATCACGGCATGGTCTCCAACCTGATCCTGCCTTTCCAAATGTGAGTGCTGAAAAACTCAAGTATTTCTCAAGTTCATTGTAAAATGCATTTAATTATTTACTATGTGGTAAATTCATAACTAGATAAAATATTGTTTTAAATAATTATATAAAGTTTAGCTTTAACAGCCATTTAAATCAAATTCTCAGATGACTACTAAAAGAAAGCATTTACAAATTTACATAGGATTATCAAAATATGGAAAAGCAAGCAATTCAAAGGTTATAACTCAAAGTGTTTGCTAGTAATGTCCTTTTAAAGTGCTTTGAGTTCAGCTAAAATTATGCAGTTTAAAATTGTCATGTATTAAGAGGAGTAGTGGGAGATGTTTGACAAAGGCTCATTAGAACCTTAGCAATTAGCAGGAATGTCTCTAGAAAGCACAGCAGGTGAATGATAATAGAGGAAATACAGGTAGAGAATATCTGACTGTTTACACGGGATGAGCAATGCCTGATACACGCTTGATACAACACCTGCAGACAGTATTTTTTGCCATCCACAGGAGACAGGATGCTTTCATTGGGCATTGGTGACTCGTTTGTTTTTAACAATAACCGTAGCAAAAACCTTATCGATGCAATAGTATATTAAAATCACCTTCAGGGTGCAATGGATAACATAGCTAGCATAAACATGTTTAATGACGTGCTGCTTTATCATCTCTGCCTCTGCATGGTTTATGTGCCCTTTTATGTCAGTAATAAAAAAAATTCTATATACATCCATTTAGCCACATTATTTTTCCCCCCTCTGATTCTAAACATTTGAGCTAAATTTTACATAAGCATAGGTGGTGTGCACTTTTCTTTTTTTTTTTTTTTATCACCAATTAATTGCATTTTTTTGTTGTGCTTTGTATGAAGCACATTTTATGTCTTTGGGAAGTACAAGTAGTTTGACTATATATTTTTAGGTTAACAATGCAGGCTGTCATATATACTATATACTGTGTTTTGAGTTTGCACCGTTTCTTGTTTTTTAATAATATTCTTCCAGATCTCATCCAGTATGAATATCACTTTACCATAGATGAAGAATTGCATTGACATTATTGTTAGTATTATCAAGGGACTCCAAAGATAACCTCCTCCCCCTAATGCATTTGTTGTATGGGTGTTTTTGCATATGTGTTCATAAACACATTGATATAAAAGTATAAGAACATACTTATATAAAAGCTCTGCATTCTTATATGTGTGCGAATACCTTTATTTTGCCTTCTTGGGTTTGTGGATCTATGTTTCTTCTATTTATAGAGCTAAAGGTACATGCAGTTGTTGCTAGGTTACACAATGCATAGAACAATTGTTTTCTGCAGTCTTCCTTTCCCGTTTACTGAATGAGGTTATCCATTATGGGTTTCCATCATATTGTGCTTGTACAGATATCAGTACTTGGTGTAAACTGTCCTCCAACGTCACTGGAAGTCCTGTGTATAAAGTATGTTGTATGCAAATTCCAACCCTAACCAGGAGATCTTATGGTGCTTTGGTACCAAACGATGTGGCCCGTGGCAACGTTGTATTGTAAGGGAGTGGTACAGTATGAGCAGATTTTTCCTTCACTTTGACTAAAGACTGAGCTATCAATAGATCATGGCAAATTTATACTAATTCTAGTATACCTTATGACTCTTTCTATTGCCACGCTACTTGTTTAAAACTGACCTAAGCTTTGAGCTTAGGTCTGCTGTTGAACTTTTTATGCGCCTCACAATATAATGGGGGACCAGAGACCTATTGAGAGACAAATGCAGTGTATTGTGTGAAGTTAAAGCGGAGTTTCAGTAATTTTTGTGTTTATTAAAAGTCAGCAACTACAAAAAGTATGGCTGCTGACTTTTAATTAACAAACATTCACCTGTCCCACGGTTCAGCGATGCGGCCGCCTGAACCCTTGGTTCTCTCCCTCGTCTCTCACCGGCATCTGAAGTTTAGGTATCCTGATGTGACAGCTTTCGGCTTCACTGCCGGGTGCACACTGTGCATGTGTGAGTTGCGCTGTGCCTCCTCAATGGCCGGACAATCTTCTAGGACCTGTTATGTGTCTCAGAAGATTGCAGGGAGGGAGGGTGAGAGGAGAACTTCCACACAAGTCACTTAGGTGGCCTGAGCGGAAGTGGGAGATGGGTACCTGTCAAACCTAGGTATTCACTTTCCCCCCCCCAAAAAAAAGTCAGGCCAAATAAGGCATGTAAGGGGGTGAGGGGTACTTAACTGCTTGAAGACCACCTCACACCGATATATGTCAGCAGAAGGGCTCGTACAGGCAAACTAAAGTACCTGTACGTTGCCTTTTAAGAGGTGGCCTGCGGGCGTGAGCGCCCGCGGCCAGCTCCGTAATTCGGGTCACGGGTCCCACAGACTCGATCGCTGCGAGGATACCAACAATTAAAATGGATAAAATTAGGTTCACATATGTCCGGTGAGAATTTCCCCTCAGTTTTCACAAAGAATTTCCAAAGCAGCTGTTCAGTGGTGCTGCAAATTAGTTGTGGTTCTTCATCTTTAACATTAGTTGGTTGTTAAGGAGCAGGATGAGAAGCCGGCAGACGCATCCTTAGTAATGGATGACTCATCAGCTGTCGAGGGAGGTTTGCCGCTGACAGCTGGATGTAAAAAAAATATTGCTAGTAATAAAAAAAATTGTAAAAAAAAGGCGTGGGGGTCCCTCCCAGTCCATACCAGGCCCTTTCAGGTCTGGAACAGATTTTAACCACTTCCCGACCGCCGCACGATGATGTACGTCGACAGAATGGCACGGGCAGGCATAAGGGCTTACACGTCCTTGCCTGCCCGCGGTTCGGTATTCGTTCGGGAGCGATCCCGGATGAGGGGACGGCCATTCATTCATGGCCACCCCCTCGCGATCGCTCCCGACGAATTAAAATCCTCCGTGACATCACTTCCTCTCCTGTAATGTAAACACAGGAGAGGAAGTGATGTAATCTCTCCTCCGTGTCGGTATTTTTCGTTCCGACACCGAGGAGAGAGGATCGGTGAGTTGCACCAACACGACACTACACAGTAGAACATGCCAGGCACACTCACACCCCCCCGATCACCCCCCCAATTACCCCTGCCCCCCAGTCACAGTGACACCAATGTCATTTTTTTTTTTTTTTTGCATTGGTGTCATTTGTGACTGTAATAACTGTTAGGGCAGTTAGGGTTAGCCCCCTTTAGTTCTAAGGTACCCCCTAACCCCCCCAATAAAGGTTTAACCCCGTGATCACCCCCCGTCGCCAGTGTCACTAAGGCTGGGTTCACATTGCAGCGGTTTATGAGAACGGATGTGATTCGCACCGCACTGCAGTGCAAATCACATCCGATCTCTGTGCGATTCGAGTTCAGCCATACAGATAGTATGGCTGAATTCGTGTCGCACCTGCCGCAAACTCGCACGGACCCTTTTTTTGGTCCGCAGCAGAATCGGATCGCATGGGTGTTCACACCATGCGATCCGAGTTTGCAGATCGCACTGCGATATGCGAACTGATCTGGGGGTGTCATTAACATTTCACTGACACTCCCAGCAGTTCGCATAGGGCAGTGTGAACTGCCGCCGGGAGGCATGTGATGCGGGATCCCGCCGCGGATTTGTGGCGTTCCCGCATCGCTCCAGTGTGAACCCAGCCTAATAAGCGATCGTTTTTCTGATCGCTGTATTAGTGTCACAGGTGACGCTAGTTAGGCAGGTAGGTATTTAGGTTCGCCGCAGCTTTTTATAGCGCCAGGGACCCCCATATACTACCGCATAAAGCCCCCTGATTGCCCCCTAGTTAACCCTTTCACAAGTGATCACCATATAACTGTTACAGGTGACGCTGGTTGGTTAGTTATTTTTTTATAGTTTCAGGGCACCCGCCATTTATTACCTAGTCTCACTAGTGTACCCCTAAATTTAGGGGTGTCTACTTTCCAAAATGGGGTCATTTGGGGGGGGTTTGTGCCATCTTGGCATTTTATGGCCTTCAAAACTGTAACGCCCTTAGAAAGCCTGAAGGCGGTGCTTGGTTTTCGGGGCCCCGTACGCGGCTAGGCTCCCAAAAAGTCCCACATATGTGGTATCCCCGTACTCAGGAGAAGCAGCAGAATTTATTTTGGGGTGTCATTTCACATATGCCCATGGCATGTGTGAGCAATATATCATTTAGTGACAACTTTGTGAAAAAAAAAAAAAAAGTTTGTAATTTTCCCGCAACTTGTGGCAAAATATAAAATATTCCATGGACTCAACATGCCTCTCAGCAAATAGCTTGGGGTGTCTACTTTCTAAAATGGGGTCATTTGTGGGGGTTTTGTGCCATCTTGGCATTTTATGGCCTTCAAAACTGTAATAGGTAGTGAGGAGTGAAGTCAAATATTTACGCCCTTAGAAAACCTGAAGGCGGTTCTTGGTTTTCGGGGGCCCCGTACGCGGCTAGGCTCCCAAAAAGACCCACATATGTGGTATCCCCGTACTCAGGAGAAGCAGCAGAATTTATTTTGGGTTGTCATTTCACATATGCCCATAGCATGTGTGAGCAATATATCATTTAGTGACAACTTTGTGAAAAAAAAATAAAAAAAAATTAAAGTTTGTAATTTTCCCGCAACTTGTGGCAAAATATAAAATATTCCATGGACTCAAAATGCCTCTCAGCAAATAGCTTGGGGTGTCTACTTTCTAAAATGGGGTCATTTGTGGGGGTTTTGTGCCATCTTGGCATTTTATGGCCTTCAAAACTGTACCTTCAACTGGCCTTCAACTTTGTGTAAAAAAAAAAAATGTTTTTTTTTTGTCATTATTCAATCGCTTGAGGCAAAAAAATAAAATATTCAATGGGCTCAACATGCCACTTATCAATTTCCTTAGGGGGTCTACTTTCCAAAATGGGGTCATTTGGGGGGGTTTTGTACTGCCCTGCCATTTTAGCACCTCAAGAAATGAGATAGGCAGTCGTAAACTAAAAGCTGCGTAATTTCCAGAAAACGTACCTTAGTTGTAGATGTGACAACTTTTGCGCAAACCAATAAATATACAATTATTGACTTTTTTTTTACCAAAGACATGTGGCTGAATACATTTTGGCCTAAATGTATGACTAAAATTGAGTTTATTGGATTTTTCTAATAACAAAAAGTAGAAAATATCATTTTTTTTCAAAATTTGCAGTCTTTTTACGTTTATATCGCAAAAAATAAAAATCGCAGAGGCAATCAAATACCATCAAAAGAAAGCTCTATTTGTGGGAAGAAAAGGACGCAAATTTTGTTTGGGTACAACATTGCATGACCGCGCAATTACCAGTTAAAGCAGCGCAGTGCCAAATTCTAAAAAGACCTCTGGTCATTTACCAGCAAAATGGTCCGGTCTGAAAGTGGTTAAGGGGAAACGCCATGCCAAAATTTTAAAAACGAGAGTATCCCCCCTCCCGAACTACTTTGGAGCAGGGGGGCAGACTGCATGAGCCAATGCTAGGTGCAGAGCTTTTTTTTTTGTGCCAACGCTGGTGCTCATCGTTATTGACACTGGATCTACACCCAGGGACACTGTTTTTGTTTTTTGCTTTAATAAAGAAATTGTCAAAAACCATTCGTATTTTTATTTTATTTATTTTTTTGGTGAATGAGTAGGGGTGCAATGTGCCCCATACTCATTTACATAGGGGGACAGAATCTGGGGGCCCACTTGTTAAAGGAGGCTTCTAGATTTCAATAAACCCCCTGCCCGCAGACCCCCAAAACCCTGGCCATGAGGACAAGGTGCTTTGGGGTGGGGGGAGCAGAGCTACTGCTTTACCGACTACCAGTCTTTGCAAGTATTTGACTGGATAAATGAGTTGAATACCTGCTCCCCTGTCACTCGTTGTGATTCCACCAACTCGTATGCCATATAGTGAGCTTTTTATTCCTTTTGCAAAGTTTTGGGAACAGTCTGAAAAATATGCTGGGTAGTATCAGAATTGATTAACCCAGGCTGATGTTTGGAACCATCAAGTAACAATTTAATCAAATATTATAAAGTGTTTACATTTCAAAATATCTCTAGTAAACGGCTCAAGCATTTTATTTTTGTTTGATTTTCTTTTTTAATTACAAAAGCATACTGAGATCTTTTTCTGATGTACAGAAGTATTGTATGTCTCAATTTTAAATGTGTACAGCTGAACAGCTCTTGTATAAAGCTATTAAACTTTTCAAAACTAAATCAAAACACAGTTGGTAATGGAGATCATAGGTCAGGGAGCCAACAAGAATTAAATTATAGATTACTGTATCTTGCTAAGGCAGTATGAGCTCAGTGAGAGACAGGCTAAAATTAAAAAGTACAGAATGTTTCCAGGGTTTGAACTGACATGTGACATTGTTTCTGTTTATTTCCACAAACTGTCAGCTTTAAACTGTCACTTAGATGCGGAGATTATACAAATTATCATATAAATATGATGGGGGCCATGAATATTCCATTTGAATGTAACATTATCTAAGCAAACCCGAATATATTTCAGGAGATCAATGGATGAGGAAAAGTAAAAATAGGATTTTTATATACAGCTTACCTGTAAAATCCTTTTCTTGAGAGTACATCACGGGACACAGGAGCTTCATTACATAGTGGGTTATATAGGCACCTCTGGTGATTGGACACTGGTTAACCCCCAATTAAGGAGAATTCCTCCCCTATATAACCCCTCCCATATGGGAGGCACCTCAGTTTTGTAGCAAAGCAATAGGAAACCACGTAAAAAACCCAAGGGGGCGGGAGCCCTGTGTCCCGTGATGTACTCTCAAGAAAAGGATTTTAAGGTAAGCTGTATATAAAAATCCTATTTTCTTGATCATTCATCACGGGACACAGGAGCTTCATTACATAGTGGGATGTCCCAAAGCAATGCTCAGATTGAGGGGAGGGAGACACAGATCATAATTATGGACCGTCATGGACCGGAGGACCTAAACTGCAGCCTGCAGTACACTGCGCCCAAAGGCGATATCCTCTTGCCCTCTGACATCCACCTGATAGAATCTGGTGAATGTGTGGACTGATGACCAAGTTGCAGCCTTACAGATCTGAGCCAGGGAGGCCTGGTGATGCACTGCCCAAGAAGCACTTATAGCCCTAGTTGAGTGCGCTTTCACTTGAAAAGGAGGGATCTTCCCTTTAACACAATAGGCCTGAGAAATAATCTGTCTAATCCACCTTGAGAGAGTGGATTTTGATGCCGCCTGGCCCTTCCTAGGGCCTTCCGGAAAAATAAATAAGCAATCCGTTTTCCTTATCTGAGCAGTTGCCTGAAGATAGATACTGATTGCCCTAACCACATCCAAAGTGTGCAAAGATTCTTCTTCTGCGGACTGTGGGTCCGGAAAAAAGGATGGTAGGATTACATCTTGATTCAAATGGAATCCTGAAACCACCTTAGGCAGAAAGGACCTGTTGGGACGCATTACCACCCGGTCCTTATGAATAATTAGATACGGCTCTTTGCTGGAGAGAGCTGCTAGTTCTGACACTCTTCTAACCGTGGATATAGCTACCAAGAAAACCAATTTTTTAGTCAAAAGAACAAAGCCTGATGCAAAGGTTCAAAAGGTTGCCCCTGCAAAGCCGAGAGAACCAAATTCAGATCCCATGGGCATACCGGAGGTTTGACTGGCGGCCTTATCCGCATAGCCCCCTGGATGAAAGCCCGCACCAGGGAATGCGATGCGAGTGGCTTCTGAAAAAACACTGACAAGGCCGAAATCTGCACCTTGATAGTGCTTACGGCCAAATTCATCTCTAGGCCTGACTGGAGGAAGGCCAAGATCCTCCTAATGACATACTTTCTAGGATGCCATTCCCTGAGTTCACACCAGGAAACATATGCCCTCCAGATTTTGTAGTAAATAAGCCTGGAGGCCAGCTTTCTGGCATTGACCAGAGTAGAAAGGACTGGCCCTGTAAGCCCACGGTCTCTCAGATTGTGGGTCTTAGCAGCCAAACCGTCAAATTCAGACTGTGTAAAGCAGGATGGTAAATTGGACCCTGTGAGAGCAGATCTGGCTGGAGAGGGAGGATCCACGGCCTGCCTACTGCCAACTTCATGATCTCTGCGTACCATGGTTGCCTGGGCCAAGCCGGGGCTACCAAAAGAACCGACTTTGTCTCCCTCTTGACTCTTCCCAGGAACCGCGACAGAAGCAGGCACGGGGGGAAGGCATAAATCAAATTGTACTGATCCCAGGGAACTGTCAGAGCATCCGACCCCTGAGCGAATTTGTCCAGTTTTCTGTTGAACCTGGACGCAAACAGATCTACGTCTGGAGTACCCCACCTGCGACATATGTTCCAAAACACGTCGGGGTGCAGAGCCCATTCTCCTGGGCACAACTGCTGGCGGCTCAGAAAATCCGCCTGCCAATTTTCCACTCCTGGAATGAAGACTGCAGAAAGGCATGGAACATGCCTTTCTGCCCAGACAAGTATGCGATTCACCTCTTTTTGCGCAACCAGACTCCTGGTAACGCCCTGGTGATTGATATAGGCCACTGCTGTGGCATTGTTGGACTGAACCCGAACAGGGAGACCCCGTAGTCTGAAAGACCAGTTTATGAGAGCCATATAAACTGCCCGGATCTCCAAGACATTTATGGGCAATAGCTTCTCGATCGCAGACCATTTCCCCTGCGAGCATGTCTCCTCCAACACTGCTCCCCAGCCTGTCAGGCTGGCATCTGTCGTAATAATGTTCCATGGAAGAGGAAGAAAAGTTTTGCCTTTCAGCAAATTCTCGGTTTGTAACCACCAGACGAGACTCTTGCGTGTCCCTGGGGATAGACGCATAGGAAGACCCAAGGACTGGGGCTTCCTGTTCCAAGCCGCAAGGATGCATCTTTGCAGAGGCCTTGAGTGGAACTGGGCGAATGGAACGGCCTCGAAGGAGGCGACCATTTTCCCTAACAGTCTCATGCACAACCGAATGGGGGAAGATCTTCTGCCCAGAATTAGGAGCACCAGATCCCCAATGGCCAAGGCTTTTGGCCTTGAAAGAAACACCTTGCCCTGAGCGGTGTCGATAACCATACCCAGGTATTCCAACCTGGTAGCAGGCTGTAGGGACGACTTTTCTAGGTTTATAATCCAACCTAGGTGATCCAGGTGTTCTAGCGTTCTGGCAACACTGTGGTTCAGGAGTGCTACTGTTTTCTCTATGAGAAGCAAATCATCTAGATAAGCCATGACGGCTATACCCTGAGCTCTTAGGTTTGCCAAGAGAGGGTCCAGAATCTTTGTGAAGACTCGAGGGGCCGTAGCGAGACCGAACGGCAAGGCCACAAATTGAAAATGGCGCCATTCTACCGTGAACCTTAGATACTTTTGGTGTGCGGGAAAAATTGGCACATGGAGATATGCATCCTTGATGTCTATTGATGCCATAAACTCTCCCCGTTGCAGGGAGGAGACCACAGTGCGAATTGACTGCAATCGGAAGGACCGGATCCGCAAAAACTGGTTCAGATCCTTCAGATCCAGGATAGGTCTGACACTTCTATTTGGCTTTGGAACGGTGAAGAGATTCGAGTAAAACCCCGAACCCTGTTCTTTTGGTCCACTTCTACTATCACCCCCTGGGATAGTAAGTGATCTAAGGCCAGAAATAGCGGGCTTCGCTTTACTGGGTCCCTGGGGATCCTTGACCTTAGAAAGCGAGAAGGTGGAATCTCCTGAAACTCCAGCTTGTAGCCCAGAGATACCGAAACCACCCACTTGTCCCAGATCTCTTCCCGCCAGGCTTCCACAAACTGCAGGAGCCTTCCCCCCACTCGGCCGAGCGGGGGCGCCCCTTCACAAGGAAGCTTTTGGGCTCTGCTTGGCAGGCTTTCGCCCCTAGGATTTCTTCTGCCCCTGGGCCCGGCCTTGAGCCTTTCCTGTAGAGGGGTTGAGAAGGCCGTCGCCACTGCTTAGAGCTTGATGCTCCGGGAGAGAGAGAATGCCTAAATGATGGACGTTTACTCCTTTTGGCTGGAAGGAGAGTAAATTTACCCCCTGAAATTTTTTGGACGAATTTGTCTAATTCTTCTCCAAACAAACGTTCCCCTTTAAACAGGAACCCAATCAAATGCTTCTTGCATGATAGCTCAGCTGCCCAATTCTTTCGGCCATAGGGCCCTTCGCATGTGTACCAACAGGAGAGACAAACGAGATGCTTGTTGGACAGAATCCAAAATCGCATCAATCATGAAACACAGAATTTGAGGTATTTCGCCATAATTCTCCACTTCCTCACTGGGAAGGAGGCCAAGCATCTGCTTAACCTGTTCCTTGAGGAACTGACACAACCCCACAGCTGCGACTGTAGGTTGCACTACAGCGCCAGTCATGGAAAAGGAGGCTTTTAATAATGTTTCCAGCTTCTTATCAGTTGGATCTTTAAATACCTGAGCATTATCCAAAGGACAGGTCAGGTTTCTATTCACGCAAGAAACAGCCGCATCGACAGATGGGACCCCCCATTTCTTGGTGAAACTTTCCTCCAGAGGATAAAGCATAGAAAACCTTTTAGGAGGAGCAGTTTATCGGGATGTTCCCAATCCTCATACAACAATTTATCCATTAAGGGATGAATTGGAAAGGCAGGCTGTGGGATTTTCCTGACTCCCAGGGAAGAAACAGAGGACGTAGCGACCTCAGCAGCAGGCATTCTGAATGTGGTACGCACCAATTCAGTATAATACTGCACCTGTTTTCTGAGCACCTGGGAGGAGGGGACTCTCTCCTCTTCCTCTGATTCATCCGACTGCTCAAGATCCCTGTCCCAAGATAGGGATCTCTCCTCATTGTCAGAAGTGTCATCTGAAAGAGGAATCTCAGCAGAGGGAGGGGATCTACCCGTTTTCCTGCTATCTTTCAGGGAAGCTGAAATAAAATTCATGATTCTCCCTTCAAAACCCTCCAATGTAGCCCTAAGGGAGTCCTCAGTGACGTATACCGGGGCTGAAATATTAGGAGAGGCTGCAAAACCTGACAGGGGCACTGACTCCTCCTGTGAGGATGGCTCCAGTCTTGCAGGGGGGGATGGTAACCTACAGGCATTTTTAGAACCCCTAGACCTAGGCGGTGACTTATCAGTGCCCTTGTTACCTCCCTGAGACCCTCTTATGAGGAGACATAGTCCTAAGCTACAAAGCAGAGGTACTAGTACAAAGTGCAATCACTGTTGTGCTTAAAGTCTCACAATAAATATATATGCTTAAACTGCACAACCTGATGCTGAGTAGGTGTCTTAGGTTTGCCTGGATCCAATCCCTTGGGATGCTTACTGCCCACAGCTCCTGTGTCTCCACTTACAGCCCCCTGACGCTCTGGGCTTTTTAAAACTGCTGCCTGGCGCCTGCGCAGTACAGCGCCGTGCACACCGACGTGCACGGCTCACAACCACACTCCCCCCTCCTCCATTAGCAGGGGAGCGCGCTCGGCGTGCGTGCGTGCATGAGGACCACCGGTATCCAGGGGGGAAGGGAATCTCTATCGGAGCTGCGTGGGACCCCCAGACTACGTGGGACCCCTGTATTACCTTCATTGTGGCAGAGATTGCAGTGGAGACGTGAGTCATCAGGGAGAACCAGGCTTCACTGAGCGTGTGTATCTGAAAGGCATGTAAGTATGCATCTGGCTGCTCTTCTAGTGGTGGAAACCAGGTAAGACGTACAACTACTCAATGAAGAAATCCATAATATAATTTATATAGGATTAACTTCCCTTACCTGTCCTCGCCGCAGGAATTGCTGAAAACAGACAGATTCCAGCCTTCACCCATCATGGCAGGCAGAGTTGTGCCAACCTTCAGGTTTTTTTGGGGTTCCTTCTCAGAAGAACCTCCTACCTGGACCTTGTAAAAGACTCTGCCAGAAACTTTCGTGCCACTACGTAAATAGTACACCAAGTCTGGTTTTCCCAGAGCCTAGTCTTCCAATAGGAGAGGACTTACAGGCAAAACCTAGTTTCTTCGGATGACGAGGCCCGGGTACCATATCATCTTGGGAGTCAAAATATCGGCCCGAGATATGGATCCGGTTTGTTAAAGCCCTTAGGCCCCCGCAGGGACCTGCACAGAGCTTTCTTCATAGCACATGTTTTACGTGGCCAACACCATAGACACTGGCGAAAAACAGAGGTGCCTCCCATATGGGAGGGGTTATATAGGGGAGGAATTCTCCTTAATTGGGGGTTAACCAGTGTCCAATCACCAGAGGTGCCTATATAACCCACTATGTAATGAAGTTCCTGTGTCCCGTGATGTATGATCAAGAAAGTTTTATTATATATATGAAAGAACATCTGATTTAGTTGGTAATGATTGTAGTTTAAAAAAGCATGTATACAACAGTTTCCTCAATGGACATCCTATTACCATCTCACACACTCGTACATTATAATATGTGTGTGTGTGACTCTCGTGCCACCACTGTAAATGTGGGGTGAATGTAAAACCGAGACTGCTGCCCTCACTCAAATATCGTATCCGTTGCTAATAAATGTGATTAAAGAATAAAAATAGTGATGCACTGTCGGTTAATGAATAAAATGATTCCTGTGTGTAAAGTGCAATCCCGTGTCTCTATAATAGACACCTATATATTCTCACTGGGATAGATCTGAATAATCATAACAAACAGTGATTTGATGCTTCAATAGCTAGTGGCCTTAATATAAAGTGATTCCAGTGCAAATATAATAGTAAAAAAGTGTGTCTCAAACATAAATATTAATTGATCTACCCAAATTGGTAACGTCAGGGATACATAACATTCAAGATCATATAATTAAAGTGATTCCAGTGCATAAGCGATTAATGTATCTGTGTGTCTCAAAGATGGACACCAAGTAATCCACATATCAAAGGGGATAACCATGTCAATAAATACATTCCTTATATGAACGTCTTTAAAGAATTCTGGATAGTTGTGTGTGATCTATCCTGTCACCATTGATTGTGACAGTTCATAGTATGGGTGACTATATATCTTTCTTCCCGTGTCACCTGTGTGCTCTCTGGCCTCTCAATTTAGATATGCTTAAAGCCAGCATAAGATGTAATCTGTCAGAGATGATGTAAAAGCCTGTGGTCACCTTTAGGGGTCCTCTATAGGTGTTTCCAATGCTCTGCTCTCTTGTAATGGTACTGGATCTCTCTTCTTCCTAGGGGATCCTCTCCTATACCCTCCCAATGGGGATGAATAAAGAAAAGAGAATGCTCTCGTAGTGTAGTACCGTTATAAAAGGTTTATTAAAATAATGACATGGTAACCCTCACTTTTAAAAAGCCGAAAGCTGGGGAAAATCCACGAGTGCCAAACTCATTCCTTAATGGTGTCACTTCTGGTATGCCTCCACTTGCGCCCTACGTGTTACATCATGCCCACACCGTATGGTACGATATGCACCCAAAAAGGGAGCTACGTCACCTGCGGCCGTCTACTATGCTGATTCCATGTGATTTTATGTAACCGAGTGCTTGTTTGCTAGCACTTAATGGCAGTGCCTTTTATGTAAGTGTGACTCTTTTATTTTATTAAATATATGCTAGCAGAGCGCACTAGATGTTTTCTGTTTTATTTGCATATATCAGGACACTGATGATTTGATGCTGCAATCCATTACCTATACCTCTGTGGTGATCGGTTTGATCTGCATTCAGAAGAGGTGCATCAATATCCTTCAGGATTTTGCCCTTCGGGGAAAGCTTTTATAACCCTTTGTTGATTCAGGGGTCCTGGTGTGGAGGTGAGCAGCACAGAGTTTCTTAGGGTCAAGGTCACACTTTTTGGTATGGAATTTCTAATCTTCATGAATGCACATTGTCACTTTATTGGAAAATGGATTTGAATATTCTCATGACTGCTTATGAACTTTTTTATGAACATTTTCAATACATTTTTCGTACTTATTTAATGATGTTACTTTTGCGCTGCACTATATTATTTTTCCTTTATTATCTTGGATTTTTTTTTGTAAATTTAACTGGAGTGTTCAGCTCCTGTTTTGATCTGTTTTATATTATCTTTTTGCTCTGGTATATTTTACTTTTTATATCTGATTGTGACTTTAACACAAGTGTGCTTCTATGAGGAGTGTGGGCTATACTTCCAAGAGCTTTTTTCCTGACTGCTTTTTTTTAACATAGACCCTACCTCAAACCTGAGAAAAGAAAGGGGGGTGGCGTCTCAAATCTGTCTCCTGACAAGCCTGGAGGTCATCCACTGATCTGAGACCTGTAGTGGGTGCATGAGAGGGGGGGGGGGGGTCAGTCGGCTCTGCTTTTTTTTATAAACATAGTTGTTGTTAAAAGGTATACTTATCCATTAATAAAGAGATGCAATGAATTCTGCATTAAAAAATTGCAAATTATGTATGTATATTTATCATGACAGCAGCCAGGTGTTAATATGGAGGCTAGAGCTTTTCCTACGTGAGGTTGCATCCAAACTGATTTTGAATAAATAATTTTTACTTGATAGAAAAGAGGAATTTAATCATTGATTTTACATAAACAGCATACATTTATTGGCAATCTGCTGAAATGTCATACTTACAATTTCCAGGAAAATTGTTATTCATTAATGTGAATGATAATTAACTGATTTGCTTATATAATTAATCATGTTCCATAGGTCCATTTTTAAAGCCGTGGAATAATCTTATTGTAACCATACTGCTGTTTTATCAAATCAAATACTGCACATTTAATATATATAGTAGAGCAAATGAATTGCAAATTCAAGTGGTTAACAGTGTTCACAGTTCAGAGACCCAGCAGTCCTCTTTAGGACTATCCTTTCTTCTGTGTGTTCGCTTCAACAAAAAGGGTTGGGGTTTAGTGTTTTAGGATTTTCAAGAAGGTGTATTTTATTTTATGTTTGGTACCAAAACACTTTTTCTTTTCTTACATTAGGGGACACAGCGCCAGAGTAATAACTATGTGGGTTATATCGGACTATCAGGCGCGGGACACTGGCACGCCCCTTAAGGCGTGAACTTCCCCCATATAACCCCTCCCACTACTGGGAGTCCTCAGTTTTTTCGCCAGTGTCTAAGGTGTTGGGCACGTGTAAGGATGTGTGTTTTGAGCTCCACGGCAGTAATCCTTTGATGAGAGCCAGCCATCCTGACCGAATCTGTTCTGATGTCTCCGTAATGGACTAATTGAACGGTACCCAGGCCTCGTCATCCGAAGACACCAGGTTTTGCTTGCAAATGCTTTTAAGCTGGGCCCTGGGATCCAGTACTTTTTGGTAGTAAGGCCAATAAAAGTTTACTGGCAGGGTCTTCTCGCAGGTCCAAGATTGCAGGATTACCTGAGTGTACCCCTGTTCCTGAAGGTTTCCTTTCAAGGTCTCGGAGCCTACCATGAAGGGCGAAGATTGGGCTTTTTACCTCTGATAAAGCCCTGCGGCGGAAAGGTAGGGGAGATGTTCCACAAGGAATCTCGCCTTCCATGTATTTATGTTGTCATGTCTATGTGTTACCACTGCAGGCTGTATTGAGCCCTCACCATTCTGACGCTGGAAACAGCAGAAGCCTTCACTCTCCTCTCCGTTCAAGCCAGCTCAGGCCCTCAAGTATGAAGGGGGGTTCTGGTCTCCTCCAGTGCCCCAGAGTGTCGTTTTGTTCTTTTGGATGCCAGCCCGCTGCCTCTGTTTTTCTTAAAAATAAACAAAAATGGAAAAAAATAAGGGTTGTTTTGGGGGCAATTCACGGTCGTTTTACCCCCCCGCCGCCGGCCGCCATGTTGCCAGCACTCATACACTTCCCTAGTGGGAAGGGGGGGGGCGTTTTCACGTGGGGGGGCATAGCTAAATGACGTCAGAGGCCAGCCACACGTGGAGGAAGTATTTTAAGCTATACAGGAAAAGCTGAAGTCTGGCGGTGGAGGGACAGAGCAGAGTGGTTGCTGGTCAAGTTGGTGACACAGGCATCCCCCTTTTGTTGACAACATTGTACTGTTTAGCTAGAATTAATAGCAGTTATTTTACTGTACTATAGCCTAGCAAGTGAAACATTCTTTTGTTGGTACTGCCTCTGCTTTGCACTGTAAGCTATGAGTGACAAAGGGACCAGGAACCCCTCTAAGGGTTCTAAGGGGTTAATGGTATACAACAAACTAAAAACCCTTCCAAAAGAATGTCTTCCTCCCTGGGAGGTAAAAATTAAGATACGGCCAGTCAGATGAAGCCGTCAAGGGTAGAACACTTCTGTCCCTGTATTTCATACAAACAGGTTTTTCTTCTACCATTTAAAAGATTAATGCTATGATGTCTCTCCATAGTAGGGCTAAACATAGCTGATTCTCATCTAGTCCTCTGGGCCCTTTTGTTGAGGTGCAGGAGGTTGGGATATCAGGGAGATCTTCCCTAATATTGGAAGATACGTATTTTCCTCTTCAGAGGATCCTAACAGGGAGGGAGTAGCCGCACAAGTCAGGTGTTTGTCTACTCCCTTACTTAACCCCTTTGTTGCCTGCCACAGGTTTTTGAGGTATCTACCTCGAATAGGGTTCATTTGAATCACCCCCACCTGGGAGTCCATTCAACATGGTGTCCTATGGAACAAGTTCTGTAGTGCAAATCTGCAAGATGCAAAAAGCACTAAAAGTGCATAGCTATGTATTCTGAATGGGAACATTTTTATGAAAGAAATATCGAGTTCCAGCTATTAATGCTGCAATCACCTCAGTCTCACATGTCCAGTGGATAATGCACTGATGTTAAAGGATCCAGCAAGTTAAGGTGGGATTTTCCTTTTAAAGACAAGATGTCTTTTGTAGTTCTGGCTGCAATTGGAGTAGCTCAGTCCATTAACCCCTTAACGTCATGCTCCACTATTGTGGTGGATCACATTTTGAGTCAAGCCAGTGCATTGGAATGTGGACTCCAGGGGGTTAAGGAACAGGTGTGAGATACCTGAAAGTTCTACCTGATCAGCAGACCCGGCGGGGCCTGGTGTATTTGACGCACTGTGTCTCACAGATGCTATGAAGGACTCGATCATTTAAGCTCTATGGCTTATGCTTGGACTAGTGCATTTTTGCAGAGGTCCGTGGCTGAGATATTGGTCAGCTGAAGCACCAGGTGAAAACCCTTAAGCCGCGTACACACGTAGCCGTCTGTCCGACGTACTTAGTCTGGCGGACTTCCGCCAGACTGTCCGTCGGAATTTCCGAACGGGCTACTTGCCCACACACGGCACTTTTTCAGCGGACTAATACGGCGTACTAAGTTCGCCGTACTATCCGCCGTACTTTCGAAATGAACGGACTCGTCCACACAGGCGGAGGAAAGTCCGCTCATTTTGAGCGCCAGGTAGGCGGGGCCCGCGAAGGAGACGTTGCTGGCCCCGCCGCCTGGTATGGACTTAAAGGGGAACCCCAACGCCGAAAAAAATCGGCGTGGGGCCCCCCACCCTATGTGAATGAGTATGGGGTACAATGTACCCCTACCCATTCACCGGTAAAATAAAAGTACAAAAAAAAACACAACACACGAGATAAAATACTTTATTGCACAGCTCCGGGGGTCTTCCGTCTTCGGGGGTCTTCTCGCCGGACTCCTCCGCTATCTTCTTGTAGCTCTTTTGCTAGCGGAGGAGTCCGGCTTTCTTCCTCGCCGCCGGCCTCTTCTTCCGACTTCGGGGGTCTTGTCCCCCTCTTCGGTTCTTCTGCCGGGCCACCGCGCCTTCTTATAGCTCTTTTACAGGCGGTGGCCTGGTCTTCTGTCGCCGCCGCCGCCTTCCGTTCTTCTTCTTCTTCTTCTTCTTCTCCAGGAGATGTTGACTCGACGATCTCTACGGCCGCAATGCCAGGGACGTGCTGCGCGGCCAGTTATATAGGGACAAGGGGCGGTGTCACATGGCTTTATGTCACATGGGTTGGTGTCACATGGTGACCCCGCCCCTTACGATGTCACAGTCCCAATTTGACATCAACCCATGTGACCAACCCATGTGACATAAAGCCATGTGACATCGCCCTTTGTCCCTATATAAGTGGCAGCGCAGCGCTTTCCTGGCATTGCGGCCCGGAGAGATCGTCAAGTCAACATCTCCTGGAGAAGAAGAAGAAGAAGAACGGAAGGCGGCGGCGGCGGCGACAGAAGACCGGGCCACCGCCTGTAAAAGAGCTATAAGAAGGTGCGGTGGCCCGGCAGAAGAACCGAAGAGGGGGACAAGACTCCCGAAGTCGGAAGAAGAGGCCGGCGGCGAGGAAGAAAGCCGGACTCCTCCGCTAGCAAAAGAGCTACAAGAAGATAGCGGAGGAGTCCGGCGAGAAGACCCCCGAAGACGGAAGACCACCGAGCTGTGCAATAAAGTATTTTATCTCGTGTGTTGTGTTTTTTTTTTGTACTTTTATTTTACAGGTGAATGGGTAGGGGTACATTGTACCCCATACTCATTCACATAGGGTGGGGGGCCGGTATCCGGGGGCCCCCTTATTAAAGGGGGCTCCCGGATTCCGATAAGCCCCCCGCCCGCAGACCCCGACAACCAACGGCCAGGGTTGTCGGGAAGAGGCCCTTGTCCTCATCAACATGGGGACAAGGTGCTTTGGGGTGGGGGGGGGCCGCGCGGCTCGAAATTAGCAGACTTTTCTCTGGGCCGGAAAAGTCCGCTCATTTCAAAAGTACGGCGGACTGGCACACACACGGCCGGATTGTTCGCCGAAATGCGAGTCCGACGGATAGATTGGTGTGCAACACGGCATTCTAAGTCCGCCGTACTTTCGGGTCAAAAAAGTATGCTGGAGGCTACACACGGGGGGATTGTTTGGCGGACTTGAGTTTGCCGGACTTTTCCACCGGATTGTTTGATCGTGTGTACGCAGCATTAGCCAGTCTGTGTCCCTTCCTGGGGAATGACTATTTAGTTTGGATAAGTACATCCAGAAGGCTGTAAAAGGAGGTTCAAACAGTTCTCCTTTAATCATGCAGCCTCTCCTATGCCTGGGGTATCTGCCTTTAGGCAGTCTCGACGGTCTCCATCGTCAGGTTCAGTAGAAAGTTCCCAGGGGCGGCACCAGGATCTTGGGGGCAGAAAGCCCATGAAGCAGAATGCTAAGGCCTTCTCATGAAGAAGCATCCCCACTTGTTTGAGTAAGGGGAAAGGTCCTGCGATTCTCAAAGTCTGGCAGGAACAATGTTAAGAGCAGAGTGATTTCTGCGATTTTCTTCTCTAGGTTACATCTAGAGTTTCAAGAGCCTGGATGGCCTAGTCGGCTTTCGATCCGAGGGTTCGGGTCCTGTTTGGGTGCTGCCTGTGGGGTCCTTGGGGCTGCTGATGCGGCAGTCTTATGCAAGAGTGTCTGTCTCCTCATATAATGCTCCTAATGTTCCAGAAAAAAAAAAAAGAGGAGAAAGAAAGAGAAAGGAGAAGTGTCTCTTTCTGGTCTCTGGATCGGCTGTTATCCCAGTCAGTGATATCAGAGATTCCCTTAGTGGAACAGGGGTTTTTGGCTCAAACCTTTTAAGGTCCCAGAGCCAAGCAGAGAGGTAAGACCCACTCTAGATCTCAGAGATCTGAATCGGCACTTAAACATCCGATCCTTTCATAATTCGATCGGCTGTGCCCATCCTGCACATATCTCCATGTGCCAAAGTTTCTCGCTTACCAGAAATCTCTGCAGTTTGAAATATAAAATTATTTTTATCAATCGTGGCACTGCCATCCGGCTTAGCCACAGCACTAAGAGTGTTCTGAAAGATTCTGACACCTCCTTTAGCCAGGTTAAAGGTTCAAGGCATAGCGGTCCTAGCCTATTAGATCTACTTTGAATAGATCATTCAGTCTCAGGTCTAAAGCCAGAGTCTGATCTCAACTGTAGATAGCTGAAATCTCTAGGTTGGATCCTCAGCCTAGGAATATTCTCCTTAAAACCATCAAGGAGGTTACTTGGGGGCTGGTTATAGATACCATACAGAAGAAGGTATTCTTACCCCAGACATGAATCAGTTCCATTGTAGGACTAATTCAACTTATCAGGAAAGGAAAATTCCTTAATTTTGGCTGCAGGAGATTTTTAGGGGAAATGGTGGCTTCCTTCAAGGCCGTCCCTTAGGCGCAGTTGTATTCAAAGACTGCTTTAAGACACCATCCTGTTGGTCTGGAATAAAGAGGATTCAGGCATTGTGTGTTTCCAATACGCTTGGCTCCCAACATAGGTCAGAGCTTAAATTGGTGGTTGTTGTCCAGCAGGAGGGAAAATCTTTATCCTGCAAGGTGTTAAGAACAGATGCCAGCCTTCTAGGCTAGGGAGCAGCCCTGGAAGAAGATTCTGTCAAGGGGAGATGGTCCAGGTTAGAAGACCATGCTTATCAACTTTGTTGGAAGTTTCAGGCAGTACATCTGGCCATAGAATCTTGGTGGTCAGATTACAGGACTGTCCTGACAGGATTCAGTCTGACAGAGCCACAGTGGTGGCTTACATCAAAAAATAAATAAATAAATTAAAAGAAAAAAAGAAAAAGGAGGTGCATAATGTTCTAGCTTTGGCAGAACACAACACTCCTTGCCTATCAGCAATTTTAATATTTCAGGCGTACTACTTGAGATGCCAACAATTATTTCCGGGAGAATGATTTCTTCACCCCGACATTTTTCTAGCAATATGTCAGATGGGGTACTCCGGACATGGACCTATTCGCGTCCACATTCATTAGTAAGGTTGACAACTTTATGTCAAACAAGGGGTCCGCTAGTAGGCGGAATAGACGCATTAGTCTTCCCAGGGGATCAGTTCTCACTGATCTATGCATTTCCTCCAGCTCTGCTACTTCCACGCCTTCTCCGCAGGATTAAGCAGTAACAGAAGGCGGTGATCTGAATTTATTTAGATCATAAGGAGGGCAGTTGAAGTCCTTTGGACTCTGCCATTATAGCCAGACCTTCTTGCACAGGGTCCGGTATTTCATCCTACTTTACGGACAAGAAGTTTAACAGGTTTGACTGTTGAATCCCACTCTATAAAAGATTGTGGGTGATCTCCTTCAGTAGTGTCTACTTTGACTAATGCCAGGAAGCCAGCTTCCAGAGTCACTTACTATAGTATCTGGAAGGCATAGGTTTCTTGGTATGGATCCAGGGGTTGGCACCCCAGGAGGTATGTCAATAGGCAGGATTCCTGCATATGGGATCTGAAATGAAGCTGGCCTTGACTTTTATCAAGAGCCAGATCCAGGCCGATGTTGATGTCTTTTCCTACGGCCTCTTGCTTCCCACTCTTGATGCATAGCTTATTCAGGGGGTAACACGGTTTATTCCCCTTATCAAGGCACCTCTAAATCCTTAGGATTTAAGATTGGTATTGTCGGCTTTGTTAAATAAGCCATTTGAACCTTACGAAAAATTCTCTTGGTTCTATGACAAGATAGATAATCTTTTGGTGGCCATTTCTTCTGCTAGAAGAGTATTGGAACTAGCGTCTCTGTCTTGTAAGAGCCATATTTCATCATGTATGGGGACGAGGTGATTTGATGTCCTCATCCTGAACTCTTACCAAAGCTGGTAACAGGTTTTCATTCAAACCAAGATATTATTCTTCCTTCTTTCTCCCCAGAAGCCTTAATCTGGGGAAGAGAAAGCACTACAGTCTCTTGATGTAGTAAGAGCAATCAGAATCTATTTAAGGGCGACCGCTCAGGTTCGCAAAACACAGGTTTTGTTTGTACTGCCAGAGGATCCAAGATATGGACAGGCAGCGTCAAGATCCACTATTTTTCAGATGGGTTTGTCAAGTGATTGATCAAGCTTCAGCTTAAAGAAGAAAATTTTTCCTTCTCATATTAAGAGCACATTCATCCAGGGCGATTAGTGCCTCTTGGGTGATGCATTATCAGGCCTCTATGGCTCACATCTGTAAGACCGCAACATTGGTCTTTGGTTCAGATGTTTATCCGATTTTTTTTTTTTAAATCGATATTAAAGGTCAGGAGGAGTTTGCCTTTGGGCACAGCATACACTGCAGACTGCAGTATGAGTCCTCTGGCCTCCTGTTTCCTTGAATCTGTCTCCCCCCTTCAGTTGCCATTGCTATGGGACATCCCACATAGTTATTATTATGGCGCTGTGTCCCCTGATGTAAGAAAAGAAAATAGTATTTTTAATACAGCTTACCTGTAAAATCCTTTTCTTTGATGTACATCAGGGGACACAGATGTCCCTCCCTTCTTCTTCTTATACACTTTGATTGCTTGGCTACAAAACTGAGGACTCCCAGTAGTGGGAGGGGTTATATGGGGGAAGTTCATTCCTTAAGGGGTGTGCCAGTGTCCAGCACCTGACATCCAATATAACCCACATAGTTGTTACTATGGCGCTGTGTCCTCTGATGTACATCAAAGAAAAGGATTTTACAGGTAAGCTGTTTTAAAAATCCTATTTTATAGCCAGAGAAATGGTGTTGAAAAGTTTGCGCCCAGCCTTGCGAATATTTTGATGACTAAATGGGAGGACAAATATGTGTTCACATATCACAACCGGAATTATGTTTTGATTTATAGACGATTTGATGTTTGTGTGGGAGGGCTCCGAGGAAAGCTTACATTATTGCTGTTCATGTTTAGATCATGCATTAAAGTTCAATTAGAATATCAGTAGAATTGTGACTCAATCCACTTTTTGGATTAAACAATATTTAGACAAGGAGACAGCTTGTCCACAAAAGTATATTTCAAACCAACAGGAACAGTTATTTATGTATAAATGGTGGACATCATACCACGTGGTTACAGAAATTTCCACGTGGACAAATGATGCTTATCAGGACAAAATTGCACTTACGATCAAGATTATATTGAACAGTCTCAGGTGAGGGTATTAAATAAAGTTTTACAAACACGGTACAAAGGGTAAACCGCGCTACTCAAACAGCAAAAGAAAGTAACCTATAAGCAGCAACCCTAATCGTAATACTCCGATATCAAACTAAATAGGTGAACAAAATGAGCTGCGCTAAAAACAAAAAATTATATACCTAAAACCTAATCCAAAACTATACCGATAGATATAGAAAAGAACAATATTAAGTGACGAAAATATAATTAGTAAATAGTATACATAAATGTTATCATATCATCATATAAGTGAATAAAGTGTATACTAGATCTGAAATGAAGTTAACATAAATCATATAGAAAAACCCCCCCACAAAAATGAATGTATATTAAAACAAAAATTGTGTGTGCTAAATCTAAACCAATAAAATTAGCAAAAATAGTATTCAAAAGCAATAAAGAGTTCATATATAATGAAGAAAAAATTGTCCAAAAAGTATTGTTGATTCCTCAAAATTAATATTAAGGTGCAAAAATATCCACAAATGCGTGTATATAGAAAATAATCAAAACAATCCTCCACCAGTGAGAAGAGGGGCCGCTCACCAGAGTTTTAGATCCCAGTGTTAGTGAGATCAGTAAGGCAACAGCACAGAGGTTTCTGGATAAACCGTCACAGGCACCACACCATTTGCATCTCCAATACGAAGGCTCCAATCGGGAAACGAAGGTATCGTAGATTGCTGACACCACGCTGCTTCTATCTCCAATACGAAGCCTCCAGTCAGGAAACGAGGGTATCGTGGATCATGTATAAAAAATCAAAGGCACTCGCATAGCGTAAAACCACTTGGTTTAATGAAATAGAATAAAAAAATTTACACTCACATATGTATAGAAAGGCGATCACATAAAAAACGAGCCGGCCGGACTCGTGTGCCGCCCGCACTTCCTGGTTGGGCGTAGAACGCGGAGACGTCAGAACGCCTGGCGTTCTGATGTCTCCGCGTTCTACGCCCAACCAGGAAGTGCGGGCGGCACACGAGTCCGGCCGGCTCGTTTTTTATGTGATCGCCTTTCTATACATATGTGAGTGTAAATTTTTTTATTCTATTTCATTAAACCAAGTGGTTTTACGCTATGCGAGTGCCTTTGATTTTTTATACATGATCCACGATACCCTCGTTTCCTGACTGGAGGCTTCGTATTGGAGATAGAAGCAGCGTGGTGTCAGCAATCTACGATACCTTCGTTTCCCGATTGGAGCCTTCGTATTGGAGATGCAAATGGTGTGGTGCCTGTGACGGTTTATCCAGAAACCTCTGTGCTGTTGCCTTACTGATCTCACTAACACTGGGATCTAAAACTCTGGTGAGCGGCCCCTCTTCTCACTGGTGGAGGATTGTTTTGATTATTTTCTATATACACGCATTTGTGGATATTTTTGCACCTTAATATTAATTTTGAGGAATCAACAATACTTTTTGGACAATTTTTTCTTCATTATATATGAACTCTTTATTGCTTTTGAATACTATTTTTTTGCTAATTTTATTGGTTTAGATTTAGCACACACAATTTTTGTTTTAATATACATTCATTTTTGTGGGGGGTTGTTTCTATATGATTTATGTTAACTTCATTTCAGATCTAGTATACACTTTATTCACTTATATGATGATATGATAACATTTATGTATACTATTTACTAATTGTATTTTCGTCACTTAATATTGTTCTTTTCTATATCTATCGGTATAGTTTTGGATTAGGTTTTAGGTATATAATTTTTTGTTTTTAGCGCAGCTCATTTTGTTCACCTATTAAATAAAGTTTTACCCAGATCACACTCTTTTATATATAGAAGGACACCACATTTTGGAGAGAAAGTAGTCAAAAAGATTTTGGGTCCCCCCGATAAGACCTCAGCCTGCGGTAAATATAAGGCATGTAGCTATGCCATGAATGTGAGAAAACTCACATTTAACTCAACATCAACAGGTTGAGTATATGATAACAGATCTCATTACTTGTCATACCAGACATGTAGTATATACACTGTACTAAATGTACACTCAAAAAGAGAATTAGGGAACATATACAGAATATCTTGAAGGGATATAAATGTCAGTGTGTCCAATCATTATAGATGTTTTCATGCCAAAGACCCTACTTCACTCCACTTGGTTACACGGCAACCAGATGTGACGTCAGGCGATCAAGTGACGGGAACCTAGCAGCCAACAAACTGAGTGGGAAGGTAGTAAGATCACTGCAGGATCGATACCTGGCGCAATTTTATGTATAATGCGTGTTTATATATGGTTTTAAATGATAGTGTATTTCTTTTAAAAATAAAAAAGCTTGTGGTTGGTAGTAATGCATCGGAATCATTTTTTTTCTCTTTCTTCTGCATATGCTTGTTGAAAAAAGAATTAACTCACTTTTTCACTTTGTTGGTGGATTCAAGGTGCATCATTTCCAGCAAGAATTAACACTTGTGTGTAACACTTATATGGACTTTCACTGTAAGGACTTATTTCTACATTGATTTTTGTTTTAATATTTATTTGCTGAATGGTTTGTGTGTGCTACTGTGGATTATGATTAGTGTGTCACTGATGATTATTTCACCTTTTCTCATTATTCTTTTTATATTAATTTGCAGCACGAATAGAAATATCACGGAGTATTGTATCTGATTACTTTTAAAGTGGTTGTAAACCCTTACAACACACGTTGACCTACAGGAAAGCCTAGATTAAGGCTTACTTGTAGGTCCAAGAAATATCTCCTAAACCTACACGGTTTAGGAGATATTTGCCGAAAGACAGGCACCGCTGTCTACGGCGCATGCGCCGTAGACAGCGGCGCGCAGGCGCACTCAGCACGGCACCGTCAACGGCGAATATGCCGTGCGTGGCGGCTCCCGTGCGCATGCGCAGGAGTGACGTCATTGCTGCTTCGCCGAATGACAGCTCCGGAGCAGCAAGACCCACCGAGAAGATGGATGCGCCGGACTACAGGGGACAGCGGTGACATCGCTGGCTCCTGTGTCAGGTAAGTGACACATAATGGACTACTATGCGATGCATAGTAGTCCATTATGCTTTACCTTATCAGGGAATGAAAGAGGAAGTAAACTCATCAGGGTTTACTTCCTCTTTAAGAGAGCAGTGGAATTGTGATATTATTAATTTTTTTATTGTATTTTATTTTGTTAGGAATTTTTTCTCTTTTTCACAGCATACACTGGTTGCTGACAACCCCACACTTGTATGGCGAAGTAGTATGCACTAAAGCACCACATGATTATTCCTCATAGCTGCCATTAAAATTCAGTGAACCCCTTGTTAAAAATGTCAGTTAGGCCTAAAGTTTGAGACAGAGGTTCTACACGTGGAGGTAGAAGGGGTGAGCAGGTTTTTCAGGATAAAGCAGTGGTCAGGCCGCACCATCAAGAGACAGAACACCTCTGTCTTTTCTTTTTCAGAGTGCTCATGTTATACATTCACAGTATGCTCCAGAGCTTGCACAGTATGTACTGAGGCTGACTTGCTCTACAGCCATTGTCCTGTCTGAGAGGGCCTTCAGCACAGCAGAAAGTTTTCTTACAGAGATGCTAATCTACTTGTCCTGACTGTATGGACTGGCACACTTACATTCAATTAACCAGTCTTGGCTTACAGAAACTGCAGTACCTCTGCTAGTGATGCAAAGTTTTGATGACTAAACTTTTTTAATTGTCATGAAATAATACCCGCTTATATTGCCAACTCCTGACACCTCTCTGAAACTGTAAACTGTAAGTGTTTTGGTATTTATGCCATAGCTACATGCCTTACATTTACCATAGGCTGAGGTCTTATCGGGGGATCTAAAATCTTTTTGACTACTTTCTCTCCAAAATTTGGTGTCCTGCTATATATAAAGGAGGGTGATCTGGGTAAAACTGTATTTAATAAAAATAAATAGGTGAAAACTGCGCTAAGGTAAGTGAACAATATATACCAAATAACTTTCAAATGACTGAAATCAGCTGCGGCTCAGCTGTATCACATATTACAGAAAAACAATTAGAGAAAATATATATATAGAGCCGCGCTAAGTGCACTCCAATAGATTAAAGTGACGGTATGAAAACAATATACAGACAGTGTTATTCTACCCCCAGCCAATGGGGAAATAAGCAGTATAGATGTTCTTCCCAGCCACACCCTTAAGTGGGCAGGTCACAATTTAGTGTGCAAAAATTATATAAAATTATATAAATCATATATCAGGTGATCACATCTAAAAACACCCGTTAACTAAAAATTCTCCAAATAAACACAAAATATTGAACAAATGAAAAAAAGAATCCAGTCCTTAAAGGATTAGATACAAGCAAAGTCCTCTATGCACAAAAAGTGTTCAATCCACCACCATGTATCTGAAGTCACTTCTTACCGGAACTTCATGATCCCCCACTACAGAGGATCACAGTGAGCATGTAAATATAAGGTTGTCCCCCACTCCAAAGGAATCCTTTCTGTTCACCTTTACATCACCCTCTCCATATACGAATGGCTGGATGCGTTTTTCATAGGATACTTCTCACAAATTTGGAAGGCTCAAAAGCGTACACCATGGAAAAAGAAAAAGGGCTCCAATAGTGTAAAAACCCTTTATTAAAAAACTTTAAGAATATAAAATAACACTTACAATATCATTGAAGTTTCAAAGCCTTAAATCCGTCGCGCCGGCCGGACGCACACGGACAAACCCGTCCTGCCTGGACACTGAACACAAGGTGAT
The DNA here is from genome assembly GCF_037356315.1 of Lithobates pipiens. Taxonomy (NCBI): domain Eukaryota; kingdom Metazoa; phylum Chordata; class Amphibia; order Anura; family Ranidae; genus Lithobates; species Lithobates pipiens. The sequence continues at coordinate 224,123,062 of NW_027507903.1, forward strand.
GTTTAGCGTGACGCTCAGCCCTACGCGTTTCGCAACAAAATTGCATCATCCAGGGGCACTCATATGATATATGATTTATATAATTTTTGCACACTAAATTGTGACCTGCCCACTTAAGGGTGTGGCTGGGAAGAACATCTATATTGCTTATTTCCCCATTGGCTGGGGGTAAAATAACACTGTCTTTATATTGTTTTCATACCGTCACTTTAAAACTGTATTTAATACCCTATCAATTAATAAAATATGCCAATGATGGCAAAATGTTTTCTATTTCTTTCTATTGGCAATAAAAACTCAATTCTTTATCATTAATTTCTCCTTTTTTTCTATCTGTTGATTTAAAATATACTTTTGTGGCCAAGCTATCTCCTTGTCTAAATATGGTTAGATCCAAAAAGTTGATTGAGTCACAGTTCTACCGATGTTCTAATTTAACTTTATTATTCATGTTTAGATCATGCTTAAATGAATGTAAGCTTTCCTTGGAGCCCCCCCACACGTCTATAAATCTCCTATACAAACATAATTCTCGTTGTGATATGTGAACACATATCACCTGTCCTTCCATTCAATCATAAAAATATTTGCATATCTACACCATTTCTCTGGCTAGAAAAAGTGTTTTGGTACCAAAAATAAAATTAAATACACCTTCTTGAAAATCCTAAAATCCTAAAACACTAAACCCCAACACTTTTCGTTGTAGCTAACACACAGAAGAAAGGATAGTCCAAAAGAGGACTGTTGGGTCTCTGAACTGTGAAGGGGATTCATAAAAGTGTTAACCACATTTGTAATGCATTTGCTTTACTATATACAGTAAATGTGCAGTGTTTTATTTGATAAAATAGCATTATGGTTGCAATAAGATTATTCCACTGCTTTAAAAATGGACCTCTGGAACATGATTAATTATATAAGCAAATCAGTTAATTATCATTCACATTAATGAATAACAATTTTCCTGGAAATTGTAAGTATGAAGCAGATAAATGTATGCTGTTTATGTAAAATCAATGATTAAATTCCTCTATTTCTGTCAAGTAAAAATTATTTATTCAAAATCAGTTTGGATGCAACCTCACGTAGGAAAAGCTCTGACCTCTATATTAACACCTGGCTGCTGTCATGATAAATATACATGTATAATTTGCAATTTTTTAATCCAGAATTCATTGCATCTCTTTATTAAAGGATAAGTATACCTTTTAATAACTACGCTTATAAAAAAAAAAGCAGAGCCAACTGTCCTACCTTACCCTTTCATGCACCCACTACAGGTCTCAGATCAGTGGATGACCTCCAGGCTTGCCAGGAGACAGATTTGAGATGCCCCCCTCCTTCCTTTTCTCAGGTTTGAGGTAGGGACAAGGGGTGGGGAGGAGGGGCGGCTGCCCCTGGCGCAATGGTTCATTGCAGGAGTAGGGGGCACCCTGACCCTAACCCTAAGGGAAAGGGGGGCGCAATCTGATGTCTTTGCTTTGGACGCTGGATGGCCTTCTCCCAGCACTGGGTCTATATTAAAAAAGCAGTCAGTGGAGGACAAAAGCTCTTGGAAGTATAGCCCACACTCCCAGTAGAAGGTCAGACACTTGTGTTAAAGTAATACTAAACAGAGAAGTGTTAATTGCCATAATTAATGCACATAAATCATATATAGTGAATATAGTAAATAACCCCCCCCAAAATATTCACATTATGCACTTAGCAGCCTGAAATGAAGACAGACACATTTTTATTTTCTCCAGTAATAGTATTTATTCAGTGCAGCTTATGACATCCAAGTGAAAGTTATTGCACCAATAAAAAACAGAATCACTGAGTTGGAAAAAGGACCACCCCCTTGTGTCAGTATTTTGTTGAACCAACTTTTGCTTTAATTACAGCCTTTAGTCTGTTGGAATATATCTCTACTAACTTTGCACATTTAGACTTTGCAAAATGTGCCCACTCTTTGCAGAACTGTGCAAGTTCAGTTAAATTTCATGGGGACCGTTTGTGGACTGCAGTCATTGCACACATTTCCAATGGCATTTAAGTCTGGGCTCTTACTAGGCCATGCAAGGACATTCACCCTTTTCTACTTCAAACACTGTGTGGTCATTTTTGCCATGTGCGTTGGGTCATTTTCATGTTGGAAGATAAATCTTCTTCTCATTGACAACTTTCTGGCAGAGGGCAGCAGACTTTCCTTAGGAATTTTATGGAATTTTGCCCCCATCAATTTTTCCTTCTATCCTGACAATTGCTCCAGTCCCTGCTGCAGAGAAACACCCCCATAGCAGGATATTACCACCTCAATGCTTTACTGTTGGAATGGTGTTATTTGGATGGTGAGCTTTATTGGATTTCCGCCAGACATATTGTTTGGTGTTGAGGGCAAATAACTATTTTAGTCTCATCTGACCATAACACCTTTCTCCATGTGACCTCAGAATCCTCAAGGTGTTTTTTGTCAAAGCTCAGTTGTAACTGCATGTGGCCTTTCTTGAGGAGGGACTTTTTTTTTCTTGCACCCCCCCCCACACAAGTCACATTTGTGGGGAATTTGTGTTTTTATTTGTGTGTCGCATGTACACAATAACCACTCTTTGTCATAAATTTCTGGAACTGCTTCAGAGTTGCTGTAGGTCTCTTGGTGGCCTCTAAGCAGTTTCCTCCTGGCTCTTTCATACAGTTTGGAGCAAAGTCGTTAACCAGGGAGAATCTGTGTTGTATTTCTATCCAATATCTTCCACTTCTTAACAATAGACTTCACTGTATTCTAGGCATAGATAAAGCCTTATAAAAAAATTGTATCCATCTCCTGACTTGTGCCTGTCCACAACTTTATCCCAGAGATTCTGACAGAGCCTTGCCACCTATAGTTTGTTTGCTTCAGTTGCACTACCAGGGACTGAAATGCTGAGCTAATCAAAATGACCACAGCTTATCACAGTTGAAATTCAAATGACTTTGTGTGCCATTGGAAAAGTGATTAGCTACATCTGATTAAGTTTACAAGTAATTTTTAGGAGGGGGTGATCCTTTTTCCAACTCAGAGATTCTGTTTTTAAACATTTTCTGACATGTTAGTGTTCACTTGGATGTTATAAGTTGCACTGAGTTTCAGAAGAGCAATTCAAATTAGATTATAAATATCAAATAACTATTTTACAGCTTCCTATAACGTAAAAATATAAAAAAATAAAAAAAAGATTTTTGTGCAATAATATGGTGAACATGGAGTCCAAGATGATTTGATACTAGCTTTCATTTGTTCAGATGACATTTGAATCCAAGGCTCTTTTTTTTTCGTTTACTTTACAGGTATTAGCCATTAGATTTAATATACTTAATACTGAGTTACATTTAAAACTAAGGAGTTTTAGCGAATTTCTTAGTGAATGTAATCAATATCTATATCTTGCCGCCATAGTGTTTAGCAATAGGAGGACATGAAGGAGGAGAGAGGGAGGGGACTGTCATTTACCACTGTATATATGCCCACATACACTATATTACCAAAAGTATTTGGGCGCCTGCCTTTACACGCACATGAACTTTAATGGCATCCAAAACGTAATCCGTAGGGTTCAATATTGAGTTGGCCCACCTGCAGCTATAACAGCCTCAACTCCTCTGGGAAGGCTGTCTACAAGGTTTAAGAGAGTGTCTATGGGAATGTTTGACCATTCTTCCAGAAATGCATTTGTGAGGTCAGGCACTGATGTGGATGAGAAGGTCTGGCTCGCAGTCTATGCTCTTATTCATCCCAAATGTGTTTTATAAGATTGAGGTCAGTGTGCAGGCCAGTCAAATTCATCCACCCCAAATTCATGCATTCGTGTCTTTATGGACTTTGTTTGTGCACTGGTGTGCAGTCATGTTGGAACCGGAAGGGGCCATCCCCAAACTGTTCACACAAAGTTGGGAGCATGAAATTGTCCAAAATGTCTTGGTATGCTGATGCCTTAAGAGATCCCTTAACTGTAACTAAGGGGCTAAGCCCAATTCCTGAGAAACAACCAAGCACTCCATCAAATAATCCGCACTCCATCAAATAATTTGGACCAGTGCACAATGCAAGGCATATAAAGTCATTAATGAGTGAGTTTGGGTTGGAGGAACTTGACTGGCCTGCACTGAGTCCTGACCTCAACATGATAGAACACCTTTGGGATGAATTAGAGCAGAGACTGAGAAGCTGTTACAGCTGCAAAGAGTGGGCCAACTCAATATTGAACCCTACAGACTAAGACTCAGGCCGCGTACACACGCGCGGACTGTTGGCCCAACTTTGTCCGTCCAACAGTTTGAGCGAACAGTCCGCTCAAACTTAGCATGGACGGACATGGCCACACACGACGGACGAACAGTTTGCTGAAACCGTGCGCGATGACGTGAACGGCACGTACGACGGGACGAAAAATACGACGTCCTATACACTGCAATGCAACCTTCCGACGTGGAAATCCTTTCTGAGCATGCGCGAGACTTAGTTGGCCGAACAAGCCTACACACGAGCGAACAGTCCGCTGAAACCTTGTTTCAGCGGACAGTTTTTCGGAATTTCCGTAAGACCTTGTTCGGCCAACTGTCCGCTGAAACTGTCCGCTGAAGCCCCACACACGAGCGGACTGTCCGCCCAAACACTGTTCAGCGGACAAGGTTGGGCGAACAGTCCGCGCGTGTGTACGCGGCCTCATACTAATGTGGGCTTCACAGAAAGGATGAAATGAAGAGCTTGGAAGGGAACTGAAATTGAAGCATGCTCTGTAGGGGACGCCAACTGGTCTACCCAATCTCAAGCTGCAGTAAGGACACAGAAGATGGGAGGGACAGGCAGGATTAAGCAGGTATATTTGACTCTACACAAGACAAATGCTTTAATGGCTTTGTGAGTGTCAACACTCTGTTATACAGCATGTAATGAGTTCTGGGTTTAATGACCCTAAGTTTTCTGTCTGGTGCTGTGATCTTCTGTGTGAAGAATGACAAAAACGATATACACTACCTGTCAAAAGATTTAGAACACCCTATTTTTCCAATTTTAATTTTAAATGCAGGCAATTTAAGATCTCAGTGTACTCCGAAAGAGAGCCATAGAACATAAATAATGATTAAAACAATATAGAACTGGCTCGATTATATTATTTGATCTAAATTTTTGACTCAACACAAATATTGTGGGGAAAGTTTTTGCCAGCACTGTTGCAGAAGTTCCCATGTGTAGGTTGATTTGTTTTTACCCTTCTGTTTAGTTTATTTAACGCCAGCTCAATAAGGTTTAAGTCTGGTAAATGTGCTGACTATCTCCTGGTTTGAAGCTTTATTGTCTTTCTCTTTTCTTCCAAGGTAGTTTTATCATAGCTTATTGTAAGCCTCGGGTCATTACCTTGCTAAGAAATTAAACTCCTGGTAGGTCTTTTAGTTCAGGGTGCCAGTCACTCTAGGCAAGTTGCCAAGTCTGGATCCAAGGAAAAGATCTCCAGACCATCACACTTCCTCCATGTTTGACATTTTGTTTCATGCATTGAGGAACTATCTTTTTGCCACTCAACAACATTAAAAACTCTGCTTGATGAACAAAAGACTTCAAACTTTACTTAACTGCTTGCCGTCCACCCTATGGCAGTTTACTGCTACAGGACGGGGGCTGTTCACAGGATCACTTATATATATGCGATCCTGCACTTCCAGGTAGCGGGCGTAAATGTGCGCTGTTGGCACCCGATGATCATTCGTTACACAGGCAGAACAGCAGTCTGTAAACAAGGCAGATTGCTGTTCTGTCAGTACAGAAGGCATGGATCCTGCAAAGCAGGAACATGGATCCATGCCTTCCCTTAGTAAAAGTGCCTCCCGCACAGTGCACAAACACTGGCTGAGCGCACAGTTAACCCTTTTATTCCCCCTGATGTTAACCCCTTCCCAGCCAGTGTCATAGGTACAGTGACAGTGCATTTTTTTAGCACTGATCACTGTATTAGCGTCACTAGCCCAAAAAAAGTCCCGCAATAAGTCACTAATTGCTGTCATTACTAGTAAAAAAAATTAAATAAAAATTCCATAAATACAGTGCCTTAAAATATTCATTCCCCTTGAATTTTTCCACATTTTGTCAGGTTACAATCAAAAACGTAAATGTATTTTATTGGGATTTTATGTGATAGACCAACACAAAGTGGCACATAATTGTGACATGGAAGGAAAATAATCGTTTTCAATTTTTTTACAAAAAAATATCTGAAAAGTGTGGCGTGCATTTGTCCCCTTTACGCTGATATCCTAACTAAAATCTAGTGGAACCAATTGCCTTCAGAAGTCACCTAATTAGTAAATAGAGTCCACCTATTTTTTATTTAATCTCCGTATAAATACAGATGTTCTGTGAAGCCCTTAGAGATTTGTTATAGAACCTTTGTGAACAAACAGCATCATAAAGGCCAAGCAACACACCAGACGCGTCAGCGATAAAGTTGTGGAGAAGTTTAAAGTAGGGTTAGGTTATAAATAAATGTCCCAAGCTTTGAACATCTTATGGATCACTGTTCAATCCATTATCCGAAAATAGAGTATGGCACAACTGCAAACCTACCAAGACATGGCCATCCACCTAAACTGACAGGCCGGGCAAGGAGAGCGTTAATCAAAGAAGCAGCCAAGAGGCCCATGGTAACTCTGGAGGAGCTGCAGAGAACTACAGCTTAGGTGGGAGAATCTGTCCACAGGACAACTAATAATTGTACACTCCGCAAATCTTGCCTTTATGGAAGAATGGCACGAAGAAAGCCATAAGAAGTCCCATTTGCAGTTTGCGAGAAACCATGTAGTGGACACAACAAACATGTGGAAGAAGGTGCTCTGGGCAGATGAGACCAATATGAACCTTTTTGGCCTAAAACTAAAATGCTATGTGTGGAGGAAAACTAACACTGCACATGACCCTGAACACACCATCCCCACCGTGAAACATGGTGGTTGAAGCATCATGTTGCGGGGATGCATTTCTTCAGCAGAGACAGGGAAGCTGGTCAGTATTGATGGGAAGATGGGTCGAGCCAAATACAGGGCAAGAAATCCAGTTAGTCTGCAGAAGACTGGAGAATGGGGCAGAGGTTCACCTTCCAGCAGGGCAACGACCCTAAACATACAGCTAGAGCTACAATGGAATGGTTTAGATCAAAGCATATTTATGTGTTATAATGGCCCAGTTAAAGTATAGACTTAAATCCAGTTGAGAATCTGGGACAAGACTTGAAAATTGCTGTTCATAGATGCTCTTCATCCAATCTGACAGAGCTTGAACTATTTTGCAATGCAGAATGGGCAAACATGTCCATCTCTAGATATGCAGAGCTGGTAGTGACATGCCCAAAAAGACTTGCAGCTGTAATTGCTGTGAAAGGTGGTTCTACAAAGTATTGACTCAGGGGAGCTGAATACAAATGTACGCCACACTTTTCAGATATTTATTGGTAAAACATTTTGAAAACCATTTTGTCATTTTCCGTTCACTTCACAATTATGTGCCACTTTGTGTTGGTCTATCAAATAAAATGGCAATAACATATATTGACGTTTTTAGGTTGTAATTTGACAAAAATGTGGAAAAAGGGGTATAAATACTTTTTCAAGGCACTGTATATCCCAAAGTTTGTAGACTGTAACTTTTGCGCAAACCAATCAATATAAACTTATTGGGATTTTTTTTATTTAATATGTAGCAGAATAATCATTCGTCTAAATTGATGAAGAAAGTTGATTTGTTATTTTTTTATTGGATATGTTTTAAAGCAGAAAGTAATTTTTTTTTTTTTTTTTTAATTGTCAGTTTTTTTTGTGTTTAAAAACAAAACAAAACACAGAGGTGACCACTAAAAGAAAGCTCTATTTGTGGGAAAAAAGGACATACGTTTTATTTGGGTACATTGTCACACAACTGCACAATTGTCAGTTAAAGTAGCGCCGTGCTGTGTCGCAACAAATGGCTTATGAGGGTATGCTGACTGTAATTTTTAGCTTCCTTTCTTATATCACCATTTTAGAAACGTCTTTCTTACTGTTACTCAAACATGGCATGTAGCTTGAAATCTTTTTTTTACAGTTTAAACTGAGACTTGCTTATTACGACCATTGTTAAGCTGTGATTGAAGCTGTTGTCCTGTGAAGTGCTTATCACTCAAACCACAATAGAATCAGAAGATGAGTTTGTGTGAGTCACATGAGGTTGATTTACTAAAACTGGGGAGTGCAAAATCTGATGCAGCTCTGCATGGTAGCCAATCAGCTTCTAACTACAGATTGTTAATTAGGCTTTGAGGAAAAGAAAAATTGAAGCAGAGTTGCACCAGATTTTGTACTCCCCAGTTATAGTAAATCAACCCCTGTAACTCACTGAAACTTATCTTCTGATTCTATTGTGGTGTTGGGGATTGTTCTTGTCAGAGTTTCCTCCAGTTTCCAAATGCCTTTTGACAGTGTAGGAAACTACTCACTAACAACTTGGCCTATAGTTTTAAGGGTTATAACTTTGAAATTTACATTGTATTTCAGTTTTTAGTAATCGTAAAGGTAGCTTCTGGCAGTTTACCTTTGTACCATTTCAGGTTACTTTAGTTGCTGGACTTTAAATCCTTACATTTTGCAAAAAATGTGAAAAATTGTGGTGATCTAAAACTTTTGATGAGTAGCCTATGAGGTTGCCTGGCTATGGGATAATATGTTTTTACGTCAAAATACTAAGTTTAATATACTGAATGTGACATCCTAATAAGGCCCCTAATTACCTATTTACCCTAGCAGTGCTTGAAAATGTACATGCATGGAGTCTCATGTGCGCGGCTGACTGAGCAGTACATGGCTGCTTAGAGCTCCGCGGATACCGGGACCAGACAGCTGAATAATGGCAAGTTACAGCTGCACACCGATTACAAAGTGACACTTACATTACAGAGACTTCAAGGCACTTTTTGAGAAGTATGTATAGCAGGAAGAAATCAAAAATCAAGTCTGTCAACAGTCAAGAAGCCCTGACTAGAACCGCAACTAGAATGGCAGTGGCGTCATCAAGGCAGACAAGTGTTTCTCCATTCTCTCAGAGAGGAGAGCTTGTTTTGATTTTGGGATAACTCCCATTACTTTACAGAATTCCACCCCTGTACTGACCTTCTTTGTCAATTTGAGCGAGTACTACAAAAAGCTTTACAAAACACCTCAGCGTACAATTACTGAGAAGCTCACACGGGAGATTTGTGAGGTTTGCCGTTGCACCTCTGTTCTAGAACAGAAAATGGATGAACTGGATGTCCAGTCATAATGATGAACTGGAAGCCCTCAGGGAAGAAAATTCTTCCCTTAGTACCCGACTTGAGGACTTCAAGAACAGAGATAGGAGATCTAATCTTCATGTCCATGGCAATCCTGAGTCCATAAAAGACTTCCAAGCTACCATTGCTGCTCTCTTTCAGGAACTAGCTCCATTGATTCCCATAGAAAACGCCTAGAGATGGACAGAATCCATAGAACACTGGCTCCCCGGAAAGATGATGGCCCCCTCAGGGACATTGTAATAAAACTACATTTCTTCCGCACCAAGGAACAACTAATGGAAGCAGCCTGCAATAAAGATTCCTTGATCTTCCAGGGACATCGATACCAGATCTTTCAAGACCACTCACAGGAGACACTCTTGAAAAGAAAAGTGATGAAGCCACATTTACAGATTCTTCAGCACCATCATATGTCATATCATTGGAAGTTCCCTTTTGCTGTTCGTTTCTCTCACAAAGGCTCGTCCTTTACCTGCAAAACAGAAGATGACCTTATCGCAGCAATCCATGATCTTCGCCTGTCAACACCAGAAAACACAACTGAGGGATCCAAACGTCGAGAAACTTCCAGCTCTCCCAAAATCCCACAGGATACTTCCAATCTTCCAGGTCACTCCAGCACACACAAGAGGAGCCGCTTTGCCTCACCACCACCAGCTCCAGAAGAACAGATGGACTGATACTCCTTTTTATTATAGGGGATTTCTAGCCCTAAGGGCCTATTCTTTCTTTAAATCACATATAATGTGACCTCACTTGTAAACAGCTCTGAATTAGACCTTACACCCTGTTTTAAATGAAAGTTCTTAATTTAAACTGTTGATATAACTGCAATTCTCTGTATATTTCTGATAAATTCATTCAATATTGAATGGTATCCTACCATTCTCCCCTGGACCTATGGTCAGGGGTTTTATCCCTCTGAATCAAGGTACAGGGTAATAAGAACCCATAGACAGAAATGCATATTATTTTAAAGTGGTTGTAAACCCTTACAAACCACTTTGACCTACAGGTAAGCCTAGATTAAGGCTTACCTGTAGGTCCAAGCAATATCTCCTAAACCTATATGGTTTAGGAGATATTTGACCGAAAACGGGCACCGCTGTCTACGGCGCATGCGCCGTAGACAGCCGCGTGCAGGTGCACTGAGCGCGGCATTCTCAGCGACGGAGCTGCCGCGCATGTCGGCTCCCGTGCGCATGCGCTGGAGTGACGTCATCGCGGCTTCTCCGAATGACAGCGGTGGAGCTGCGAGACCCCACCAACAAGATGGATGCGGCGGACTACAAGGGACAGCGGCGACTTCGCTGGCTCCTGTGTCAGGTAAGTGACACATAATGGGCTACTATGTGATGCATAGTAGTCCATTATGCTTTGCAGGGAATGAAAGAGGAAGTAAACTCATCAGGGTTTACTTCCTCTTTAACCAAAATCTGTCTTTAAACTTTCTGCATTGAGTCTGATAACACCTGTTCTTCTATTATAACCTACCCTATCCATCACTTCTGGCAAAGTTTTTTTTTTCTCTTTTCATTTAATTGGCTATTGCCATCAACTCATCTGCAGAACATTTAGTCCCTTCCCCTACTAATATTTTGCTTTTTTCTACTCCTATTTCATACTTTAACATATTCCTCTATACGGAGTATAGTAGTACTAGTAACTTGTTTATTGTTCAAAATATATGGATTTAAAAATGGCTGTCTTAATCCTGGTCATAAATTACTGCACCTCCCATTTGATCCTCGAGTACCCAACACTATTGACCGGATACTCTTTGGACCTACTGTATCCGGCTGGTGATTTTACACCACCCCCTGGATAATTGCTCCACACCGGAGCCACCTTCCTCCTCTTTACCAAAAGCTTTTCATACCCCTTACCACCACCAGATATTATTTACACTCCCCAGTTCCTAACTGATATCACCCACAGCCTTTTTCACCCCTATAGTTAACCATAAGATTCCCTGATACATTACACATTACATAGCAATGACTTTAAATATCTTAACACTCAACATACAGGGACTCAACTCCCCTCCAAAAAGAAAAAAAGCTTTTCACTCCTTTTCCACACTCAAAGCACATGGGGTTTGTTTACAGGAAACACATTTCTCTACACAATCCTTCCCCCAAAATTCTTCAGCAGACGATATCCCCAGGTTTTTACAGCCTCAGCCTCCACCAAGCAAAGAGGCGTCTTAATTGCATTCCATCACACTACACTGTTCATTCTTCAGAAGGAGATCAAATATCCTGAGGGTAGATACATACTACTTTCTGGCCTATTACTAGATAATGAAGTTACCATAGTCTCATATTATGCCCCAAACAAAAACCCATTATCCTTTCTTTCACACTTGTTCTCAATAGTGGATACACATAAAATTGGTACACTCATGATTTGTGGTGACTCTAATCAAGTGATGTATCCAATATTCGATACATCCCCGAATCCAATCAATGTCAAGCACCTCTCCTACCAACATCTTCTTAATCAACCCTCCTTGATACATAGCATGAACAAAACCCTACAAGAAAACAATATACACATTATTCTCATCCCCAAAAACTATTCTCTCATATAAACCACCTTCTCAATCAACATTATATTTATCAACATTAGTTCCTCGCCCCTCATCTTCAGTTCTCTAATCATACCATGTTCCTGGTAAGACCATGATATTGTCATGACGACCTTCTCATCGCTGGTTCCACGACCTAATAACCAAAATTGTTATATAAATTACAATTTACTAACTAATCCCAAATATAGACAAGACATAGAAAATGCTATACAAGACTACCTCACAAACAATAAGCCCACGGTCACAGATCCTTTGACACTATGGGAAGCACTTAAACCATCCGTCAGAGAGGTTTGTTTTAGCTAAGCATCTTATCATTGAAAATGAAAGAAAAAAAACTTCATGAACAACTAGATGAAGCCTTTTACAAGGCTTCAGAGAACTTTCAAAATTCATCCTCTCAGCATAATAAACACATATACAATAAAGCTAGATTAGAACTTGATCTATTCCTAACAGACTCTGCTGAGAAGGTTCTCCGTAAATCTGCACACACATTCTACATGAAAGCCAATAAGCCGACTACATTCTTGGCCTTAGCCTTACGTAAGATGAACTATACCCCCAAACCGATTTGTCTTCAGCTTTCTAAACACACTTATTCTAGTAACTCTCAAAAATATCTCCATAAATCCGCAGAGGAATCACTGAATTATACCGGAATACTCATAAATTTGATCAAGCAAAATTTGATACACTTCTTTCCCCCATTCAAATTCCTTCCCTCTCTGTTACGCAAAAAAAACTCTTGATAAACCAATTTCAGACTTTGAAGTCCGCACAGCAATAAAAACATTTTAAAAATTCACAAACGTCCAGGCCCCGACGTTTTTTCAGCGACATACTATAAAAACTTTGCAGCTATACTATCCCCCCTCATGGTAGAAGCCTTTAACTCCTTCCTCCTAAACCATTCCTTCCGTACTGAATCCCTATTAGCATCTATCACCATAATTCCTAAACCAAATACTGATGACACTTTGTGGTCTAACTATAGACCAATGTAAATACTTAATTTAGATATTAAAATGTTGGCCAAGATCCTCTCTAACTGTCTCAACCCAATTATAGGCTCCCTTATTCACAAAGATTAGACTGGATTTATTCCCTCTAGACAAGCAAGTGATCACATCTGCTGTGCTACCCTCACATAGCAAGAACCCGCCGCATACCTGCCTGCTTCCTCTCTATTGACATAAGCAAGGCATTTGATTCTCTTTCTTGGCCTTATCTTAATTCTATTCTATGTCGATGGGGATTTGGAACACACTTTCTATGTTGGATCTCTTCTCTTTATCAAAACCCAAAAGCATATGTTTCATATTCAGGATACCACTCTGACCCCTTCATTGTTGAGAGAGGAACCGGGCAGGGATACCTCCTTTCCCTTCTCTTATTTGCTTTGGCAATTGAACCTCTCGCACAGCTAATACGCTCCAACATGAATATTAAAGGCCTTGAATTAGGAGGTCATCAGCACAAACTATATATGTTTGCTGATGTTCTAATTTTCCTCACCCTACCCCTAATTTCAATTCCAAACCTCATTGATACCCTAACTAAATTTCAATCAATATCCGGTCTCAAAATAAATCCTCACAAGTCCGAAGCTCTAAACATTTCTATTCCACCTGACCTGCAGACACAGTTACAAGACACCCTCCTATTTACTTGATTGACAACACAAATCACATATCTTGGCATCACATTTACAGCAAATCCTACAAATCCATTTGCAGCAAACTACCCTTCCATGCTAAATCACCTCACGACTAATGAAAGCTTGGTCTTCTCTCCCATTGGCATGGATGGATAGAATTGCTGTAATCAAAATGTCAATACTACCTAAGATTTTATATCTTTTCAGATTTCTCCCGACACAGGTACCAGCATATTTCTTACGAATCCTACAGCGAAAAGTTGCCCAATTCATTTGGGGAAACAGTAAACCCTGTCTACCTCAATCTACCTTATACACTTCCCGCATCTGTGGTGGACTGAGTGTTCCTAATGTCTCTAAATATTACTATGCTGCCCAATTAACTCAATTACCTAAATATCACTCCACTAAAGAAATTCCCCTTTGGGTTGCAATTGAATTGGTAAAATGCGATCCTTTATCTGCAGCAAACCTTATTTGGCTTCCATCAGTACAATGCCGGACAATTACAAACCCTATTAATAAGCATAGCCTTTCAATTTGGGGCAGGCTAAGAGCTTGTTTCGGTCTTCAATATAAACATAATCCCCTTTTCTCCTTCCTCAATAACCCTTCCTTCTATCCAGCCTGGACTTCTCTATCTGCTTTCACAGCTTGGTCAAATACAGAACTAATACGTTCTCACCATTTTTATAAATCCATTACCATCACACCTTTTGCAACATTACAAGAACTACATGCATTACCTCAGAAAGAACCTTCAGATACTTACAAATAAAACAATTTCTAATCCAAAACGCTCCTCTAGATTAATCTACCCCAAGTTTTACGGTTTTTGACCAAGCGTGCAACTCTGAACCTCATAGACGTGGACTCATTTCAGATTTGTACACTCAACTACTTTCACACACAACCTCTACCCCCCTATCCTATACAACCAAATGGGAAACTGAGCTAAACCTCCAACCAGAAACACTAAACTGGGCTCACAGCTGGCAGGCTACTAAATCTGCTACACCAAATATAATATCCCTAAAGACTAACTACAAGGTACTTACCAGATGGTACCTAGTACCTGCTAGGATATCAAAATTCCTCCTCCAATGCCTCGCTAACTGCTTCTGAGGCTATACCGATCCGGGTACACATTTACATATATTGTGAGATTGTCCCATAGCCAGAGTTTTTTTGGTCTGAAATATTCAACATTCTCACTACCATGTTTAAAACCACAATGCCGCCTGACCCAACGGTAGTGATCCTGAATAACAAGCCGCAAACCATAACTCACCACCAATTCAAACTTCTACTCTTCGTTACCACGGCTGCAAAACAAACTATTGCAAAAGTGGAAAACATCCACATTATGCTTGGTATCAGTCAAACACAGTGTAACACAAGCAATGATTCAGGCCAAAATAGAGGCGGTCTTAGATGAAATATCCATGTTTAAATCATTATGGCTTCCATGGATAGAGCACCACCTACCACCTGGTCTTGATCACTCACTTATACTTTTCCGAGGATACTTACCAATCTCATATATTACCACATGTGTATCAATCCAAACTCACTAATGTACCGTTCTTTTCTGGAGTAATCTTCCCTTTCTTTAAATATATATACCTCCCTACTCACACCTTTTCCCCTTCCTGCATATATGAATCCAAGCTACTAAACCAGCTTCATATTTTTAACAATATTACTTGATAAGGAGACACTTGGGATGGTCCGATTTATTTAGCCTTTTTGCTGGGAATAACTAAGCCACATGGATGGATCTTGGTCATGGATTGATACCATACCCTCCCCTACTATCCCGAAGAAAACCATTCCCTCGCTCTATAAGATATTGTGTCTCCTCCAACTCCTATTCTTTGTTATAATTTATATTTTGGATTTAATTTATCTCACAATATTATAGATGTTTGCCTTAATTATAGAAATATTTTCTAAGTATATTTCAAGTTACATACTCAAATGAAAATATATACCGTATTTATTGGCATATAACATGTGCTGGCATATAACACGCGCCCCAAGTTTAGGAGGGAAGTTTAAGGAAAAAAAAACTTACATTTAAATGCCCACCAATGCAGTCTTATCAGTGTCCATCTGCAGCCTTGTCAGTGTCCATCTGCAGCCTTGTCCATCTGCAGCCTTGTCCATCATTGCAGGCTTGTCAGTGGCCATCTGCAGCCTTGCCCAGTGTCTTTGTAGCATTACCCAGTGTCCATCTGCAGCCTTGTCCATCATTGCACCCTTGCCCAGTGTCCATCTGCAGCCTTGCTCAGTGTCTTTGCAGCCTTGCCCAGTGTCTTTGCAACCTTGCCCAGTGTCTTTACAGCATTGCCAAGCCTCATTGCAGGCTGATTATCTAAAATTGGCACCGATCTCCGCTGACTGTGAGAGGAGCGAGCGCCACCGACATACACAAAGCTGAGTCCCGCCACTATGATGGACATAACACAGGTCCAGTGGGGACTGGGCGTTACTGTGAGCAGAGCCGAGAGGAGCCGAGCCTAGCCGAGTACACTTGGCTATGTGTATATCGGCGGCACTCGCTCCTCTCTGCTCACATTCGGAAGATCGGCGTATAACATGCACCCACGATTTTCCCCTGACTTTAAGGGGGAAAAAAGTGTGTCTTATACGCCAATAAATACGGTAGTTTCTGTTAAACTATTGAGAAGCATTGTATTCTACATCTTGTTTACCCACAAACCCATTGTATGATACCTTCTATTGTATTTTTCTTTTCTCAATAAAATATTTGAACGAAAAATGTACATGCATTTATCCATGGATATCTATAAGCATCTGCAAAATGATTTACAGCATCTAAAGGCATTTAATGAACATTTTCCTCTCTGGAGAATATGTTTTGAACATTTAAAATCCTTGTAAGAATTTTTTCTGATGTTTTGCAAGAGTTTCCTTAGGTGACTGTTCTCACGGATGACAGTGGGAGGTGAGAGAATGTAAACGCTAGGTTAATTCATCTTGCAAGAGATTTTCAAGCATAACATTCTGCTTTTAACTGTCCCACCTGAAAAGAAAAATGCTACTGATGATGTTCAAAAAGTGTCAGATTCAAAAAGCTTAAAATCTCTGGTGTGAATGGGCCTCAATTTTACAACCACAGGACTTGACCACTGTTCCAATCCATCCATCTTATTTAATTAGCTATATCAAATGTGCACAATATTTGCCTCCATGCCCTTGATGTTTAACAATGACTCTCTATGCAGGAATAAGCGTATGGAGCCATAAAAAGGGCAAGCATGCAGGCAACGTATTGTGTGTAACCCATTGATCACATTCATATCCTCTTTCTAAGCACATAATTCCATTTATTTTCCATCTCTCTCACTCTGTCTGTAACATTACAAAATTGGCTCTGTCATTGTGAATTGAAGCACAGACCCGATGTCTGTATGCTTCAGCTGCCCAAGGGGAATGATTTCTGTTAAAAAAGATGTGAAATGTGTTGTATGTATTTGATGTGATATTGAATTATATACCACTATTAGGATTTACGTTTCCGTTTGTTTCTTGAAAGTTTCCATTTCCCCCTTATAGTTCTGACTAAAAAGCACAGCTCTTTTCTCCGTGATTGTGAAGAGAAATGGGAACTTTTTAATCTCAGCAGGACCTCATTTGGGAATGAGTCAGCAATGAGGAATATTACTGCACAGAAAACACAGGTTTTCTATTTTCCTTTTGAAAATGTGTTTTACTGTCATGCTTTCCTGTGGTGTTTATTCTTATTTGGCTCTGTCGGCTGTCTATCTGCATAAGGTATTTTCTCACCTTCCATGGTGATATGTACTATATCTATTTTTTTTCTAACATTCTTTGTTGAGTGTTTGTAAAGGCTAAAGCTTTTTTACCTTCATGCATTCTATTCATGAAGGTAAAAACCCTTCTCTGTGTTGCAGTCCCCAACCCCCCCTAATACTTGAGCCCGGTCACACCCAGTGAGCCAATGAGGTGTGCGAATGGACACGCAGGGCCGTGACTCAGGAGCAAGCCTGCTCAAGTGCCCCTATTGCTAGATGCTTGCTCTGGGGACACTAGACAGGAGAGAGGGGCCTGGAGCGCCGATGGAGAAGAGGAGGGTTGGGGTTGCTCTGTATAAATACATTGCGCAGATCAGATCAGTATATCATGTTTGTTTTTTGTTTTTAATTGACTTTAATATAATTTTAAGAAAATGTTGCATTGAGAAAAGATGGTATGCAAGTCATTCTCACTAGAAGGAACAGGATTATTGACCATGTGGACATTTCAAATATTATAGGCGGCTGGGAAGAAGAAAAACACATACAATTATAGATACCACAAGGCAATTTGTGTGTGTATATGTGTGTGTGTATACAGGCACACCCCACTTTTAAGTACACAATGGGGTTTATTTACTAAAGCTGAAAAGTGCAAAATCAGGCTCTCTTCTGCATAGAAACCAATGCGCTTCCAGGTTTTATTACCAAAGCTTAATTGAACAAGGTTAGAAGCTTGTTGGTTTCTATGCACCCCATAACCCCATTGTGTACTTAAAAGTGGGGTATGCCTGTGTGTGTGTATATATATATATATGAAAATTATTGCTGATGAATAAGTAGGTGAGCTTGTGATCCAAGTGTTGGGATGTCACCCACATTTTTAATCCAGTGATAGATAGGCATATAGGCATATAACTGGGGAGATTCCCCAGGATAACAGAATGGGGGTATTGGGGGAGGAGTAGTATAGTATTTTTGAGGAAAGCACTGTCTGCTGTTCAAGGGGGTTCAATGTGTGTGGTTAGTGGGAAAAGGAAGAGAAGGATAAAAAAAAAAGTGCGGGGGGGTGGGGTTGGAAGGGGTAGGAGGAGGAGAGGGGATAACGGTCCAGTACTGTCTACATACGCGTGGGTTAAGGCATGTAATATAGTTCCAATTCTGAAATTAAAAAGTAGATGTATTCTGTTCGTTCAAGGGAGGGACAACTATTCATAGCCATTGTTTGTTCCCGGAGGAATACTTAAATGGTTTTATTAGAGCAATTTTTTTATTCACATCCAGAGTCTCGTCCTTAACCGGTTCCCGACCAGCGCACACCGATGTACGTCGGCAGAATGGCACGGGCAGGCAAATGGGCGTACCTGTACGTCCCTTTAAATTTGCCATCACTCGGTCAGGACCCCCGTGAGTCCGGTCGCGGGTCCCGCGGACTCGATCACTGCGGGCATACCCGCGATTGTCTCAGGGGGCGGCTGAACGGAGAGATGCCATTGTAAACAGCATTTCCCTGTTCTGCCTAGCAACTAGTGACGCTGATCTCTGCTCCATGTGATTGGAGCAGAGATCAGTGTTCACTAAATGGAAGCCCAGCCCCCAACAGTTAGTAACACACCCCTAGGAACACTTAACCCCTACACTGCCACCCACTGGTTAACCCCTTCACTGCCAGTGTCATTTACACAGGCATCACTGCATTTATATAGCAGTGATTGCTGTGTAAATGACAATGGTCCCAAAAATGTGTCAAAAATGTCCGATGTGTCCGCCATAATGTCGCAGTCACAATAAAAATCGCTGATTGCCACCATTACTAGTAAAAAAAAAATATTAATAAAAATGCCATAAAACTATCCCCTATTTTGTAAACACTATAACTTTTGTGCAAACCAATCAATAATCACTTATTGTGATTTTTTTTAGCAAAAATATGTAGAAGAATACGTATCGGCCTAAACTGAGGGAACATTTTTTATATTTTTGGGGGATATTTATTATGGGGGATATTTATTATAACAAAAAGTAAAAAATAATGAATTTTTTTCAAAATTGTCACTCTATTTTTGTTTATAGCGCAAAAAATAAAAACCGCAGGGGTGAGCAAATACCACCAAAAGAAAGCTCTATTTGTGGGAAAATTTTGCTTGGGAGCCACGTCGCATGACTGCACAATTGTCAGTTAAAGCGACGCAATGCCGAATCGCAAAAAGTGGTCTGGTCTTTGACCAGCAAAATGGTCCGGGGCTGAAGTGGTTAAGGGCCACTGTGAGATCCTACATTTCTTGAATATCATTCACCCTGGGAAACCAAGGTCCCACAGTTGTGGCTGAGGTGCTTTTCCAAACACTGGGTGGCAAGTTTTAGCCACATTTAGAAGCTGTAAGAGCATAGATTTCTTGTAACATTTACTTGATATAGGGGTGAGGTAGAGAAAGATAGCTGCTGGATTGTCCACTTAAGAGATACCTGTGGTGTGCTATATGATCTCTAGGACTGGTTGCCAGAAGTAATTCAAGATCAGGTATTCCCATAAGATATGCAAAAAAAGTGCCAACTTGCGTACCACAGGGCCAGCTGGTCCTGCATTGTCGAGAAAGAGTTTGGCCAAATTAGCTAGCATTTTGTACCATCCTATGACAATCTTATAAGAAGCTTCTTGGTATTTGTATATCTACACTAATTTAGAGTACAAGTCACATTTAAAAATTAAATGGAATGTATAGTGTTTTCAGTAAGCACATACAGTATATTGAGCTATTGCAGTATTCATTTTGTTAAGTGCTGCACAAACTGTTGGCGCTATATAAATCCTGTATAATAATAATAATTTACTTTTTAATTGATTTTGTGGCTTTCATATTTTTTTTTGTTCATTTGTTCATGAAGTTTCTTGGCTTCACTATAGCCACTGCGGCTCATTCTTCAGTTTCCCTGTACATAAATATTATTAGAAACTGCACATAGAAATAAGGTATTTAAAACATAAACACGCACTGATTAATTGCATCAAACTGATATCTTTTTAAGGCATGTTAAAAAAATAAAAATAAAAAGACTCTACAATCCTTTTTTTTTTTTTTTTCTCAATAGATTTTTATTGAAGATTTTCATTATAAACAGAATTTGAACATAGATGCTTGTCTTATTGCTCGTGAAACATATATAGTTCAGTTGAACAAATAGAAAAAAAGACAAATAAACAAATAAACAGATACCATTACTCATATGCTATAATTCCATTTACCTGGGCATAAGGGTGATGACCTATTAGGGACATCAATGATCTACCGCATGTTTGTCAACCTCTAGAGGGCACGAAGCCTAGTGTTTTCGTGCTGTGGTACAAGCTCGTCGCTGAAGCTCAGTGCTAACACCCAGCTATGTGTTGGAAGTTGCTCTCTGGGAGGTGAGCTGGGAGGATCACCCCACCTGGACACCCCGCATGGGGATCACTACTGTGTCCCTGTGGGGTGGGCCCCCCTTCCTCCCCTATTCCTTTTTCATATTTTATTAAATGATATTGAGAGATCCACACGTCATTAACTTCATTCAAAGATCTGTAACATCCGTGGGGATTCAGTCCATTGTATCCATGGTTTCCACATGAGGAGAATTTGTGATGTGCTTTTATGGGTTAGTGCTAGAGTGGATTCATGTGTAAAATGTGTCTGTATTGTGTGAATTACGTCTTTCAGGGTGGGAGGAAGTGGATCTTTCCATTTCCTGGTAATGTTAAGCCTCGTTGCCAGAAAAATGTGAGATAGAATGTGTCTGGTTGGGTTGGGGAACCTGTTCAATGACAGAGATAGAATGGCAAGAGAGGGTTTCTTTGGTACAGCGGATAGTGTCACCTCAGTTATTAGTTGGTATACTGATTTCCAAAATGCTAAGATTTTTGGGCAGTGCCAGAGTATATGGAGCAAGCTGCCTTTCATTCCGCAGTTCCTCCAGCACAGGTCAGATATTACTGAATCAAATTTGGATAGCCTGACTGGGGTCAAGTACCAACGGTATGTTATTTTATATGCCAGTTCCCAGAGGGTGGAGCAGCTAGTGGTTTTGTAAACGGATCTACCTGCTTTTTCCCATTCTTCTTCAGTGAAAGAATGGCCTAGTTCTTTTTCCCAGCGGATTAGAGGGGTTGATTTGATAAATGTAATTTTGTGGTTGAATATTTTATATAGCAGGGATATGCCCTTACTATGTTTAGAGGAGGAGGAAATGAACAGCCATGCTGGACGAGGGATTGTGATGTTTTGTTTTTTAAGGGAATTAATACAATGTTTAGTGCGTAGGTACAGAAATATATCAGAGCAAGGGAGTTGGAATTGTTCACGTAGTATGGGAAAAGGTTTAATTTAGTTTGCAGTAATCAGGTCAGCTAGGTGGTTGATTCCCAGCATTTTCCAACGCTTGAAGTTGGATGAGTCTATCAGATATTGTAATGTTTCAATGGGGATGGGTACGTCGGAGTAGTCGGGGTCATTAGAGGAGAGTTTTGTAAGTTTGGACCAAGTTTGGCATGTAGCAAGGATTGGGGGAGATAGGAGTCGTGTATGTTTGGCTCCTAAAGAGAGGGCCAGTAGCCAGGGTACCAGATCCTTACCTGGGACTGATGAGCGTTCAATGGTTTTCCATAGTGTTGGGGCTGATGTGTTGGAGAACCATTCTTTAGCTTGGGTCAGAATGGAAGCCCAGTAATAGTCTTGGAAGTTGATATAGCCTAGACCTCCCGACATACGATGTTTAGTAAGTTGGGAACCTGCACATCTGGGTCTTTTGCCTTGCCACACAAATTTTAAAAGGAGAGATTGCAGAGATTGGAAATATTTGGCGGGTATGGGGATCAGGACAGTCCTGAACAAATATAATATTTGGGGGAGATGGAGCATTTTGAATGCCGCCAGCCGACCTAGCCACGAGAATTCAACCGATGCCAGCCTGGTCAGGTCTTCCTGAAGTTTAGTACGAAGAGAATGATAGTTTGCTTCGAATAGAGACTTCGTTCTAGGGGTAAGGTGGATGCCAAGGTACGTTATGCTGAGTTTCGCCCAACTGTAAGGGAAAAGTAGTTTAAGTCGGTCGCTGGTATCCTTCCTTACTCCTAGATCTAGTATATACGATTTAGTGTCGTTAACTTTATAATATGATATATCTCCAAACCAGGCTAGCATCTTTTGGACTTCTGGTAGTGTTCGTTCTGGATCTGTGATTAGGAGGATCACATCGTCCGCAAAAAGGTTAATCTTATGTTCAGTGTCTGCTATGCGGATGCCTTGTATGCTGCTATTGGTTCTGATGCTTTCTGCTAGTGGTTCCATAACTAGATTAAATATTAAGGGGGAGAGCGGGCATCCCTATCTTGTCCCATTAGTAATATTGAAGGGATCTGATAGGGTGTCTGAGGCTAGTACTCTGGCAGAAGGGTTTGAGTAGAGAGCCATTATATAGTCGTGGATTAGGCCCGATAGCCCGAATTTATGTAGCACCGATGAGATATAGCCCCAGTGCACCCTATCAAAGGCCTTTTCGGCGTCGAGAGATAGGAGTAGGGATGGGGTTCTGGTGTTTTCGACATGGTGGATAAGGTCTATCATGCGTCTAGTTGCATCCGATGCCTGGCGACCTCTTGTAAAGCCGGATTGGTCTTGGTGGATCAAGGAGGGTAGGATGTTGTCTAGCCTATTTGCAAGAAGCTTAGCATATATTTTTATATCGATATTGAGTAGCGATATGGGACGAAAATTTTTAGGAGTGTTGGGCTCCTTCCCCGGTTTAGGAAGGGCCACTACTCTAGCACTTAGCATTTCAGGGGGAAATTGTGAGGATCTGGCAGCTGTGTTAAAGGTACTGCATAAGAAAGGAGCTAAAATATCTTGGAACATTTTATAATATTCCCCAGTGAAACCGTCTGGGCCAGGAGATTTCGCTGCCGGGAGTTTATGGATGACTCGTCTGATTTCATCTACCGTGAATGGGCTGTTGAGTGATGAGAGTTGGCTTGGTGATACCTGTGGAAGTTGTAGTTTGTCAAGGAAGGATGAGATACTCTCCGAGGAGGGTTGTGTGGTGGAGGGGTCCTTATCAAGGTTGTATAGATCTTCGTAGTACGTATGAAAGGCATTGGCAATATCATGAGGTTTAAGAAGTTTTTTGTGGGAGTGAGGGTGGAATATAAAAGGGATTTTAGCCTTGTTTCTATATCCTTTGATTTTAAGGGACATTGCTTTACCTGCTTTATTGCCTGTGGTGTATGATCTGGCTTTGAGTATCCTGTATATTTTTTCTTGTTTCTCAAGGAGGTGGGCTCGTAGGTCGTGGCGTAGGGTGAAAATTTGTGCTTGGAGGGCAGGGGAAGGTGCAATTTTGTTCCGTGATTCAGCGTTTGCTAATGCGCTAGTCAATTCATCTAATTTCCGTGATCTAGCTTGCTTTTCCCTGGCGCCTAGTTGTAAGAAGACCCCCCTGATTACCGCTTTATGAGCTTTCCACACCACCACCGGATCAGACACAGCTTCCTGATTGAGTGAAAAATATTCCACTAGTCGTTCCTTGATATGGGAGGATGAGTTAGGATTACGAAGTAGATAGTCGTTTACTCTCCATATGAAAGGGCGATGGTGGGAGGGACCATCTGAGATGCTGATGCTTACTGGGGCGTGGTCCGACCAGGTGGCGGTGTGTATATCAGATTTAGATATTCTCTGTAACAGTAGCTTATCGACAAGAAATAAATCAATTCTCGAGTAAGTGTTGTGACGCGACGAGAGGAAGGTAAAATCCCTCTCGCTCGCGTGACAACACCTCCACACATCATACAGATCCGTTGAGGATAAATAGCTCCCTAGTAGGGAGGGGCGTCTCTTGGTGCCAGACGTTGAATCCAATTCAACGTCTGGTACCATATTAAAGTCTCCACACAGAATGATATGACCTTGTTGGATTTTCTTAACCTTACGGAAATTTTTTTGAGAAAAGCCAATTGACCATTGTTGGGAGCATATACAGAAACAATAGTGTACATAACATTATTAATTGAACCAATCAGTATTATAAACCTCCCTTCCGGGTCAGATTCGCAATTCACAAGTTGGAAGTTCACTGAGTCTTTGATCGCTATCATCACTCCTCGTTTTTTCTTGTGGTATGAGGAAGTGAACACATGGGGATAGAGTCGATGTTGGCATTTAGGGGGAGCTTTCATAGAAAAATTTGTCTCTTGTACGCAAAGAATGTCGCTATTATGGGAAATAGCAGTTGACTATAGAGATGACCTCTTAGCAGGGTGGTTCAGACCTCTTGCATTAATTGAGAGGATATTGATTCCCATTTTCGTATTTAGGAAATAAGATCCCCAACACAAAAAAGATGAGGAAAAAAAAGTAGATAAAACAAAAAGAAAGGAAGAGGGTCCCTGGGTACCTTGAGGATCCAGATGCTGGTGATTCAGCTGATGTCTGTCGGATGTGGCAGAGGCAACGTTAGTTCTATATGTGATTGCCCCAGGAATTTCGAAGTCGGTGTTAGCTGTGGGTAAAACTTGGGTTAGATCTTCAAAGGTCACCAATCAATATTTCTAGTTGCTTCTCCTGATAGTGGTGGTACAGGTAATGGGAAGTGGGTAATGGTATCAGAAACTGAAGAACAGGGTAGAGAGGACAACACAGGGTAGAACAAGGGAGTCCAAAGGAGAGAAAGAAAAGGGGAAGATCCGAGTTGTGCGGTATGCACAAAGGACTAGCCAGTAGCCTGTTCAGCATCGAACGCTGAGGGGCAACTGGTCAGGTTGGAGGGTATAGTTCAGCAAGTGTGAGTCGTGTCGCAAACCATTCCGGACGGGTAGTCGTTGGAAGTGTCCCGGGCTCAGTTATCAGCGGCGGTTATTTTTGCGGGGTCCGCGGCCTGTGCCAAAGGAGAAGGGATTCGGGGGCCCCTGTGGTATCTCGCATATCCGGTGGTGGGTCAAGAAGGATTCCCCAGTCCCGTAGTAATTTCAATCCTCCCTCCAGGGTGGAGATGGTGTGGGGTATGCCATTGTAGGTGGCCAGTATGGTGGCCGGGTGCCGCCATTTATACTGGATTTTGTGGTTATTCATGGCCTTAGTAATAGAGCGGAGTTGCCTGCGCATCTGTAGCGTGTATTGCGACAAATCTGCGTAAAGTTGAATATCAGAGTAGGGGGCAGGCAGAGGGGACAATTCTCTCGCCTTCAGGAGAATTTGTTCTTTGGCTTGGAAGAAGTGCACTCTGAGAAGGACGTCTCTAGGGACATCCGCCTCAAGATGGCGTGGTTTAGGCAATCTGTGTATGCGGTCAATCGTTAGTTCTATGGGGGACAGTTCTGGTAGCAAGCTAGAGAAGAGGGTGCTAGCAAAATTATGTAGTTCTGTAGGCTGTACAGATTCCGGAATGCCGCGTATCTTAACATTATTGCGCCTAGAGCGGTCCTCAAGGTCCGCGAGTTTAGATTTCATCCATAGGGAGTCGTCTTTTTGATCATGATAGGCATCAACCAGGTCATTGATCGTTTCCATGCACTCCTCCATTCTGGTCTCCATGAAAGTCACCCTATTATCCATGTGCTTCATTTCAAGTGAAAATTTGTTGATTAAAGAGGAAAGATTCGACATGAGGGATGATTGGAGGGATACTAACATATCCTTCATGGTGGTATCTAGTACCGGTTGCCCCAGGGTAGGAAATTGAGCAATGGATGATTGCAAGGAAGAGATTGCTGTGTCATTGTGTAGGCCTGTACTCACATTTTCTGCGGCCTGTCCTGAGGTATCCATCTTCATCCTCGTTTTCGCTGGACTCTGGGTAGCTGGGGTCGCTGGAGAGTCGTCTGGCGGTTCTCCTGAAGCCATCCTGTGCCTAATTTCTTGCGGATGGCCTGTAGCGAGCTCAGAGAAGGACAGGGAATGGCGCGCTGTGCCTCTGGCAGCGCCATCTTGCCTGGCTGTGTGGGGCTGGTAGGCGAAAGATTGTAGACGCCGTGGGCCCGGTTCCTGGCTTCGTTTTCGGGACATCTCGATCGCTGAGGTAGCGGGTGACAGCGGGAGGTCGATCGATGCCGCGGATGTCGTTGTGGGAGCCCGGTAAGTCGCTTTTCGTCCGGATGATGTGCGGAGCTCTCAGCTCAAGTTGCCATTTTCGGCTGTGCGCAAGCCACGCCCCCCGACTCTACAATCCTTTTTAAACTGTCTTATTTACATCCTTAAAGGAAAAACTTTAGGACTGGTTCAGTACAACTTTGGCGCAGTTGCTCTTATGTTACAGAAGTCCAGCTCTCAGCCCCCTTCTAGTTTTACAGATTAATGCCCATGATCCAATGAGATATTGCTCCCTAGATCACCAGCTGGGCCCCCTGAGATTTCAGAAAGCATATGTGAGCCAGGCAAGGAAAATATTTGATAAGCAGTCTTGCGATTTAGTGAGTGATATCTCACTGGATAAGGAAAAGGTAAGTATAAGCTGGGAAGGTAAGTGTTAACTGCACCAAATGTACCCATAAGTACTGAATTGTCCTCAAAGTTTTTCTTTTAAAGATGTAATTGGGACAATGTTGCTCTCATATAACTGCACTAAAAGCAGTAAATGAAATGGCTCATACATAACATAAAATTGACTTGCATTGTGCTCAACACTAAAACAAGTACATGTGAGGAGAACCGAGCTTGAGAGGAAAGCCAATGGATTTTAATGAGCATTTAAAATGACTATAATGAATGTGAGTCTGTTATGATGTACAAAATATCATCATACTTATGAAAACTTTTTTTTTTTAATCTTTTATCTTCAAACAGACGTACTCTCCATGAGAGGATTTAATGATCAGTGACTAGATGATGATGTAATTTCCCTCATGCCCACCAGTAAATGTGTTGATTAGTTACTCTTATTAGTTACATTTATCTTTGGTGCTTCTTGGAACATGGTATGCCTGAAACCATTGCAGTTACATTGTAACATTGGATACCCGTACAAATCTTGAAAGTGTATTATACCGCAAGAGAGTTCTACTAAAGTCGACAGATAAAGGTTATCCAAGTCATTTTTGTAGAGTGTATGTTTGAAAGCATTTTTATTTCACGTGGTACTCGTACTGTACAAGGAATAGTTGAGATACCAAGCCCCATGAATTGTGATCAAGCAAGTTCAGCTACCATCCTGGTCCCATGTGTTCTAATAAGGTCGCAGGAACACAAATCATATTAAGACCCAGGGGA
Organism: Lithobates pipiens; assembly: GCF_037356315.1. Taxonomy (NCBI): domain Eukaryota; kingdom Metazoa; phylum Chordata; class Amphibia; order Anura; family Ranidae; genus Lithobates; species Lithobates pipiens. The sequence continues at coordinate 224,150,643 of NW_027507903.1, forward strand.
AGGACAGAGCAGAAAAGGTCTGTCATTCATCTCTCAGTACTCATGCTTCCTTTTGATGATACTAAACTAGACTATGGAGAGGATTAGTGTGAGATCAGCTGATAAGCATTAAACCACTCCAAAAATTCCAAGTTCTCTGAGTCTTCAACGTTGTCTCGTTCTACTTATGGGAAGAGAAATGTTCATTTAAAAAATTTGTTTTTCAGTCATACAGTACTGGGCACAGGGTCATTAGTCACTACACTTTGCAGCTACCATCAGGTGATTGGACACTGGCAAAGTCTGCAGACATCCACCTATATAACACATCAGCTCAGCCAATCTCAGTTTTTTACCAATGTCCTTGTGTAATGGACCTCTTCTCTCTAATGAAAAAAGCTCACCTCTTTCCTATAGAGGGTTTCTCTCTGATCATTTGTTTGACTGGCTGCTCCATAGCCACTGTGGCTCATTCTGCAGCTTCCACATTGGTTGAATCTTCAGCTATGCTTTGGGGGACTGTACATGGACTCCCTCAAAGCGGGGCTAGCCTTTAACGATACTGATGGGACTGGATCCTGCCTAAGTGCTTCCTTTGGCATGTAGTTCAGCATGTGGAGTTATCTGCAAGGTGGTATACAGGTCCAGGGCTGTGGTCTGCAAGCAGCAGAACCCTGTCTCTGAGGGCATATGCCTGGCAGAGGGTGAAGCCAGGATGAACTTTGACCCCTTGTAACCCTGCCTGTCTGAAATCTTTAGAGGTAAATAGTGGAAATAGGGTGAGCACTAGGGGGAGCAATGCAGGCAGGTGACATGAGAAGTTATGGGTTAAGTAGGAGTGGTGAGTACACCATATCAACAGTAAGAAAAAGTAATAAATTGTATAAAAAGGGAAGTCCAGGCTAAAAAAAAAAAGCCATAGGTTCTAAGGAGTGTCTCTGTGTGACACAGGTATAGACAGGCAGCCAGCTAGCAGAGAAGACATGACTCTGTAGAGACAAGAGTAGGAGACAAGCAGCATTGATCTAAGTGTAGTATATGAGGTAAAAACAAGTATTTATTCATAATTGCACTCATGGAATAGCAGGTAAAAGTCGGCATGTAGTAAAGTTACACCATGCCATCCATCCCAGGGGAGAGCGGGGTCTGCGGCATCCCACGTTGCCTGGCACACCGGTGGTATCCAGGGCTCCAGGTCAGTGAGCGGCTAGAGCGGACAGTGGTGATCGGGGAGATGGAGAGGCACTAGTGGGCGTAGTTATGTGCAGGACATAAGTTTCATAGTTTCATAGTTAGTAAGGTTGAATAAAGACATCAGTCCATCCAGTTCAACCTGAGTGAGTGTCTACCCCTATCCCTGTACATTGCACACTCACATTGGTCCCTACCCTCAAGGAGCCCACAGTCCAAAGTCCCCATTCATATACTAGGGCCAATTTTTGGACAGAAGCCAATTAACCTACCTGCATGTCTTTGGAGTGTGGGAGGAAACCGGAGTACCTGGAGGAAACCCACGCAGGCACAGGGAGAACATGAAAACTCCAGGCAGGTGGTGTTTTGGTTGGGATTTGAACCAGCGACCCTTTTGAACCAGTCCTTTAAACACTCCTGTTCAGGACACCTAACCTCCTCTGCCCAGGTGGTGTGTGGGGTACATCCGGTGACCATCCCTCCAGTGGTTGCAGCTTGGTACCTTAAGTGCTGATTTTATTTTAAAATTGGTTCCATCTTCTCGCTTGGTGCAGACCTGGGTGGTGCTACTGCACTTGCATTTCCTAGAAGCACTCTAGTGCATTAAGGGCTGGCACTCACTGGGCCTGCTCCGCCTCATCTTCAGGTTGGTTTTTAAAATTTCAAGCCTGCGTGCTGAAAATTTATCGTCCCCAACTGCAAATTGCACACTGCTCAGCGCTTCAGGATTCGGATTTAAAAGAAAATTATAGCAATCTTTAGACCAATCCTTATGATTACTAAGCAATTCAATTAGATCAAAAGAATAATAATAATAGCTGCTGCTTGTTTAAAATACACGTCATATGAAATATATACATAAAAAATCGAAAAAACTTCAAGGAGTCCACAGATTAAATATATACATATAGCAGCGCTCAATATACAAAATCTTATTCAGATGTTTGTTCATATGTGCTCTTGAAAGAATGGTGATAGAGTCCAACACGTGAAAAGAAGAAGAGAGATCGAGACCACTTTCCACCTGGCGTTTTTCCACCTTATGTGCTCTCCAAATACAAGCCCCCCAAGGGGATGCACTCACCAGAAAATCAAGGATATATGAGCCTTCAATATACCAAACCACTAAGTTCTTTGGTCGTGGGAAATCAAGGATATAGGAGCCTTCAAAACATTACATTCTTTGGTCGCTAGATGTCACCATAATGGGGTGGTCCGAAGCTCATAAAGGAAACAAGATCATACTGACATAGCGTGATACTGTTTAAAAAAACCTTTATTATAGACCCCCCGTACAAAATAGGCGTACCAAATATATTAAAACAAATTGCATTAGATCGAGTAACTGGAACGCACACGTCACTTCCGGTGTGTGTTACGCTCTGACGCATTTTGTCATTTCCGACTTCATCGACGCCCTCAGATGAAGTCGGAAATGACGAAACGCGTCAGGGCGTAACACACACCGGAAGTGACGTGTGCGTTCCAGTTACTCGATCGTGAACTAACCAAGGTACCAGGAAGTAAACCGAACGCACAGAGCGGTCGTTCGAGGTAACCGAAGGGTCTCACCACGAGAAACAAGGCACAGTACATTTATCTAATGCGATTTGTTTTAATATATTTGGTACGCCTATTTTGTACGGGGGGTCTATAATAAAGGTTTTTTAAACAGTATCACGCTATGTCAGTATGATCTTGTTTCCTTTATGAGCTTCGGACCACCCCATTATGGTGACATCTAGCGACCAAAGAATGTAATGTTTTGAAGGCTCCTATATCCTTGATTTCCCACGACCAAAGAACTTAGTGGTTTGGTATATTGAAGGCTCATATATCCTTGATTTTCTGGTGAGTGCATCCCCTTGGGGGGCTTGTATTTGGAGAGCACATAAGGTGGAAAAACGCCAGGTGGAAAGTGGTCTCGATCTCTCTTCTTCTTTTCACGTGTTGGACTCTATCACCATTCTTTCAAGAGCACATATGAACAAACATCTGAATAAGATTTTGTATATTGAGCGCTGCTATATGTATATATTTAATCTGTGGACTCCTTGAAGTTTTTTCTATTTTTTATGTATATATTTCATATGACGTGGTTTTTAAAATTGCATGCCCTGCCTCTTTCTCGGTGTGCCCTGGGTTCTCAGAAGCTTACAGTGCCTGGCACTGAAGGCCTTCTCTTTCCTCTCTCCAGCAACCGAGTTTTTGAGTACAAAATTTTACTGCGTTCTTTTCTCAGATGGTTTTACCCAGTTCTAACTTCCTTTCTTCTTTTGTCCATTCTGCTGGCCAGTTGACCACATAGCCTTTCTCTTTTTTTATCCACAGATGAAGTTTCTGCCAATGTCAGATTCATTGGCAAATATAAGTCCTTCTAGAGGCCATAGATAGCAGGGGTGACAGCTATGAGCCTTTTAGCCTCCTCTTCTTAGTCAGTCTTGGACTTTACTCTCAGACATACTACCTGAGGAGGAGGTGATAGATGAGGATGTGTCAGGGCTGGCTTAGCCCTTCCTTCTCTGGGCTGGCTGCTCAGCTGTCGGCTAATTGCCAGCTCTCATATCTCTCCACAGTTACCAGCTGTTCCTTATCCAGCTTGTCTGACCTGCCTACTTAAAGCTGTCCAGCTCACTTCATATCTGCCTTCGCCTTGGTCACATCACAAGAAACCATCTCCTGCCATTCTGTCTAAAGACTGGCTTGCTGACCTCCCTTCTGGCTCCTTATCCTGCTTGCTGTTGGTCCACTTGGATCCCTGACTTCTGGCCTGGCTGATTACCCGATCTGGCTATTGAACTTTGGACTGGCTGACTACTCAATCTGGTTACTGGACTCTGGCTATGCTTTGAATACGCTTACTCTATTTACCTTTTTTATTTTTATTAATAAACAAGTGCAATTTAATTGTACTTCTGTCTCGGTCTGATTCATGGTTTCTGACAGGATGATCCCCTCTCTCCTTCTGAATAATCAGATCAGGATGAGACACATGCAGCTGAAAGTTAATCCAAACGTAAAGAAAACCATTTCTGCCTTTATTAACGTTGTATGCACCTACTTGGCATTTGAGCAACCTGAGTCTGCCCACCCTAAGGTCTCCAGCATGGGGTCCCTTAAATTGCCTATAGCAGATAAGACTTTCTGTGTCCATTCACTGGGGAAGCCTGTCCTATATGGGAACTGGCCTCACGCAGAGTTAAGCTCCTGTGGTAGGCCTTGCCATATACTCTCTTAACAAGACCCCTGCAACCACATGAAGGATAATCCCATGTTTAAGGACTCAGTAGATGGGAGGTTAGAAGCCGTCATTAAAGCAAGCATATATGCTAATAGCCACCTGCAAAGGGTATTAAAAAACAAACAAACATGGTATACTTACCTGTTTTGTGCAATGGTTTGATGCCTGTAGTTGCAGGCATCAAATTGAGATAGTCCCACTGAAAGTCAAGGTTGTCATATGATGTCCTTGGGCTGGAAGTGTTTAACCTAGTTTTTTTTGGCCTTTCATAGGATGTCCTTCTAACCTATTAGGGGCAATTCTTTCTCTGAACCCACTGATAAGGTGACCCTATTTTTTTTTTTCACTGCTGCTCAGTGGGTCTTTGGGAATGACTCCTTACAGGCTAAGGCCGCAAACCCAAAGTTGCACAAGGACAATGTTGCCTTGAGGCCCAAGGCCTCCTTCCTGCTTGAGGTAGTGTCCAACTAAATACCTAAGTATTGAGTATTTTAGTTGTGGGAACACAGGTTTTGGCAGCAGCTAAATATATTATTTACTCCATTTAAGTTTGTTTTTTCATATCTTATGTCGCTGGTAGTGCAGGAGTCACATCCGTTTGTAATATCAGTGTCCTCCAACTGTTTCACAAATTTGTAAGACTGGCAACTAGTCTTCTGTTCACATGTTTCTTAAGCTTTATTAGGTGAATGTTCAGGCCTCTTCTGATGTAATTTTTGGGAGTGAGGTACTATAAGCTGCTCCACGAGTCTTTCAAGCTTGACCTGTTGGTTATGTGGTCCTGTTGGTGTTATTGATATGCGGCCCAGGTCCGCCAGCACTCAGTCTCTCAACGGTGACGCCCCCCCTCACACTCACCCCTCCATGGCTTACTCAGCTTCTCTTTCTGGCTTACCCGATGAGCCTCCTGTCCTGATTGGCCTGGTGGAGAAGCCAGAGGACAATAGCGAATATTAATTCACTATTGTCACAAATAGGTGGGTTTGGGGCACAATGCTCTATGCCTCGAGCCCAACCCTTTTAAAGCCAATTAGAGCCTCTGGCTTTGATCATGTGGTTTGAAAAAAAGAAATAAAACTCATACAAACATAAGAGTCCGGCGCTCTGCAGGGGAGTGGTGCCCCAGTGTCCCTAATAGTCCTGCCGCTACTGGTAATACCCCTTTCTGTCAAGCAGATCCACCTGCTCAGTGGGGGATCTGTCTGCTGATCCCCGCTGAGCAGGTTGATAACAGATCTGCGTCTTCTCCACTGGTGCAGAGCGAACATGGACACAGCCCGACTTGTCCATTTCCATCGGATACCATCCAATCCAACCTGCTAGATGGATGTGAAATGGAATCCCCATCCGTATATTTATAGCAGACTGGACTGGATCGGATGCAGGCGGGTATAAACGGCCACATGTCCATTTACATCAGCCTCTCCATAGAGAACAATGGGTGGTCCAGTTGGGTCCACCTGAAAAATGGACAGGCAGACCCGATTGGTCTGCTTGTGTTAAATGGGCCTAAGGCCTTGTTCACACAGGACATACACAGCGTGCCTTTACAGGAACGCACAGGTGTTCCGTGCATCTTAGGCAGTCCTATTGATGTAATTTGGGATGTAGCACTGGCACGAACAGAGCCATTGCTCCCAATTTTACATCCATGTAGGTCCGCATGCATGTCCCTAAGCTCACACTGTCGGAATGCGGGGTCATATACCCACACCAACATGAATGTCAGATTGGGAAAAGTAGCTATGCGTCTGCAGCTGTTGCATCCCAATAGACCTAAATGGGAGTGCCTGTGTGGGGATGCATGGAACACCTGTGCATCCCTGTGTGGGTAAACATGGCCCCCCCATGGGTGTACACTTTAGTATGCCACATGTGAATGATGCTTTAGTAGGAATATTGTAAGTTGTGTTTATGTGCACTATAAAAAAAAAAGAAAATAGCGGCATGATCATTTTCACTATTTTTGCGGAGCCCAAAAAAATAGGTAGCATTTTTTTTTTATTATACAGGTCATGTGCTTTCATAAAATGTCTAGTTTGAGGGAACTCTTCAAATTCTGAAAGCTGTAAGTGAAAAATGGTAACCTCCGGATTTTTTGAGTAAATTTTTTTTATTTTTAGTTTTGCGTACCTTCAGTTTTCACCATTTCACAAAAAGGCGCGTTGTAATATGTACAAATATTTGTTATTTATTAACTCAATACAGTTTTAACTTTTATATGCACTAGGAATTTAGTAGGAATTTTGTACATTTACTAGAAGTTAATGATTTTAGTGTATTTTTAGCGAAACAATTGATTTGATACACATTTGATACAAATATCGCGGTGCCTAAAAAATCTGTAGCACCTTTTCTTTATTCTACTGGCCATATGCTTCCAGGAAATGTATGTTTTGGGGGTCTTTTACATATTCTGAAAGCTGTAAGGGAAAAAGGAAAACCTCTAGGTTTTTAAAGAAATTTTTGCGTACGTCTGATTTTCACTATTTCTCAAAAAGGCACAATTTAAAATTTACAAATATTTGTTATTTATTAACTCAATACAGGTTAAGCTTTTATATTTAGTAGGAATTTAGCTGCAAAAAGGTGCAATTTAACCACTTCAGCCCTGGAAGATTTGGCTGCTCAATGACCAGAGCACTTTTTACAATTTGGCACTGTGCTGCCTTAACTGTTAATTGCACGGCCATGCAATGCTGTACCCAAACACAATTTGCTCCCTTTTGTCCCCATAAATAGAGCTTTCTTTTGATATTTGATTGCCTCTGCGATTTTTAGTTTTTGAGAGGCATATTGAGCCCATTGAATATTTTTTTTTGTCGCAAGTGATTCAAAAATTACAAAAAAAACATTATACAAAGTTGTCACTAAATTATATATTGCTCACACATGCCATGGTTATCTGTAGAAATACATCCGAAGTACATTCTGTTCCATCTCCTGAGTTTGGGGATACCACATGTGTGGGACTTTTTGGGAGCCTAGCTGCGTATAGGACCCTGAAAACCAAGCACCACCTTCAGGATTTCTAAGGGCATACATTTTTGAATTCCCTCCTCACTACCTATCACAGTTTCCAAGGCCATACAATGCCAAGATAGCACAACCCCTCCCCCCTCAATGACCCCATTTTGGAAAGTAGACACCCCAAGCTGTTTGCTGAGTGGCATATTGAGTCCATGCAATATTTTATATTTTGCCACAAGTTGTGGGAAATTACAAACTTTTTTTTTTTTTGCACAAAGTTGTCACTAAATGATATATTGCTCAAACATGCCATGGGCGTATGTGAAATTACACCTCAAAATACATTCTGCTGCTTCTCCTGAGTACAGGGAAAACACATGTGAGAATTTTTGGGAGCCTAGCCATGTACAGGACCCCAAAAACCAATCACTGCCTTCAGGCTTCTTTCTAAGGGCGTAAAATGGTGATTTCATTTCCTCACTACCTATCACAGTTTCGGAGGCCATGAAATGTCAAATAGCATACTCCCCCCCTCCCCCCCATGACCCCATTTTGGAAAGAAGACACTTAAAGCTATTTGCTGAGAGGCATGTTGAGTCCATGGAAAATTTTATACTTTGCCAAAATGTATTTTTTTTTACACACAAAGTTGTCACTAAATGATATATTGTTTAAACATGGCATGGTTATATGTGGAAGTACATCCCAAAATATATTCTGCTGCTTCTCCTGAGTACAGGGATACTACATGTGTGGGACTTTTTGCCGGTCTAACTGCGTATAGAACTTCAAAAACCAATCACCGCCTTCAGGCTTTCTAAGGGCCTACATTTTTGATTTCACTCCTCGCTGCCTATCACAGTTTCGGAGGCCATGAAATGCCCAGATAGCACAAACCCGCCTCCCCCAAATGACCCCATTTTGGAAAATAGATACCCCAAGCTATTTGTTGAGAGGCATGTTGAGTATTTTGCAGATCTCGCTTTTTGTGACAAAGTTTTGAAAATTGAAAAAATAAAAAATAAATACATTTTTCTTTTCTTTCTTCATTTTCAAAAACAAATGAAAGCTGCAAAATACTCACCATACCTCTTAGAAAATACCTTGGGGTGTCTACTTTCCAAAATGGGGTAATTTTCCCCATACTCAGAAGAAGCAGCAGAATGTATTTTGGGGTGTAATTCCACATATGCCCATGGCATGTTTGAGCAATATATCATTTAGTGACAACCTTGTGCAAAAAACTTAAAATAAATAAAGTTTGTAATTTTCCCAAAACACGTGGTAAAATATTCCATGGACTCAAAATGCCTATGAACAAATAGCTTGGGGTGTCTACTTTCAAAAAAGAGGACCTTTGGGGGGGTTGAACTGTCCTGGCATTTTATGCACAACATTAGAAGCTTATGTCACACATCACCCATTGTAACCACTTGAAGACAAAACTCTTTCTGGGTGCCGGTTCACACGGGGCAGCCTGACTTGGAGCGCAACTTTGCAATGCGATCTGCACACGACTTCACCGGTGGCTTGTAAAATGACTTCGGTATAGAAGTCAATGCAAGTTGCCCTGAAGTCATCCTAAAGTAGTATAAGAACCTTTTTCTAAGTCGGAGCGACTTGAGTCATTCCTATTAGAATGGTTCCATAATACAGAAATGGAACGTGACTTGTTAAGCGGCTAGGTCGCCTTACAAGTCGCCCCCCTCCCTGTGTGAACCGGCACTAACACTTTTGTTTACATGAAAAAATATTTTTCTTTTGCAAGAAAATTACTTTGAACCCCCAAACATTATATATTTTTTAAAGCAAAGGACCTACAGATTAAAATGATGGGTGTTGCAATTATTTTTTCACACAGTATTTTTTTTTAAACACAATTGTTTTGGAAAAAAACAAAAACACTTTTTTGGATTTGAATGCACTAAAACACACTACATTGCCCAAATGTTTGAGGAAATAAAAGAGATGATCTTATGCTGAGTACATGGATACCAAACACGACATGTTTTAAAATTGCTCACAAACGTGCAGCGGAGACAAACTACATACATTTTTAAAAGCCTTTAAAATCCTTTACAGGTTACCACTTTAGCTTTACAGAGGAGGTCTGCTGCTAAAATGACTGCCCTCGATCTGACCTTCACGGTAATACCTCACATGCATGGTGCAATTGCTGTTTACATATGACACCAGACCGACGCTTGCGCTCGCCTTTGATCTCTCTTTGCCCTTAAAGCATCTGGCCACACCAAGATCGGTGTGATATAATGCTTTCCCAATTTCCTAATGGCGCTGTTTATATCCGGTGAAACCTATGTCCTGAAATGCTCATAGCTTCTGGTTCCTTAGGCCATAGAGATGATTGGAGCCATTCTGGTCTCCGATCAGCTCTATGGTCAGTTGGTGAAACCATCGGCTGCATTCTCAGGTTCCCTGTTGGGACAGTGGGACAGGAGAGCCTGAGAAAACCATGGAAAACGGTGGAGGGAGGGGGCATAATAAATAGCCACTAGGATTGCTTTTACATGAAAGCCGACTGCTGGCTGAAAATAATGATGCCAAGATGATACCTAAACCTGCAGGCATCATTCTGGTATAACCACTCAAAGTCCATCAACATACCAGTACTTTGCTGGTCCTAGTTGGGCAAATATTGTAATGTTCTTTTTTTTCATGCAGCCCCTGGGCTAAACCAAAAAAGAGATTGATCTGTGGGTATGCCCCCCATTAGAATACCGCCCTTCATCCATCCACTTCTAATGATGGGCATACATGCATCAATTTTTTTTTATTTTTTTTTTAACTGTGGTGGTGGAATCACCTCCTACAGCTCTGGAGTCACTGAATTTCGCATCGTGAGAGCAAACGCCGTTGCTGCCGAGATAAATAAATCAGAGCTGCAGGCGAATGGCATACCTGAAAAGCAAACAATGGTAATGATAAAACATTAACTCAAGAACCAACCCCTTACCACCCGGCATCACACCACATGAACGCTATTGTGGCCAGATTACCGAGCAGAGGGGAGGAATTTCAACAATATATGAGTCACTTTCAGTAGCGCACACTAAAACAAGCTATATGTTGGCCTGGTAGCAAGATCTCCAACAGAAATGGGAGTTGGATGAATGGCACAGAGCAATAACATGGTCAAACCGAGGTATATTTAACCATGTCCCTGATGGAGGCAGACTTAAAATTTCTAACAAGATGGTACCTAGTTCCCACCAGACTAGCAAAATTTTATCCATCAACCTCCCCCTATGTTTCAGAGGGTGCGCACATATAGGATCCATGATCCATATATGGTGAGAATGTCCAAAGCTAAGAGGATTCTGGGATAGAATCTTTACGATAATGAGATGACTGATCTGTCCATTCCTAAGTCCCCTCACATAGCATTTCTGAACTTTCCAATCAAAGGGACCACTAAAAGTAAGAGGAGCCTCATTCACTTCATCCTCCTGAGAGACAAACTGACGATAACGAAAGCCCACTGTTTCAAGTACCCAGGCCAAACAAAAAATATTATTGCTCATGGCCCAGGAAAAGATGGTCAGTATATCCAAGACACCGTTGAAAAATTTAAAGCCACCTGGGAACCGTGGGCTGACTACATGTATGTATCCCTAATGCCATCGTAGGACCTGATCAAAATTTAAGAGTAGCATTCCAGCAGGACATCTTATTCCTCTCTTTTTTTATCATCCTCTCCACCTGATCTATTCCTACACTTTCCCTTTTCCACCCTTCTTTCTATCCTTTTCTTATTTTTACCAAATATAGCGGACTACCAAGTTCAGAAGGTAACATCCCCCTATAACCTTGGTGGGGAACAAGACAGTCATCCGATGCACCAGGAACGTAATGAATGGAACACTGTTCCATAAGGTATGTCTAGACTTAACATCCCAGCTGGAAGTCTACGGGACACATACTTCAAATGGACATACATTCCCTTATAAGGATAAAGATGATGTATCGTTAAGTGATTGAAGTATCCTAACTAGTATCATGCTTTACCGCCTACCCGATGTGATGTACGAATGTTCCTAACCCACAGTAATCTGTACGCTCTGTAATCACATTGTGGTAACCTTCGCATTATTCTCTCTTCATTATGTTTTTATTTGTTTTTTTTTTGTTTTTTTCAATAAAAACCAATTGAAAGATAAAACATTAACTCAATAAAACAACTTTTTTTAACGCAATCTGTGCTTAAAAAATATATGCTGAAGCATAAGGGCAATCCACCCCTAATGTTAGGAGCAAATCGCTCCTCCACCCCTGCCTCCATGCTTCGGCATATATGCTCTTTTTTTTTTATCTGTGTTGGTGAAATCACCTCTTACAGCGCTGGAGTCACAGCTTTACATATCGTGGGAGCAAACGCTGTTGCTGTCAGAATAAATAATCTCATGCTGCAGCTGAATGGCGTACCTGCTAAGCAAATGCTGGTTAACAAAACAAAGTAACATTACAGTATAACAGTAAGATCATCTATCGAGACCTTGTGCAAGCATGCCCTAGGACTGTGCAATGCTGTACCCTATGCTAATACTCCACTAGTGTGTGTGGTAGTGTTCAAAACATTCACCAATGCAAAGAACAGGTTGGTCAGGACAGAAGGGACAATAAAAGCTGGTGTCATGCCTATGTCTGTGTTTTCTGCAGCCACAACATCTTTAGGGATTTCTTCGAGTAGGGGTACCAGGGAGGACATACAGAAAATGCCTCTCATGCAGCTGGCTCACTGCATTTGGATTGGGAAGTTGGGCCACAGCACCGTCTGGAAACAGAAGGGTTGTGATGATCTCTTCCTGGAATGTAACCACTAACGACCGCACCATAGCCAAATGATGACTACAGTGCGGCTCGATAACTCTGGGAGGGCATACTATGACATGCTCCCAGAATCGCGCCCCCTGGGGCGGGCACACATGAGTATCTGTGACCGCCAGGTCCTCTGGATCATAGTAAATGCCCACTGACAGCAGCCGTTTACCACGAGATCACTCTGTCAAATGACAAAGCGATCACTTGTAAACAAATCGGCATCATGTCTGGTTCCTCTCTCCCCTCTCTGTACCGATCAGTATAGTGTGAGCAGAAAGGGGAGAGATTGGGTGCAGGAGCCCTGTGGGCTGGACCTGTAGTGCCCACAGCACTGATTTGTGCCCATTCCAGCCTCATCCATCCATCTATCCTCATCCTTCCATACTCAGCAATACTAATCTATCCATTCAGGCTCAGCCATCCATACTCAGCAATACTCATCTATCCATTCAGGCTCAGCCATCCATACTCAGCAATACTCATCCATCCATCAGTGCTCGGCCATCACATCCACTCTCAGCCATACCCAGCCATACTCAGCCATACCCGGCTGTACTCAGCCGTACTCGGCCATACTCATTCATGCTTAGTCATCCCATCCATACTCAGCCATCCCCATCCCTGGCTCATCCATCCCCATTCATGCTCATTCATGCCAAATCAGTTCTCATCCATGCCTCTACATTGCTTCACAAAAGTGTAATAGGTAGTCAAATTAGATTTGAAATGTATGCATCTATTTTGGGGTGTAATTTTTGGTATGTACGTGCTATGTGTTAGAAATAGAGTATAAATGGACAACTTTGTGTAAAACAAAAATGAATTTTCATTTTCTTTACACATTTTTTTTTTCTTTACCAAAAACTTGTAGGAAAAAATGACATATTCAAAAGACTCATTATGCATTGTAGATTATACATTGGGGTGTTTTCTTTCCAAAATGGGGTCATTTTTGGGGCGTTTCCATTGTCCTGGTGCTCCAGGGCCTTCAAAATACAAGAGGTAGTCAAGAAATTATATGTGTAATTTTTGCTCCTAGAACACCTGAAGGTGCTCCCTGCATGCTGGGCCTCTGTATGCGGCACACTGTGTAAAAGTATCGCCCTACTCAGGAGGAGGAGTATAATGTGTTTTGGGGTGTAATTTGTGCTATGCTTATGCTGTGTGAGAAATAACCTGCTAATAAACAATTTTATCAAAAAAATAAAAAAAAAACTTGATGGTGCAAAGAATTGTGGGAAAAAGTTACAACTTCAAAAAACTCACCATAGTTTAAAAAATAAAAAAGCAATGGAAAAATTGCAAAGATGGGTGTAAAAACGAAGCGGGGGGGGGGGGGGGGGGGCTGGAAGCATAAAGGTTAATGGCTGTGTGTTGAGTTATTTTGAGGGGACAGCAAATTTACACTTTTATACAAGCTGTACACTCACTACTTTACATTGTAGCAAAGTGTCATTTCTTCAGTGTTGTCACATGAAGAGATATAATATTTACAAAAATGTGAGGGGTGTACTTTTGTGAGATACTGTACATAGATATATATCTGTATATATATATATATATATATATATATATATATATATATATATATATATATATATATATTCTATAGACACAAGGGGGGGGGGGGGGTTCAGAGGGACTGCTGGAAAGGGGGCTCCTAGGGGAGTTCTGCTTTAGGGGAATGTTAGTTGCAGGAACCAAACAGTTAACAGCTCAAAGCCACAACATTTTCTTACCAGACACCCTTGTTTACAAAAGAAAACTTTTTTTCATGCACTAAATCTGTATCCTCGCTTTTAAAAAACAGTTTGAGGACACGCTGAAGGACAGATTTTCCTGTATTATTTATTCAGTCAAATTAATATATTATCAAGAATTTTATACCAATTCAAAAGCGCTTCTAAATTCTATATCCAGCAAGGACATCTTGGCATTTTAGAACAAATTCTTTACATTTTTTGGAATCATTATTAACCTTTTTGCTGACTTTTTTTGTTTTTTGCAGACATACTAAAATGCACATTTTGTACTTGAAAACACACTTAAAACCCCCAAATATATGTTTTCAGAAACCAAAGACCCTTTGCAATAAAATGGTGGTAGTGAAATTTGTATATTAGTAAATATACTGAAACTAATTTCAGTGCCACAAATACAATACAATCCCCTTTTTTTAAATAAAATGATGGGGTTGTGTTGAGGAAATAAACCCTTAAAAATCTGTGGGTCCGCGAAATGGCAACTAATTACATTACGTAAAATTGTCTAAAGACAACACTTTAAAAGTCTCTGTGCCGCATCAATTTAGAGTTCACTGTCCGTGAATAATAGCTCTAAAATTATTGCTTGTGTGTGCAACAATATCTAATATGTGTGGTACAACCAATATTTTTGTATATGTGCAGGGAACTTTTAAAAAATTTCAGGGGGCTTTAATTTTTCAATTTTTTTCATTTTTTAAAATTTATTGCCGACAAGTCCCTTTTGTGATTGCATAGTACAGGTGACAAGTTCTCTTTAAGGGGACATCGGGGTCTATTAGACTGCTAATTTCATTTCTACAATCTGTTAAAGCTGATTGAACTTATAACTGGAAGCTGGAGTCAGGTTGAGGAGGGGCCGAATATTACAGACTCTGTAAAAGTGATTCCACTGTTTTACAGCCACCCATATCACTTTTACTAGAAAGCTAACACTCAGCAAACCGAAATGAAATGTAAAACAACTGCTGCTATAGACCACCATATATGCACAATCTTATTACATATTTTCATTCAATCCAACTATCCTAACGTCATACACCCCCAGTGGGCTCAGCTGGGTGCTTTATTTTGTCAGCGGAAGCTAATAGACCAGTTATTCTGAACACTTTCTAGGACTGGGCCAATATACCCATCCCCTTGTCAGATTTCCTCTTGCAATAACCAACACACCTGTGGTTCTTTTTATAATCCATTTGCCATTGACCTTTTGATGGGCTACATTTGCTAATGGCAAAACAAGTGCCCTGTGAGGATAAAAGATAGAAGTTTGTCTTGAAGAAAAATATAGTTGAAGTTTTAAGGGAGCAGGAGGGATATTAAATTGTCAGTAAGGATTATTCCAGATATCTGTAAACATCTCCATAGTTACCCGCTTATAAGGTTATCATTGGTGGTGTATGTGCCTCCTGCTATCAATTTGTCTATCCCAAAAGTTTCTAAGGGGCCAATTAGACAATCCAGGTGTTAGGAATATGTGACACACTCATTCTCCTACTCAGCAGCCTGAAGCTCTGCTCTGCCTGGGTCTCTATTCATGAAAATGGAGACCGTGCTTCCTCAACTCCCATTGGATGGCAATAGAAACCCTCACAAGGCATCCTAGTTGCTAGACAGTGAATTCTCTCTGTCTGCTTAGTCTTCTCAGGGTTTATTGGTCTATAGCAGTGAGGCAAACCTTGGCACCCCAGATGTTTTGGAATTACATTTTCCGTGATGCTCAACTTCACTACAGAGTGCCTGAGCATCATGGGAAATGTAGTTCCAAAACATCTGGAATGCCAAGGTTCACCATCCCTAGTCTATAGTCACACAACCCTGCCGCTGGCTTCTTCCCTGATTGTTCTTGGTGCTGTGGCACTTCCTGACCAGACGCCGCAGTTATACTGTGGCATACTGACTCAGCTGTACGAATTGCCGCACTGGTATGGCAATTGGTGCACGAGCTCCTGTGGGGCTTATTGTCTGCCGGCCACCCGTGATCGTTCCCCCGCAGTGACAGAATGGGGATCTACTGAAAGTAAACAAGGCAGATGTCTGTTCTGACAGGGGATGACACGGAGATCTTGTCTTTCTACTATGCAGGAAGGCGGATCTCTGTGTCATTCCAGGCAGCCCATCCCCTATACAGTTAGTAAACACACCCAGAGAACACAGTTAACATCTTGATTGCCAGTGTCATTAGTACAATGTCAGTGCATATTTTTAGCATTTAGTTACTAAATGACAGGAAGCATTAAGCGCTCATTCTTCATTGAGAACTGCAAGCCGTCAGTCATAAAGGCTATCGGTAGTTGTAATTAATTTATGCACAGAACTCCGTTTTTTTTCTTTTCTTTTCAAATTGTGACAGTAGGTACGGGGAGAAGATCCCCAGTCCACTGAAAATTAGAAGGGGCATCTGGGAGAGGCCGCAGGAGCAGGACATGTTAGATGTTCCACCCTAAAAATGGATAGACCATGTACAGCAACATATCCCCAAAGGTGAACTTATCCTTTAAGTATCACAAGCTCCGGGCTCTGGGCTTGTGATTGCATTTAGCGACCTAGCTCTTGACTCTTTCTGTCTGCCTTGCCCTGCCATTTGAATTCACCTGTCACTGACCCTTTGGCAGGCATTCTGACTATTGTTTGG
The DNA here is from genome assembly GCF_037356315.1 of Lithobates pipiens. Classification (NCBI taxonomy): domain Eukaryota; kingdom Metazoa; phylum Chordata; class Amphibia; order Anura; family Ranidae; genus Lithobates; species Lithobates pipiens. The sequence continues at coordinate 224,167,261 of NW_027507903.1, forward strand.
ATCATCTTTGACCTTGGACTATTTCCAGATTATGCTTGCTTGTTGCCTGCCATGAACTCAGACTCTTTAGGCATTGTGCTTGATGTCTGCCCAGACCCAGACTGTTTCTGAATAATGCCTGTCCAGACCACCACCAGCCATTGGATTTTCTTAGAGACACTCAACTGCAATGATATTAACCAACATCTGATCATCCTAAAGACCGCAGGAACTCTTTTCTGCTCCCCGTCATCAGGCCAGAAACTATAGCAACATGTACTATGATCTGGGGGCAGTCAAGTGCCAGTATGTTTGCTTGTCTTTAGGAAATCAGGGCTGGTAGAGACAGAAAAAAATCTCAGCAGCTATAGTTTCTGACCTAAGCACTGGGGCAAACATTACAGCAGACAACCTGCCACCATGTGCCACACTCCATTACCCACATTCTTCTACACAAATCTACATCTGAGACATTGCTAAATATACCCATTCTTGACATACTAAAAGTAAATTTCATTTGTCTTTCTAGCAGTCTGTCCTGGAAATCTCCTAACTATACGTTTGATATTGAAAAAAACAACGTAAGCCTAGATATGTTAACACCTAAATTGATATGCATTTTCATGTTTTATGAGAATGCCTCCTAAGTAATTTTATTACCTCTTACAGAGATCACAGTATGCTCATCCACAATGTCTCCGTCTGCTTTGTTCTACGGAAGCACAGTGCTATCTTTGTTTCCCATCACTCAGAATTAGCTCTTTTATATAATTGTGTTTTATTATGTAATTTCTGGTACCTATTCTATTCTTGGGAGTGTAAACAAATGTCTAATGCTAGGTACACACTATCAGTTTTTGTTTTCAATAAACCCAGCAGGCTGAATGAATAAAAAAAAACAAGACGTTCAAAAGGAGCTTGTTGTATTAGTTTTGCAATGTCAGTACAGCGATCTCCCCGCAGAACTATTATGTTCTGATAGGGAGACTGCCCACCCCCAACCCCCCCCCCCCCCCCACAATTGCCTGAGATTGCTGATCGGATGCCGATCGGCAGATGTTTTTCGAGCATGCCCCTTTGACAGAAGGTGGATGCTCAACTGGCACTTGGGAAGAGTACACCTCTGGAAGATTTTACTCAAATTGAGCACTGATTTTCCTCTTTTTAGGACTGTAGTGGCACTTGCACTTTAAAAAGTGGTTATGGACTACACTTTCTAAAATAATAATTTTAAAATAAAAAATTTTCACTGAATATTGTCTTGATCACCATGTCTGGGTTTGCATACTATATATGAATCAGATCCAAGTTTGTATTTTGGATATATATATATATATATATATATATATATATGTGTTTTCCCGTATATTTATGATGTAGTACTTTTGGTATAGCGCTACACATATTTATGTAAACAAGGCAGACCGGTGTTCTGTCAGACTGGAAGAGAGACATCTGTGATTCCTGCTAATCAGGAACATGGATCTCTCTCATCCTCGAGTCAGTCCATCCCCCACACAGTTAGAAAGCATTCCCTAGGAGCACACTTAACCCTTTGATTGCCCCTGATATTAACCCCTTCCCTGTCAGTGTCATATATACAGTGACAGTGCATTTTTAGCACTGATCACTGTTTTGGTGTCACTATTCCCCAAAAAGTTTCACTTGGTGTCTGATTTGTCCGCTACAATCTCACAGTCCTACTAAAAATCACTGATCGCTGCCATTACTTGTAAAAATAAAAATGCCATAAAAATATCCCATGGTTTGTAGATGCAATAACTTTTGCGCAGACTAATCAATATACTCTAGGATTTATTTTACCAAAAACATGTAGCAGAATACATATTGACCACAATTGATGAAGAAATTCGATTTTTTACATATTTTTATTGGGTATGTTTTGTAGCAGAATGTAAAAAAAAAAAAATTTTTTCTTCAAAATTGTAGCTCTTTCTTTATAGCACAATAAATATCAATTTCCTTTTGGATACACTGTCGCACAACCACGCAATTGTCAGTTAAAGTAACGCGGTGGCGTTTTGCAAAAAATGGCCTGGTCATTAATGGGGTGAAACCATCCGAGACTGAAGTGGTTAAAGTGTTACTAAACCCACAACACTAAAATCAGTCTGTATATGCAGTAAAGCATACTTGTTATTCTCACTGTGAAACCTAAGGGCTTAATCCTCTGTATTGTGTAAAAAGGCTGTTTTGATTCTGTTTTCTCTGATCTTCCCCTTCTTTTATTGACCTCAATCTCTCTGCTGAAAGAATAAAACCCTTGGAGTCTCTCTGCACATGCTCAGTTTGGTGTGTATTACTAGAGATTTTATTTTTTTTGCTTTTTTTTGGGGGGGTGCATGTGATCAACACAGGGCGAATCAGCACTGTCCAGTCAGAAAGTCAGGGGTCATGCAGCCTCATAGGACAATCAGAGGAGAATGGAAACTCCTCCTACAAGCTTTAACCAATGCTCGGCTGAACACTGATAGAAGTCACAAGACTGCAATGTATATTGCTGATGTGAAAAGGTATTTATTAGTTTATCCTTACTAAAATAATGGCATTTCCATGTTCTGTGACCAGATATAGTGAATGTAGGGTCCTGGGTTTAGTAACACTTTAACCCAAAATCTGCCCCTGCTGCATCCTCTCAGCTTAGGTGTAAAGAACAAACAGTGTAACAAACAACTATGTATAATACACATCTTTGTGCAAGGTAGAAATTTGACAATTTCTAGAATTAGAATTTGTATTATCACTGAATGTGAACATTTTTTTTAGTTTATATTGCACAATTTGAGAGCAATGCAGGTAGGAATAGTTTACTGTTTTTGGCACTGCAAGTCAAATGAGTTACATTGAATTGTGACCACTGACTTCATAATAAGGCTGTTTAAAAACATATTTTTTTTTTATTTTATTATTTTTTTTTTTAAGCTTATGGGTCACTGATTACTTTTTCTCATAATTTTGAGAAATTGGAAACCTTTCCCTTCAGCCTCAAAGAAAGCATTTAATAAGTGGAAACATATCTAATAAGTATGTGGCGTGAACTTGAAATGCCTGGATGTGAAAGATCGGTGTCTTGGTTAATTGATACAGTACACTGCCTTCTCTCCTATTTGATGTTTCCGACAGACAAAGTGCAGTGTTTTCTCAGCTCCCCAGTATCACTGAATGACAGTTGCTATTTTTATTTATCCTCAGAGAGGCACTGAAAACAATCAGTAGATAGCCTGACTACAGGATTCTTTCAAGATGTGGAGGATATTTTGGTTTTCTCACAGTAACCTGAAATTCATTTAACAGTATGAATATAATACATAAATTTGCAAAAGATTTCTTTCAACTATAATAATTCCATTGAACCTTTTTAAGTAAGAATTAGCTTGAATATCTGGACTTAGAACTGCCAAGATTGTAGCATGGAAATAAACATTTTTTTTATTGCATTTCCTCTATGTGACATCAGAGGTTCAACTGATTGGATTATTAACGCCTTATATTAATATTTTTTTTTAAATTTGTTTTCTTTGACGAAACATGTTACTATAGTGAATAGTCTACAATAAAGGCCCTGTTCACACCAGTATGATTTCTCCTGCGTTTGCCATCGCTATGAAATGCATGACCATGGAAATCACATTGTTCTCTATGGCCCGTATTTACATCAGTGCTGCATTGTGCAGCGCCAAGGCATAGCTGCTTCTTTTGGTACAGAATAGTGTGTTTTTGCCCAAAAGCCTTCAATAGGAGTGGATGAAAAACAATGTGGATGCATTTTGGTGCATCTCCTTCTCTTAGGGCTCATTTACACTTGCTTCAGTTTCAACACACATTAATGGCTAGTTTACACTTGCTTCAAAACAAGGCTTCGGAGAGGCTTTGTTAAAACTCTTTGCTAAAGCTCCTGTCACTCAATAAAATGGTTAGCTTGCAGTCCTGTTTACACCTTGCTTTTGCTTTGCTTTGCTTCGGCTTTGGTTCAAAAATTATACCCCATGTAGCTTTAGTGGTGCTTCAAAGCATCTTCAAAGCCTCCATAGAAGTCTATGGCAAAGCTCGTTGACAGCCCCACCGAAGCTCCATCAAAGCCTCATCTAAACTCCACCAAAGCCTCATAGAAAGCCCCACTGAAGCCTCATCGAAACACCAAGCAAAAGCAAGGTGTAAACAGGACTGTAAGCTAACCATTTTATTTAGTGACAGGAGCTTTGACTGGCGTTCTGAGAGCTTTAACAAAGCCTGTCCGAAGCCTTGCTTTGAAGCAAGTGTAAACTAGCCTTTACTGTACTAAAAAAGAAATGAATGCTTAAAGTGATTGTAAAGGCAGAAGGTTTTTCTTTTCTTACATCAGGGGACACAGAGCCATAGTAATAACTATATGGGTTATATTGGCGTATCAGGTGCTGGACACTGACACGCCCCTTAAGGCATGTACTTCCCCCATATAACCCCTCCCACTACTCAGAGTCCTCAGTTTTTTTGCCAGTGTCTAAGGTGTTGGGCACGAGTAAGGATGTGTCGACTGAGCTCCACAGGCAGTAATCCTTGGTGAGAGTTGGCCATCCTGACCAGAGGCATTCTGATGTCTTTGTAATGGGCTAAATGAATGGTGCCCGGGCCTCGTAATCCGAAGAAACAAGGTTTTGCTTGCGAGGCCAATAAAAGTTTACTGGCAGGGTCCTGTCGCAGGTCCAGGATTGTGGGTCAACCTGAGTGTTCCCCGGTTCCCAAAGGTTTCCTTTAAGGTCTCGGAGCTAGGGCCGAAACAACTAATCGATTAATTGACAACTAATCGATTATGAAATTAATCGATTATGATTTTCATAATCGATTAATCGGCCACTAACATAATGGGGTTAAAAAAAAACTAAAATTAGCCCTTTATAGTACATAAAGAGCAAATTGCTACTGTAAATATTACTTTCACTGTCCCATATTAAAAAATGAACCCCTTACAGTAGCGATTATTTGCTCTTTTTGTACTAATTTTAGTTTTTTTTTCGTTTTTTGCCCCACTCGTTTGGGTGAGGGGAAAGGTCCTGAGATTCTCAATCTGTCAGGAATAATGTCAAGAGCAGAGGGATTTCTGCAATTTTTTCTCTAGGTTACGACTAGCGTGCCAAGAGCCCGGATGGCTCAGTCGGCTTTTGATCTGAGGGTCTGGGATTCAGGTCCCTGTTTGGGTTCTGCCTGTGGGGTCCTTGGGCTGATGATGCGTCTCCTCAGAGAATGTTCCTAAGGATCCAGAGAAAAAGGAGAAGTCTCTTGTTCTGGCCTCTGGATCAGCTGTTATCCCAGTTGGTGATATCAGAGATTCCCTTAGTGGAACAGGGGGTTTTGGCTCAAACCTTTTAGGGTGCCAGAGCCAAACAGAGAGGTAAGACCCATTCTAGATCTTGGAGATCTGAATCAGCACTTACACATCAGATCCTTACATAATTTGATCAGCTGTGCCCATCCTGCAAGGAGGCGAGTTGCATATCTCCATGTGCCAAAGTTTCCCGCTTACCAGAAATTTCTGCGGTTTGAAATATAAATAATTTTTTTCAGTTATGGCCCTGCCATACGGCTTAGCCACAGCACCATGAGTGTTCTGAAAGATTCTGGCACCTCCCTTAGCCAGGTTAAGGGCTCAATGCATAGCGGCCCTAGCCTGTTAGAAGATCTACTTTTAATAGATCATTCAGTCTCAGGTCTAAAACGAGAGTCTGATCTCAGCCGTAAATATATGAAATCTATAGGTTGGATTCTCAACCTAGGAAGATTCTCCTTAAAACCATCAAGGAGATTACGGGACTGGGCTGGTTATAGATACCATACAGAAGAAGGTATTCTTACCCCAGAAGAGAATCGGTTCCATTGTAGGATTAATTCAACTTATCAAAACAAAGGAAAATTCCTTCATTCGGTTGTGCAGGAGATTTTTATGGGGCCTCCTTCAGGGCCATCCCTTACATGCAGTTTTACTCAAAGACTGCTTCAAGACACCATCCTGTCAGCCTGGAATAAAGAAGATTCAGGCCTTGTTTGTTTCCAATATGCTTGGCTCCTGACTTAGGTCAGAGCCTAAATTGGTGGTTTTTATCCAGCAAAAGGGAAAAAAAGATGTTAACAACAGGAGAATCCCTGGAAGAATATTCTGTCCAGGGGAGATGGTCCAGGTTAGAGGACCTTGCTGTCAGGTCACCTTGAGGCGAGGTGACAGATGCACACCGTAGGGATCAGGAGTGCACCGCAAGGTTGTGGACCCTATGGCTGACTGCTACAGACGGGAGACAGGTCCCACCGGGGTTTGAGCGTAAGATTCCCTGGGGCGCGGAGTCTAAGAGCCAGCAGGTGTTCACCAGAGCCTCGAGTGGTGAGAATGGACTTGTCTGCAACTGGCTCCAGGTCGCGACCCCCAGGGTCCCCCAGCTCACACCCACAGTAGGCAACGGAAGGATAGGGATGGTGAGGGACAAAGCCAAGGCCGGGGCCACAAGCAGACAGGAATAGTCAGGAACACGCCAAAAGGTCAGGATCACAGGCAAACAGGGATAGTCAAAGACACGCCAAAGTCGGTAACGGAACAACAGACGAGCACACGGCAGGTAACAGGAAGCTAAACACACAAAGGAATACACATTGGTTGATCAGCACTGTTGGCTTGCAGTGCACAGGTTAATATAAGGTTCTCTGATAGGGCCTGGGGTAGAGCCATGCTTAGAGGAGAGGTTATAAAAACCACCAGGTGGAAGTGGCTGGCCTCTTAGTCTGAACACATGAGGGAAGGTAAGCAAACAGGAAGATCACTGCATAACCATGACACTTGCCTATCAACTTTTTTTTTTTTTTTGGAAGGTTCAGGCAGTACATCTGGCCCTAGAATCTTGGCGGTCAGACTACAGGACTGTCCTGACAGGATTCAGTCTGACAAGGCCACAGTGTGGCTTACATCGATCACCAGGGGAGGCACGAGAGGTTGTGCAGCCCAAAAAGAGGTGAATAATGTTCTATCTTTGGCAAAACACAACATTCCTTGCCTATCGGCAATTCAAATTTTTCAGGTGCACTACTTGAGATGCCAACAACTAGTTACGGGAGAATGATCTCTTCACCCCGACCTCTTCCTAGCAATATGTCAGATTGGGTATTCCGGACATGGACCTATTCACGTCCAGATTAATTAACGAGGCTGACAACTTTATGTCGAACAAGGGGTCTGCTAGCAGGCAGAACAAATGCTTTAGTCTTCTCATGGGATCAGTTTTCACTGATCTATGCATTTACTCCAGTTCTGCTACTTAAGCAGGAACAAAAGGAGGTAATTCTGGCAGCCCCAGCGGGTCCCAGAAGATCTTAATTTACCAAGATCATAAAGATGGTAGTAGGAGTCCTTCGCACTCTGCCATTATAGCCAGACCTTCTTGCACAAAGTCCGGTATTTTCATCCTACCTTACGGAAAAAAGGTTTAACTGGTGTGACTGTTGAATCCCACTCTATAAAAGATCGTGGGTGATCTCTTTCGGTAGTGTCTACTTTGTCTAAGCCGGCTTCCAGAATCACTTATGTTAGAGTCTGGGAGGCATAGGTTTCTTGGTGTGGGTCCGGGGGTTGGCACCCTAGGAAGTATGTCAATAGGCAGGATTCCTGATGTCCTGCATATAGGATATGAAATTAAGCTGGTCTTGGCTTCTATCAGAGCCAGATCCTTGTAAGAATTTTTCTTATGGCCTCTTGCTTCCCACTCTTGGTGCGTAGCTTATTCAGGGGGTAACACGTTTATTCCCCCTATCAAGGCACCTCAAGGATTTAAGATTGGTCTTATCGGCTTTGCTGAATCAGCCGTTTGAACCTTGCGAGAAATTCCCTTTTAACAAGAAAGATAATCTTTTCTGGTTGCCATTTCTTCTGCTAGAAGATTATTGGAACTAGCAGCTCTGTCTTTTAAGAGCCATATTTCATCATGTATAGGGATGAGGTGGTTTTATGTCCTAATCCTGAATTCTTACCAAAAGTGGGCTTAATTAGCCCTCTTACCTTGCAGAGGGCTAATCAAGGATTTCCATGTTATCACATCAGACGGACAGGAGCCAAACTTTTGTTCAGCCTTGCTTCTTCAGATAAAAATCTGTTATGCTACAAAGCTTTGATGTGCAAATTGTTACATTCCAACGGCCACCTGTCTGCATTAACCAAGAAGTGAAACTCCAGAAATATGAGCAGCAGCAACCAACTATGGTACCTAAAAATCCCCATATGTGATGCTTTAAACCCCTTTACAGGATACCTGTTTAGAGTTGCAGAGGAAGGCTAGCACTAGAATTATTGCTATCGCTCTAACATTTGCAACGATACCTCACATGTGTGTTTCGAATACCGTTTACAAATGCGTGCGCAATTTATTATTTATTTTATTTTTATTTTTACATTGTCCCTTTAATTTTTATTGTATCACTTTTATTCCTATTACAAGAGATGTAAACATCCCTTGTAATAGAAATAAGGATGATAAGTCTTCTTTATGGAGCGATCTGGGGTCAAAAAGACCCCAGATATCTTCTTTACCTTTTAAAAACAAAAGATCGACAAAAAAAAACATTTGTTGATTTTCCGCTTTAAAAAACAAACATTTTCTTCAAGCCTAGACCGGAAGTGACATCACTCTGGTCCTCCAAGGCCACAGAGTCGATCAAAGAGTGTTAATACTCTAGGAACAGCAGATCCTTCTCTCCTCCCCTGTAAGAATGGAGATCTGTCTGTTTACTCTGACAGATCCCCTTACTGGCTCTCTGTGGAGCGATCGTGCGTGGCCGACAGACATCCCGGCCACATGCACCACGGATGTGCCGCCTAGAGCTCTATAAAGCGGCCCAGGAGAACCAACCAGTACAACTGCGACGGCTGGTCTTCAAATGGTTAAAGTAATATTTTATATATTTGGGGGGGGGGGGGGGGGCAGAGTTAACCTTTAAAGTGATACTAAACTCTGATCTATTCAAGAACATATTCCTAATTCAAGTACCTACTGTTGCTGTCAGCCTCCTCTAAATCTAACAATTCTTTTTTTTTGTGCTGCTGTGATCTGACTTTCTGTTAGAGGGTGGCTATGTTTGTTTCACATGCCCCCTGGTTTGTAGAAATGTAGCCACACTCTCTTATTCACTTCCAAGATGGACCAGGGACTAGAGGAAGTGTAGTGTGGATAGAGCAGTGTACATGACCCCAACTAACACGCACTACTTGTTTCAAGCAAAAGGAAGGGAGGGGAAAAGGACATTACAAGGAGGCAGTAGAGCACAGTAAGAAATGATTTAATTCAAAATGGATTACTTGATATGTATGGATTATTTTTGGAGAATAAAGATATCACTTGAACTCCAATAGTGGCAATACTTAAGGGTTGATTTACTAAAGGAAAATAGACTATGCACTTTGCAAGATCAGTTGCTCTAGAGCTTAGTAAATGCGCATGTCTGCTAACTTCCATCATCCAATCATGTTCTTTGTACATGATTGGGTATTCTTTGCAAAGTGAAGCTTTACCTCATTTACAAAACTCTGATGCAACTGCACTTTGCAAAGTGCACAATCTATTTGCCTTTTGTAAATCAACCCCTTAATTCCTAGCACTAAATTTGACCCCTGCAGCAACATGCTTAGCCTTATTTGGTGCTGAAAGATACCAGTCCAGCACAAAGATCTCAAAGTTGAAAATTAACGATTCCTGAATGTTGAGTATGCTCTTGGTGCACTTGGCCAGAAAAGATTAAGACTGTCATCCGAGACTAGTTCTTAAGCAACCTGTTCTTTATTAAACTTTTATGATTTGCTAAATGTACTTTAATGCAACAGCTTGACAATAAATGTCTTTATAAATCTTCTTGCAATTAGTTTGAATTCAAAATGCTTTGCTAGTTATAATAAGTGCATTGTAATCTCCTGAAACCCTTTATGCTGTTTGCCATAGATATGTAAAAATATTTGGAAGTAGCGGCTTAAAGCTGATTAGTTTAATTGAAGTGAACTTGTGTTTGAAACAGATAACATTTTCTTTCACGTGCAGAGTGATGAGACAGGGATAAACCAAAGAACATGTATTCGCCTTTGTTATTTTATTAAAAAAGATTGTTCACATTTTGAATAGCACGTGTTAGACTAATATGTGCTGCCTTACTTTGAATATTCCTTTATAGCTGATGTTGCTTGCTGAATAAATAATGTTGTTCTGCTAATCCTTCTGATAGCTCTTTTGTGTATAATATTGTTCTTGCGCTAACTTAAACTTATTTCTAAGTCTTGGGGGAATGATCATTTTGGACAGTCTACCTACAGAAGAACTACCAAGTTGAGTTGAAGACAGTGAAAAGTCTGCACAATAGCAAATCATTGTATACCAAAAAAAAGATATATTTTTAATCTTTACATTCTTGCTGTTCCATATTTAAATAATTATAATTGTTCATATACAAATTTGTAGCTTGCTCCTATTGTGGCTTACTCTATATCATACACAGTAGTAAACCTCCCTACCTAAAATGTATTTAAAATGATATTTAAGGCAGATTTTTTTTTTTAACAACAAACATGTCATACTTGCCTGCTCTGGGCAGTGGTTTTTGCACAGAGTAGCCCTGAACCTGCTGTTCTCAGGTACCCACTGGAGCTCCTGGCCCCTCCCTCCTGCTGAGTGCCCCCATAGCATGCAGCTTGCTATGGGTGCACCCGAGCAGGCTCGCTCTCGAGCATGTCCATTCACACACGGAGCTTGGTTTGGCCTGCCCCTACTCTCTTTTCATTGGCTCACTGGCTGTGATTGACAGTAGAGGAGGAAGAGACCCATGAGAGCCACTGCTCTCATACACATTGTTGATTCAAGATGGAGCTCAGGTAAGTATTGGGGGGGGGGTGCTAAGGGGGCTGCTGCACGCAGAACGTTTTTTACCTTCATGTATACAATCAGCCTTTACAATCACTGTAGCCTCCCTGGCGGTATTCCCGAGTGTGGCTCGGGGTGAGATTTCAGTACCAAAAGCGGTAACCCCGAGCCAGACCCTGGATAGCATCACAGGATCCATGTAGAGGTTACTTACCTTGTCCCCTGGATCCTGCGATGTCTCCCCGCTGTGATCTGAGAGCCACCTTGTCTCGCTCGATCTGTCACAGTACCAAGCTCTGTTCCCTGCGAGCGGTGCGACGCACAGGGACGGAGTTCGGAGCCAAATTCAAAATATAAAAAACACAGTATAGATACTGTAATCTTACAGATTACACTACTGTATCAAATAATTACACATCCCCTTTGTCCCTAGTGGTTTGTCCAGTGTCCTGCATGCAGTTTTATATTATAAATACTGTTCTTTCTGCCAGGAAACTGGAGATTGTCCATAGCAACCAAAAAATGTCCGTTTACATCAAAAGTGCTTTTAGACCAGCTAGAAAACAGTGATAATAAATTAGAATCACTTGCAGAATTGAGCGATAGTGATTCATGGGGAAATTCATAATCAAACACTAAAAGTAATGACAGCAACAATTCTGCAACTGAGCAAATTTCAGTGTTTTTGATTTGATTACATTATTGAATAATTTTTATTATTATATATGATTTATGATTTCAAACTTTATCATACCCGGGATGTCCACTAGACTCTTGTTTGGACAGATTTAAGTGAGTTATTTCTAATGCCTACAATATAAAATGCCAAATTTCCATGCAAAATAATGGCACCGCTTTCAGCACCTAAAATCTGAAATAATCATACCGCCAGGGAGGTTAAACCACAGAATAAATTGTAATATATTTCAATTTATTAGTCTTTAGTTGTGATATGACATCATTCGTTTACATCTTTCAAGCTGAACTCTAGGCACAAAAGCTTTGACTTAAACATATTCCTCAATAGCCACAAGGGATACAAATCTACTCTGTGTGCACCAAATGCCTTTGCAAACACAAATATTACCTTGTAAATGTAACATCACCACTGCCTGTGCAGAGAGCAGAGCTGCGGCAGGGAGCCAGTAGGCCCACCTACTACAGGCAACTTTTAGAAAACTACAGGAGGTGGTGGATACAAGACCAGTCTCCTTGTACAAGGAGGGATAGTAGCAGTGACTGGCGTTGATCACCGGAATCGCCTGAACGATGTAAACATTTCACAGATTACAAGGATCTGGGGCAAATACACAAAACACGTAGAGGGTCAAGTAAGAATACATGTGCCTTTTTGCCTTTATTTCCATCTGGTAAAACCACCAGTGATACAGGAGTAAAGTAGCTGCACTGCTCAAGGTCTGGCCACCACTATCCAGTCTTTAATTCAACATGAAAAGGTGCAGGTCTGGCAGGTCTGGCATGAAACCATAGACTCTTGGAAGAAAAAAGTGGATGACCGCACTCAACCATGCAGAAGATTGCAGGAGTTTATTGAAACAGTCCATCACAATAGACACATATACAGCGTCTACAGGAAAATAACAGCGTTGATGAGTTTCGTACTCCAAGCACTTAGTCGTAACTTACAACTAAGCTTTTGGAGCACACTGTTCATGTCCTGTAGATGTTGTTTATGTGTCTGTTTTGATGGCTTGAAACTCCTGCGATCTTCTGCATAACTGCATATCTGCATATGTTCATCCACTTTTTTCTTCCCTTGCCAGTACCACACTCGTCGTCCTAGGATGACAACACTCACGCAATGTTCTTTATAGAGGAGCATTGTAACCCTAGGGGAGAAAGTGTTTAGGAGTACAAAACACCTTCCTCTTCCCTCATCTCATTTACATAGGGGGAGGTCAGATCAGCAGATATTTTTTGGACCAGCTATACCAAAACATCTTCAACTGTTCTTTTACCAAGCTAAAAGTGAGGAAATATGAGAAGTTAATTAAGTTAGGATTTATATACACTTTAACAACTGAGATAAAATCAGCCATATACTGTAGATAATGCAGTGCTATGTTCAGTACTCTGTTTAGTACTATTTAGCATATGTGTTGAGAAAAAATACCCGTCTCTATGTACATGTACAGTATACAGTGGGGAAAATTATTTGATCCCCTGCAGATTTTGTAAGTTTTCCCACTTAGGGTCTATAATTTTTATCATAAGTGTATTTTTAAATGATAGAGATAGAATATCGACCAAAAATCTAGAAAAAGCACATGATACAAATGTTATAATTTGAGTTGCAGTTCAGTGAGTAAAATAAGTATTTGATCCCCAAGCAAAACATGACTTGGTGGAGAAACCCTTGTTGGCAAGCACAGAGGTAAGATACTTCTCGTAGTTGGTTACCAGGTTCACACACATCTCAGGAGGGATTTTGGTCCATTCTTCTTTGGCTACGGGACAACTCTGTAAATGTCCTTGAGTGGCCCAGCCAGAGCCCAGACTTCAACCTGATTGAATATCTCTGGAGAGATCTGAAATTGGTTGTGCACCGATGAGGCTGTAAAGGTGCTTCAACAAAGTATTGAGCAAAGGCTATGAATACTTATGTACGTGTGATTCTTTTTGTTTTTTTTATTTTGAATACATTTTGCAAAGATTTTAAACAAACGTCCTTCACATTGTCATTCTGGAGTATTGTGTGTAGAATTTTGAGGAAAATAATGAATTGAATCCATTTTGGAATAAGGCTGCAACATAACAAAATGTGGAAAAAGTGAAGCGCTGTGAATACTTTCTGGATGCACTGTATACTGCATAAATATATTTTAACATAGTTCCACTTTATAGAGCACCTGTGCCCAGACATTAAAGTGTTTACATATTCTTAACATATTTTAGAACACTCCAGCTGTAGAAACGGCAGATATGTACATCTTAGGGACTGAAATATCCGCTTGTCTCCCCTTTTTTTGGCAGCATGGACTTGTCAGCCATTTAATGCTGTAAGCTGGTAGAAACCAACTGAATCCCAAATTTTTACATTTTTGTGTAGTCTTTGAGGTTAAATTACTCCACACTAGCTGCAGCAACAGAGGTCATTGATGGCTTGTTTTAAAGCCCTGTCACTGTTTGTTAAAAATATGTAAATTATTTTAAAGTCCACAGTCTGGGCACAGTTGCACTTTGCACTTTGTCTACTAAGGTATATTTATAAACATCCTGGTATTTAAGGGGTTAAAACAGCAGCCATACGTTTCTGGAGTTCAAGTAAAAGTGATCATAGAGACTGTAGCACTACCTGATTACTTTTATGAGACAATCTGTGCTTGATTAGCTGCAGTGGCGGGCAGAGGTGACATTGAAGGTCTGTAAGACTCATGATGTGTTCATAGAAATTACTTATCATCACCCCGTGATATTTTTTATTTCTTTTTTGCACTTTTGTGACAACAATAAAGTTATATGTTAAAAAAAAATAGTAATAATAAAAAAAGTGTTAAAAAAATTATAATATAAAAATAATGTAAAAGTAACCCCTGAACCCCTGAATGCAAACATATGTGTAGGGCTTGCACATGTATGGAGGCATAATAAACGGTGAGAGCAATACTTATAGGGCCATGTTTCATAGTTAACTCTAAACTGGGCGGCACAGTGGTGTAGTGGATATGACTTTCACCCAGCAGTAAAAAGGGTCGCTGGTTTGAATCCCAACCATGACACTACCTGCCTGGAGTTTGCATGTTCTCCCTGTGTCCGCGTGGGTTTCCTCCGGGTATTTCAGTTTCTTCCCACACTCCAAAGACATGCTGGTAGGTTAATTGGATTCTGTCTAAATTGTCCCTAGTATGTATGAATGTGAGTTGGGGACCTTAGATTGTAAGCTCCTTGAGGGTCGGGACTGATGTGAATGTACAGTATATGTAAAGGGCTGCGTAAATTGATGGCGCTATATAAGTAACTGAAATAATAATAATAAACTGATAATCAGTAAAGGCTTTTCAAGCATGTCCTATGGACACTTTTGGGTACCATAGTTTTTCACAATATCACACAATGTTAAGGCTTGACATGTTTTGGTATCTATTTACTAGACACAACCCCGTATTTTATGTTTTACCAAAAATGAGCATTACATTGTGTTGTGGTGCACTGAAATTCATTTTAAGCACTTCCTGACCAACCGCCACCGATATATTGCGCCAGGGCGGCTCTATTGCGTAAATTGCTGTACCAGTACGACGCTTCGTGTAATATATACAATGGGCACCGCCACCCGCCATCACTCCTTAGAGAGGCAGAACTGTACTCCCAGTCAGTCCACTCCCCCCACAGTTAGAAACACCTCCCTACTACACACCTAACCCCTTGATTGCCCTCTAGGGTTAACCCCTTCCCTGCCAGTGTAATTTATACAGTAGTCAGTGCATTTTTATAGCAGTGATCCCTGTATAAATGTCACTGGTCCCAAAAAAAAGTGTCTGATCTGTCCCCTATAATGTCGCAGTCTCGCTAAAAATTGCTGATCACCGCCATTACTAATAAAGAAAAAAAAAGTGCCATAAATCTATCCCCTATTTTGTAGATGCTATAACTTTTGTGCAAACCAATCAAAATACGCTTGTTGCGATTTTTTTTTTTTTACCAAAAATATGTAGAAGAAAACATACAGGCCTAAACTGAAGAAGAAATTTTGTTTTTTTACTTTTTTATTTTGGATATTTATTATAGCAAAAAGTAAAAAAATATTGTTTTTTTTTGTTTGTTTTTAAATAGAGCAAAAAATGAAAACGTAGAGGTGATCAAATACCACGAAAAGAAAGCTCTATTTGTGGGAAAAAAGGACATCAATTTTGTTTGGGTACAACGTCGCATGACCGTGAAATTGTCAGTTAAATTGTCAGTGTCGTATCGCAAAAAAATAGCCTGGTCATTAAGGGGGTAAATCCTTCAGGGGCTGAAGTGGTTAATATGTTTTTCCTGAAAATGTGATAAACAGTTGCAGTAAGTTTCTAGCAAATAATGCAGATGTTAACATGTCTGTGAAAAATATTCTTGGTAGAAAAGTCTGTAAGCTTACTAGGTGGCAAAATCAAAATTTTAATTAAAATATGGGTGTGCCACCCTTCTAGGTTTTTCCTACTGCTTCTCACAATGTAGAGCTAGATACACATCGTGATTTTATTTTTATTCTTTTGTCTAAATTAGCCAAATTAATTAAAGTGCACTTCTTATGTCGCTGATATCTTACGTCAACAATCACTATAAAGTAATTTAGGTTTGGCCTTGTAGCTAATGAGTATAGTTGTCAATGTATAAGGCTGGATTCACACCTATGCAATTTTAGTGTTTTTTGCATTTTGCAGATTTGCATTGCAGTCCATTTAACATGGTTTCCTATGGAACGTTCTGTAGTGCAAATCTGCAAAATGCAAAAAGCACAAAAAATGTATAGGTGTGAATCCAGCCTAAATCTCTAAATGTTTTATGAATTTTGAAAAAAGCAAGCATGTAAAAAAAATGTGAACGCTACATAAAATTAGGTATGTGCTGCAATTTGAACTAAAAAATATCTGCTCATTGAAAATACATATACTTTCCCTTTAGAAATAGCAAATTAAATAGAACTACAAAACTGTGCTGGTGGAGGAAGTAAGGTGTGATTTGAAACACGCAATGCCCATCATGTACTCAAGCCTCACAGTTCAATTTTGCATTTGATTAATGTAATCCAGCATTTCAATTCTGTTCTTTACAAGTCATATTGTATTTAAGATTTAAATGCTGCTGGTCTGATTTATTACCTACTCAAAAATAGTAAAGGATGCGGTTTACTAGATTTGTGTTTAAAACGGAAACTAAAGCTTGACAAGTCCTCTGGTAAATCTTTATCCCAAAATATAGGAAATAATAGTAATGAATGGCAGGGTTGTGCTCCTTGTCAATCACATGCACTGCCAATATAATGTGTACCCTAAAAAGTTCATACTTCCCATGTATGAATTTGTTTCCAAGCTGTGTATTAAAGTGTAACCAATTCATTTCCGAGCTGTGTATTAAAGTATAACAAAAGGCACAACTTTTTCTTTAGTTTTGGATAGATTGTAGAGGGCTTAGAACACCCGTTGGGCTTTTATTGTTGTCTGTGTCCCCATTAGGGAGATTCATCCTCTCTATTTGTCCTGCTTGCCATTAGGCTTGAAAGTAAAAGAAAATCCAAATTCAGGGCTTTCCCCAGAAAATGTAATACAATTGAAATTTTCCAATGGGGACACTAGTTCTGGTGACCTGGAAGTCCCAGACGGATCCCCCTTATTTGCAAGTATTTTCTCTCACTTCCTGTTTTAGTTATGGGGCAGGAAGTGAAGGGTAATCTCCCCAATGGGACACAGATGACAAAAAACAAACAGGGGTTATAACCCTTCCTTACTCTATCCAAAATGAAACAAAAAAAAAAAGTTTTGCCTACAGTTCTACTTTAAAGGGGTTGTAAAGACCATTGTGATTTACAGTGGTGCGAGCCAATGGCTGTGTTGCTTTCAATCTTTCCACTCTCGCCAATCAACGGCCAGGCTGAGCGACGAAGAGGACATTGGGGGCGAGCACAGCAGGTGAACGGGCTTAGGTAAGTAAAATGGGGGGGCCGGTATTGTTGGATGTTTTTTCAGCTTTATGCATAGGATGCATTAAGGTGAAAAAACGTGAACCTTTACAACCGCTTTAAGATGCTGGCATAATAGTCGCCTTGACACCAAAGTTGTAGCAGCACTATAAAATGTGCAACTGTCTTTTTGGCAGCAAGTGTATCAGTATATTACATACTCTTCTAAGTCTGACACCTATGTTAAATCTATCCAAAGCTTTTCTCAATAGCGAGATCAAGGGGATCTCCTTAAATTTCAATTTCTTCTTATGACTCGTGCAATTGTTATGGCAATATATCCCTATATTTGAAGCTAAGCCCCGAATCCACTGGACCATGATCAATAAAAACATAACAGCTCAGCTCCAAAGTACAATGCCCAAATCCCACTGTGTCTGGGACCCTTGAATTGTGGAATTTCACTTGTGAGATTTTGATTACTGCCTCCTGGTGTGTTATGGCTTGCCTCTCTATAACCACAGTCACAAGAACTATGGAACCCCCCCCCCCCATCCTATTTTGTTTTCCTCTACCCTTCCTCCCTCCTTTTTTCCATCTTTTTCTCTTTCTTCTCTTCCCACACTTACCTTTTCATGTTCTTGTACTGATGGTTAGACATCCCAGTTCTCGAACTGATAATTTTCTCATGAGCCCTTCCTGAAGCCAGTACTGTTGATGCACGCACGTATGTATGTATGTATGTATAGTATGTATTTCATTGCTAATCTTATGGTGCTTTGACACAATTGCTTCAACTGTGTATCTTTATCTGATGCTTACACAATTGCTTCAAAGCATTTTAGGCACATTTTTCAGTTTTTTTCTTGAGATTTTTTCTTGAGATTCAATAACAATATTGAATATGAAAAAAAATATGTGCAACTGTCCTAATATATAGTATAATGTGGTCATCGATATTTGTGTTTTGTAAACACTAAATAATGGTAGACAACAGCACCAAACATAGAATTGTTATAGGTGGCAGCAAAATAAAACATGTACAGTATACCGCCTGAAAGATAAAAGTACAAAGTCAATAAAAATAAAAAAAAGGCTCGTTGTGGCCATATAGTATGCACCGTTTATCAGTGTGGTGCAGGGGCCCCCGGACTCGGGGGTTATACCTCCCCCTGGGAACACCTGTGCCGAGTGCACTTTCCATCTTAACACACGTGGTGTTTTAAGCCTTCCATTGGAATTGACCATGCTCCAGGGGTCTCGGGGGGGGGGGGGGGCTGTCCCGGCACAGTTTGATCCCCTTAGGGATGTCGGGGGAGCTTCCCAGAGAAACTGTTTCCAGGAGGCACGGGTTCCACGGGGTAACACCTGGGGGGCCTCGGTCTTGCCATTCTCAGCATACCTCAGGTGGCTTTTCTGGAATGCCATGGAATACACCAATGGCTTGCCTACTAATGGCACCACATTTTATCTATAATCTTGGCGCTATGCATCTTGCCTCTTTGCATCGACTGTATGTAATATTGTGTTTTGCGTTGTATTTGACTTTAATAATAATAAAAACTTTGAAAGTAAAAAAAAAAAAAATGAAAAAAAATCTAGTAGCAGTCACATGAGCATATTTAGTGTCTCAAACTACTGAAATATGCTAATATAATCTTCTTAAACTACTAAACCCACAACAGTAAAATCAGTCTATATATGCACTAATGCATGCGTGTTATACTCACTGTGGAACCTAAGGGGTTAATCCTCTGCATTGTGTAAAAAGGCTGTTTGATCCTGTCTCAAACTACTGAAATATGCTAATATAATCTTCTTAAACTATTAAACCCACAACAGTAAAATCAGTCTATATATGCACTAATGCATGCGTGTTATACTCACTGTGGAACCTAAGGGGTTAATCCTCTGCATCGTGTAAAAAGGCTGTTTGATCCTGTATGCACAGGATTCTTGCATTGTTCCCAAAACATGTCCAGATAAGACAGTTACTGGAATCGGGCTGCACATGTTCAGTTTGGTGTGTATTGCTGGAGAGTGCATGTGATCAGCACAGGGCCAATCAGCACTGTCCAAACAGAGGGTCAGGGGTCCTGCATCTTGATAGGACAGACAGTGCAGTATGCAAACTCCTCCTATGAGCTTTAACCAGACACTGATATACAGTAAATGTCAATAAGTGTTAAACTAAATATATAACAGTCAAGTGGTGATAACTTTAAATATTCAATGACCCTGCCGTGATAATAACATATGCAAAAGATTAGTGAAAAATTGTAAAAACCTGTACTCAAAAAAACAAACCAAAAATATGTGAATATGTGTAAAAAAACAAACAAACTCCTAGACCCAGAAAAAACACACACAAAATAAAGTGTTCTAATAATCAAAAATATGTGATCATATGTCCAATGTATGTTTAAAGATCCACAATATGATTCTCCAGTACATGTATATCCAAACATGGCAAATAATAGTGTGATCCTTCTTATGATAACACCACATATAGTGACTAATCCTCCACCGTTTATGATCGAGATCACTCACTGATGTTTAGTGGCTGGTATTGGATAGACCAGCAAACAGGCATTTCTCTCTGCAGGGTGCAATAATCTGTAGCTCCATTTTAGTAGATATCCACGCACCTCCACTCTCAATGCTCCATAACATTGATGATCAGCAGACAGACAGGCTTACAGGGGGCAATACTCTGTGAATCTTGCAATGGATAATCTCAGCGATCCTCTGCTGTTACCAATCAGTACCTCCAGGAAAGTGCAGATATATGGATATATGAAAAGAAGAGCAGCATAGCATAAAATCTTTATTTTATTAAAATAACAGTACACTCACATATGGAGGTGTCCACTGACACAGGCATATAGACGTAAATACATATACATATACAGGCTCACTCCAGATCTGTCAATGCTGCAAGCAGACACCCGATGTAGTGTGGTGATGATACCACCAAGCAGCACACCCTATGTACGTTTTGTCATTAGACGTCTTCATGGGGCAGTGTTTCTATAGGACACAGAGAGCGCGGCTCAGCCCAGCTCCCTCCTCACTGGCTGTGATTGACAGCAGTGGGAGCCAATGGCCAGAGAGGAGGGAGAGACCCGGGAGAGACTCAGCTCTTGTGCACATCGCTGGATCAGGATCAGGCTTAGGTAAGTATTAGGGGGAAGCTGCACACTGAAGGTTTTTTACCTTCATGCATAGAATACATGAAAGTAAAAAACCTTTAGCCTTTAGAACCACTTTAATTTAGCATGATTGCAACACTTTCTGGATGGCATTAGTGTGTCACCAATTGGTTTCATATATTGTCTAAAAATTGGCATGCCAAAAACAAAACTGTCAAATCAATATGACCCTTTGTAAGTAGGTCCGTATGTCTATTTTTATAAACACTGCCCTTTCAGGGCTCTGGAAATAAGGATTGTGCCTCCAAAGCAATATAAAGATCATTCAATGTAAGCAGAAGGTCAAATATGATGTGATTGGGCTCCCTTCCCATTCAAGAAATGACAGGTTGCAGTTTGTACATTAGTAATTTTGTTTTAGCTCAAATGATTTTTTAGAGTTTGTGCACAATATACCATAACTATACTTAACTAGCTAAGCACGTGTGTGCGTGTGAGCTACATCATTACACTGTGCTTTCATGTAATGAATTACACTGAAGTGAATAACGTGCCATTTTAATCAGTTAAGTACCTTGGTGACATTCACAGAAGAACAAGAGCACTTGGAAGGCCCTTAAGGTTTCCTTAGAATACTGTGTTTAGAAAAGCTAATACTGTGACTGCTTGCCAGGCAATATACTGTGTGTGTGTATGTATATCTATATATCTGTATATATATATATATATATATATATATATATAATTTTTTTTTTCTTTCATACAATATTCATAGGTCTCTACACTAATTTGCATTTTAAAGTATGGATCTATACTTAATAACTTGCTCTAAAAGAGTCATAAATAAAGGTTTAATTTATTAAACACGAATACTTAACACCCCCATGACATCTGGTTATTTGAATAATGCATCTTGATGAAAAAGTAACTATCATTTTGATTCATTCATAAAATGCAGTACATTTATTCAGGGTTAATTTTAAAAAAATGCAGGCATTGAAGTTTTCTAGTTGCCAATAGGGATGAGCTTCGTGTTCGAGTCGAACGTACGTTCGACTCGAACATTGGCTGTTCGGCCGTTCGGCGAATTCCGAACGTTTTGGCCGTTCGCGTCAAAATTCGAGTGACGCGCGCGCGGACCACAATGCACTGCGGTGGCGCAGTGCATTGCTGCCCCATGATTGGCCAAGCATGCACTGTGACCCCGCATGCTTGGCCAATCGCAGCGCCGGCAGCGAGGAGAGCCATGATTGGCCACAGGCATCCTGCCTGTGGCCAATCATAGCTCAGGCTGTGTAGTGCACGCCCCACACTATATAAGGCCGCCTTTGAGGCGGCCTCCTGTAGTGTGTTACTTAGCATCTGAAGCAGTGGGTGTTCTGTGTACCTTCAACACAGTACACACCAATCGTTTTTGGTTGATTTCCTATCTTGCTGCTGTGTAGTGGTTGTTGTCTGTGCCCTGACTGCAGTATACACCACTATATTCACCTCACCTATATAGCTAGTGATCTAGCTTTAACCACTTAACTGCCCATTGCCGATTAATGGCTTCAGGGCGGTTGTTTAACTCTGAGAGGCCGTTAATTAACGGCTTCCCAGAATTCTGCTCTCGCGTGCCCCGAGGTGCGCGCACTCGAGAGCATCCGTGACCGCCGCATCACGGATCACGGTAAACGGCCGCTATGATCACGACCACGTGATTGCTCCGTCAAATGACGGAGTGATCACTTGGAAACAAACCGGCGTCATGTTATGACGCCGGTTCCTCCCTCCCCTCTCTGTACCGATCGGTACAGCGGAGGGGAAAGAGATCGGTGTCAGCAGCGGTGTGGGCTGCATCTGCAGTGCCCACATCGCTGCTCACCGAATTTAACCCCTCAATTCCCTGCCAATACTCTGCAATACCAGTGCATACTCTGCAGTACCCTGCCATTACTCTGCAGTACCCCGCCATTACTCTGCAGTACCCCGCCATTACTCTGCAGTGCAGTACCCTGCCATTACTCTGCAGTACCCCCCATTACTCTGCAGTAACCCCCATTACTCTGCAGTAACCCTCATTACTCTGCAGTACCCCCCAATACTCTGCAGTACCCGCCATTACTCTGCAGTACCCGCCATTACTCTGCAGTACCCCCAATACTCTGCAGTACCCTGCCATTACTCTGTAGTACCCCCCAATACTCTGCAGTAACCCCCATTACTCTGCAGTAACCCCCATTACTCTGCAGTACCCCCAATACTCTGCAGTACCCGCCATTACTCTGCAGTACCCGCAATTACTCTGCAGTACCCCCAATACTCTGCAGTACCCTGCCATTACTCTGTAGTACCCCCCAATACTCTGCAGTACCCTGCTATTACTCTGTAGTACCCCGCCAATACTCTGTAATACCCTGCCATAAATTGCCATACCCAGCCATACTCAGAGATACCCAGCCATACTCGGTGATACCCTGAAATACCCAGCCATAGACGCCCCCCACCCCTCACCGCCCTCCGGTGCTTCTACCAACTCGCCAGTACGATCAAAGCCAGAATCTTTTTTTTTATTTTTTATTTCAGGCTTCCCAGCCTAGAGGTGAGATGTGGGGTCATATTGACCCCCCAGATTTCACTGTAAAGAGGACCTGTCACCCCATATTCCTATTACAAGGGATGTTTACATTTCTTGTAATAGGAATAAAAGTGATCAAAAATATATTTTTGGGGAAAAAAATGTCAAACTAAAATAAATAAAGTAAAATGAACAATAAAAAAATAAAATAAAAATTAAAGCGCCCATGTCCCCATGTGCTCGCATGTGCCACACATGTGAGGTATCGCCGAGAATGTTAGAGCGAGAGCAATAATTCTAGTCCTAGACCTCCTCTGCAACTCAAAACATGTAACCAGTAAAAAGAGCTTGCAGTCAGTAGTGTTAGGAGATAGTGCGTGCTGTCTGCGTGCTCTGTACCCAGTACATACCGCTATAATATAGGGCAGGCCCCTACTTTCAAACATCCAACTTACAAACATCTCCTACTTGCAAATGCAAGGAGACAGCAGCAAGTGAGATGAAAAAAGATGGACGACAAAACAAATTATACAGGGGTGATAACCCTTCCCTATGTTTTCCAAAAAGCTTAAAAATAGTTTTTTTGACTGGAGCTACACTTTAAAAATGTACCGGTTGAAAATGACAAACAGATTCAACTTAACACAACAAACCTACACAGTCCCTGTCTTGTTTGCACCGCCTGTATACTGCTGTTCTGAGTATATAGGGCCTGGGGGCCACACGCATTTCCTTTTTTTAATATGGGTACGGGGTTCCCCTTAATATGCGTACAAGACCCAAATAGGCTGGTAATGGGCAGGGAGGGCTACCCATGCCATGTTTCTCAATGATTTTCAACCATATTGCAGGAACCAGATATAACATTAAAACCGCAAGCAGTTTTAAATGGTGTTATTTCCGTTTAATGTCATTTTGTGCAGGGACTGTTCTAAACACGGGAAACACGTGGCACTTCACAGGCATACTACAGACACCCCCCAGGCACCATATTTAAAGGAATATTTCACTTTTTTTTTCACTTTAATCGTCATTAAAATCAGTGCTCCCACCAAAACGGCAGTTTTTAAAACTTTTTTTTGCAGTGACCCATGTCCCCTGGGGCAGGAGCCAGGTCCCCAAACCCTTTTTAGGACACTATCTTGCATATTAGCCGTTAAAATGAGCACTTTCCATTTCGAACGTTCGAGTCCCATAGACTTCAATGGGGTTCTAACGTTCGTACCGAACGCGGGGGTCGTTCGCAAGTTCTGGTGCGAACCGAACCGGGGGGTGTTCGGCTCATCCCTAGTTGCCAATATAATTGATATGCAAGTAAACCGTAATATTATATTTACAGTATGCCGGAATGTCTTTTCATGATATTAGCTTGCTCATGGTGTGCCCACCTCACTATGGCTTCTACTACAGCCATTCAAATTTCATGCTTACTGTTAAGGCTTGGTACACACATATGCAGTTCGCTTTTGATCTGTTTCTGCAGTGCTTTTGATGTGCGTTTTGATTTTTGCACATGTGATTTTGCTGCGATTTGCGTTTTTGCATGTTTTTGGGGCAATTTGTTGTTGGGCAGATCAAAAAAACAAAAAACGCATTATATGTTTTTTTGCAGCTTTTCCATTGAAGTATATTGAACCAAAAAAAGCACAGTTTTGCATTTTAAAAAAGTCCCTGGTCCTTTCCAAATACGCAGAGGCTGAAAAAACATAGATGTGAACGCGTCCCATGACACATTATTTAAAAATTGTGCTGAATTCAAATATTTAGTACAAATTATAGGTGGAATTTTCAACATCCTCGGATTAAAGTAGAAATATAGGCAAAACTTTTTTTCTTTGTTTGCCATCTGTCATATTGTGAAGATTTTCCTCCACTTCCTATCCCATAGTCCTATCTTAATTTGCATAATTCTTGCAAATTAAGGGAATCTCTTGAGGCCCCCAGGTCACCAGAACGCCCATTGGAAGATTTCCCCTCCATTACTGGTCTGGGGACAACCCAAAATGTTGTATTTGCTTTGAGGGATAATGGTAAATAGGACAAATGGAGAAGGTGAATCTCCCTAACAGGAGCAGAGGTAGTAATAAAAACCTGACAGGTGTTCTAATCCATCTCTACTCTAGCCAAAACTAAAAAAAAAAAAAAAAAAAAAAAAGTTTGCCTGTAGCTGTACATTAACTACATACATTGTCTATAATCTACAGAAAAGCTTTAAAGAATTTGTAAACTCAATGTTTCATATTCCTGATATTTGTCTATTGTACCCTGTACTTGTATGAAAAAGTATCCTGTTCTATCCTGTATTGCTTCCTTTGTGTAAAATCCCTGGTGTCCCTGCCAGTCCCTCTCTGCGTTCTTATTTAAAACTGACCACGCTAGGCATTGGAGCAGTGTGGTCAGTTCTGTAGCTGTGCTGGGAACAGCCTGCCCCCCTCCAGTGATTAGACAAACAGGTAGACAGCAATAAAGAACAAGGACCTTTGTCCTGAACCCAACGTTCTGTACCTATGTAGCAACAGCTGTCTCCTATAGCAACAAAAAACTCACAACACCGTGCAGGGTTTCCTTGGATGAGACCCTCTTGATGCCTTCCCAGCCTCTCCACAGCCCCTGGTTCATGAAGAGTAACCTTTAATACTTCATCTCAGAACTCCATCATTTTCCTCATGCCTCCAGGCAACAAAAGGCTCTCTGGAAGAGGCTCCAACACATGGTCAACCTCAAACTCCAGGCCTCACCCAACACAGCTGTTCCTCACACATCCACTCTAGACCAAGGTCTGTGTGGGAGGACCCTGATCACCTAACTTCCTCCAAATATATACTCCCTCCCAGCATGCTCAGTGGCCTGAAACTTCTACTGATTGGCTGAAACAGATATGCAAATTCATAACTCACTGCAGCTCATCATACTAATTCTAAAGGCAACAGTGCCACCTATTGACAGAAGGGAAGAGCTACAGTTAAACCAGGCTTAGGAGAGAACTCAAATGATCACAAAGACTATAAATCAGATAGTTACCACTCGGCACAGTTACATTTACCAGTAGCCCCTGTTTAAGGTCCTCCCCCCACACTCGCTGTCACAATTTTTAAAAAAGTGGCCGTGCAAGGCTACACCCACCTGTCCGCGTCATTCTTTCACAGGATTCCGTGAATGTGAAAACTGCAAGTATCCACTAAGCCCTAACATTTGTGTGAAATGCGTCTACCTTTTTGACCTCTGCTCCATCTGTCAACCACTTGTCATATGAAGCTTCAATAGTTTCATTTTGCAAGTGGAAAAATGAGGGCTGGCAAGGAGCATGGCTGCCTGGGAATGAGTGGACGAGCACCGCCGACAGGTGGGGATGACTGAGAGACGTTCTCCCAGAGGAAGAGAGGTTTCGGCCATGTCATCATAGCGGAAAGATCCGTGGAGGAAGAGGAGAGCAGCTTGATCACAGAGCAGGGTTTGCCCGCTGTATCAGCTTACATTAGAATTTCAGGCCGCACGCCGTCACACACAGCCCCGCCCTCCTGACCCCGCACCTGTGACAGACAGAATGCGCCCTGGCATTTGACCGCCATTCTGTCTGTCACAGGTGCAGGGTCACGCATCTTTCCGCTATGATGACATGGCCGCCTCCTCTCTTCCTCTGGGAGAACGGCTCATATCATCATAGCAGAAGATGCATTGGAGGAGGAGGAGAGCTGGCTTGATTAAAAAGTGGGGGTTTGCCCACTGTAACAGCTTACATTAGAATTGCAGTCCATGCGCCGTCACACACAGCCCCGCCCTCCTGTCCCCCACACCTGTGACAGACAGAATGCGCCCTGGCATTTGACCGGCATTCTGTCTGTCACGGGTGCAGGGTCAGCATCTTCTGATATAATGTTCCAGCTGCCCCCTCTGCACGGGTGAGGCTGCAATGATGGTTGCAGGTGAGGTTGCAATGATGGACGCGGGTGAGGCTGCGTTGGTAGGCATTGGTCACGCTGCATTGATGGACACGGGTGAGGCTGCGTTACTGGGCATGGGTCACGCTGCGTTGATGGACACGCGTGAGGCTGCGTTGATGGACATGGTGAGGCTGCATTGATGGGCATGGGTGATAAAGTTGTTGTTAATATTTATTTGTGTAACTTAGTTCTACATAAAACATTGTAAAACAGTGTAATTTCATGAGAATTTATGAAGGCGTGTATAGGGGCGGGTTATGGTAGGAGTTGGGTGGGGCAACTGGTTGCGGGTAACCATTAAGGTCTGGCTAGTAGCTCAGGACTTAAAATTTTGAGTCCTTCTCTAGGTAGTTCATTGATTCATCCTGTCATTGTTTAACTGCCTGCTTGTATGAGGTACAAGCAGACAGCTTACACAGATAGTCTGCAGGAGTCCTGCATTGCACCCATAATCTGCTGATCACGGGTGCAATGCTTAGCAGGTTCCTAGCTAAAAAAAAAAAACAAATGCACATTTTCTTACACGCAAAAAGATGTGTATTAATTATAATTTTTTTTACAAAGGTGAACTTATCCTTTAAAGTTGTACTTCATCTTCAAATTCTGTCAGTTCAATTTTCCAATCCAGTGGCTGATTGAGAGGTCTGCAATATATTTATTACAGAGATACACTTGTTCTATAGTGGCAATATGTCACAAACCTAAGCATTCCACAGCGACCATAAGAAAAAAAGAAAATTGGCAGATGTCCCCTTTAGTTAAATCTACAAATGATCATTATATATGGGTGCACTTGAGCCAAACTTCCTTACTGGTTTTTTAATTTGATAAACAGCCTCTTGACCAATAGGAAGGCTCAGTCTTGGAGGACAGCAAGACAAAGCTTGACTTTTACAGGGAAATTTAATATTTGTATTTAACTTACAGTGGTGTGAAAAAGTGTTTGCCCCCTTCCTCATTTCCTGTTCCTTTGCATGTTTGTCACACTTAAGTGTTTCGGAACATCAAACCAATTTAAACAATAGTCAAGGACAACACAAGTAAACACAAAATGCAATTTGTAAATGAAGGTGTTTATTATTAAAGGTGAAAAAAAATCCAAACCATCATGGCCCTGTGTGAAAAAGTGATTGCCCCCCCTTGTTAAAACATACTATAACTGTGGTTGTCCACACCTGAGTTCAATTTCTCTAGCCACACCCAGGCCTGATTATTGCCACACCTGTTCACAATCAAGGCATCACTTAAATAGGAGCTGCTTGACACAGTAAGGTCCACCAGAAGATCCTTAAAAGCTACACATCATGCCGAGACCCAAAGAAATTCAGGAACAATTGAGAAAGAAAGTAATTGAGATCTATCAGTCTGGAAAGGGTTATAAAGCCATTTCCAAAGCTTTGGGAATCCAGCGAACCACAGTGAGAGCCATTATCCACAAATGGCGAAGACATGGAACAGTGGTGAACCTTCCCAGGAGTGGCCGGCCACCCAAAATTACCCCAAGAGCGCAGCGACGACTCATCCAAGAGGTCACAAAAGACCCCACAACAACGTCCAAGGAACTGCAGGCCTCACTTGCCTCAGTTAAGGTCAGCGTTCATGCCTCCACCATCAGGAAAAGACTGGGCAAAAATGGCCTGCATGGCAGAGTTCCAAGGAGAAAACCACTGCTGAGCAAAAAGAACATCAAAGCTCGTCTCAATTTCTCCACAACACATCTTGATGATCCCCAAGACTTTTGGGACAACATTCTGTGGACCAATGAGACAAAAGTGGAACACTTTGGAAGGTGTGTGTCCAAGAATATCAGGCGTAGAAGGAACACTGCATTTCATAAAAAGAACATTATACCAACAGTAAAATATGGTGGTGGTAGTGTGATGGTCTGGGGCTGTTTTGCTGCTTCAGGACCTGGAAGACTTGCCGTGATAAAAGGAACTATGAATTCTGCTGTCTACCAAGAGATCCTGAAGGAGAATGTTCGACCATCTGTTCGTGTACTCAAGCTGAAACGAACTTGGGTTCTGCAGCAGGACAATGATCCTAAACACACCAGCAAGTCCACCACCGAATGGCTGAAGAAAAACAAAATGAAGACTTTGGAGTGGCCTAGCCAAAGTCCTGACCTGAATCCTATTGAGATGTTGTGGTATGACCTTAAAAAGGCCGTTCATGCTCGAAAACCCTCTAATGTAACTGAATTAGGACAATTCTGCAAAGATGAGTGGGCCAAAATTCCTCCAGGACGCTGTAAAAGCCTCATTGCACGTTATCGCAAACGCTTGGTTGCAGTTGTTGCTGCTAAGGTTGGCCCAACCAGTTATTAGGTTTAGGGGGCAATCACTTTTTCACACAGGGCCATGATGGTTTGGATTTTTTTTCACCTTTAATAATAAACACCTTCATTTACAAATTGCATTTTGTGTTTACTTGTGTTGTCCTTGACTATTGTTTAAATTGGTTTGATGTTCCGAAACACTTAAGTGTGACAAACATGCAAAGGAACAGGAAATGAGGAAGGGGGCAAACACTTTTTCACACCACTGTAGGTTGCCTATTTTTCTTAGATAAATACCGATCCTTTTGATGCGCTGTAACCTTTGCATTTAGTGAGCATGTAAAGAAAAATATTTCACACTGTATCTTCAAAGGCTATAAAGAAAATTGATTTCTCTTCAGGTTCAAATCAAAGAGAAAATAAATCCAAAAATCTTGCTATATTTTTGGCACAGAGTTTTGGAACGTTTGCAAACCAGTGAAACAATGCATACAAATTTAATAATTTGACTGAATCAGCTTATTTAGGTACCTCTTGCAACTGCATATGAAGTCAAGGGCATTTAAAATATGTTCTGTCAGCCAGAGCAATGAGGACTTATGCTTAAATATACCTTGCCAAGTCAGAGTTTGGGGAGTGAATGATGAACAAGCAATATATTCTCTTCATACGGAATTATTTTTGTAGCAATTTTGTCTGCACAGCCTGATAGTGAAAGTTAGGTAAAGTAAAAGTGCAGCATCAATATAAAAAGTTATTTTATAATGGAAGCCAATATTACTATAGATTAATATTATGTACGATGTTTATTAAAACGGAGTCTAATCCAGATTCATAAGCATGTCTAGATTTAATCTCATTTTCCAGTATTTACTTAGTATTTTACATTTTTTAAGTTTATTGAAAGCTTACATAACATGTAATAGATATGAAATTTCACATATAAACAGCAGCATGAGAAATGTCAGTTTACATTTTAAAAGAGCGTAATATATTATTGAGAGTAAATCAATGTAACAATGAATATAGGTAATTCGGTTTTAGGAAAAAAGAAAGGTAGGGTGGGGGGATCAGATTTTCTGCAGATTTTTCCCTTCAGGTTTGCCAAAACCATGCCGTGCAAGGGTCTGCCTGATACAAATTGAAATTCCTAAGGTTTGACCTCATATTATATGGTTTTGGTAAATCTGAAGGAAACACTCAACAGAAAAACTGACAGTGTGTATGGGGCTTAAGAATTGGGTTAAAAGGAGGGTGGGCATATAGATGAACATTGTCATATCTAGTTTAGATCGTCACTCATTACAGGCTGTGCATTATCGGGACAGGAAACGGCATAGATTCCCATGGGAGTCTATGGCCGGAAGTGGGTGCAAATACCTGTCTTAGACAGGTATCTGCAACTCCTCCCCCCTGAAAGGTGCCAAATGTGACACCGGAGGGGGGGGAGGGTTCCGATGAGTGGAAGTTCCACTTTAGGGTGGAACCCCGCTTTAAATGCCCAGCCATGGGTCGGGAGCACGCCGCCAGCGGCGCGCTCCTGACCCGGTCCTGAGCTCCGCGACCGTGGCCGTGGGACCAGCAGACCCGATCGCCGCTGGTGTCCCGCGATCGGGTTACAGAGCTGAATAACGAGGCGAGGTCTGTGTAAACAAACCTCTCCTCGTGCTTCCTACTGAGCCTGTCACTGATCGTCGGTTCCCTGTTATAAGGAAAGACGATCAGTGACATCAGACGCCAAGCCATGCCCCCCTGCAGTTAAAAAAAAAACACACACTTAACTCCTCCCCACCCTCTAGTGGTTAACTCTTCCACTGCCAGTGTCATTTACACAGGAATCAGTGCATTTAAATAGCACTGATTGCTGTATAAATGACAATGGTCCCAAAAATGTGTCAAAAATGTCTGATGTGTCCGCCATAATGTAGCAGTCACAATAAAAATCGCTGATTGCCACCATTGCTAGTAAAAAATAAATAATAATAAAAATGCTATAAAACTGTCATTTCTTCAGAGTTGTCACATCAAAAGATATAGTAAAATATTTACAAAAATGTGAGGGGTGTATTCACTTTTGTGAGATACTGTATGTCTTAAATAATATTTGACCTAACACATGTGGACCCTAAATCACAGTTAAGCCCCTTTCAGACCGGGGGCCTTGGTCAGCAGACCTGCTGCCCAGCGCGCAATCTGTCTGTTGATCTCCGCTAAAAAGGCGGATGACAGGTCCTTGACCGCTCCGCTTATGCAGAGTGGACACAGAAACGGCCTGCTGTCCACTATGGGCGGTCGGATAGAAATGGACCGATAAGTCCATTTCCATCTGACTTTTATGGGAAACAGATCCCCCATCTAGCTGTTTTTAGGACCAGATCGATAGGTGACCGCTGTCAATGCACACCCGCTGCTCCATAGAGGGCAATCGATGGTCCAATCGGGTCCACTTAAAAAAAACTGGCAGGCAGACCAGATCAGTCCGCCCATGTGAAACAGGCCTTACACAGAAAAAATATGGACGTTGCAAAATAATATATTATTTATAGCACTTATTTATTTGTGTTTTTAATGCTGGTTGTGTATGTAAATATAAGAAACTGAAAAGTCAATTGGGCTTTAAACGTAAAAATAGAATAAATGAAAAATAAGAATTATTTAGGAATTAGTATGATTATGTTTGTATTTTTAGCTGCATGCTTGCTAAATATTTTTTTCTTAAATGCTTGTTATTTTGTATATTTCTGTGCATTTTGTTCTTTAGTCACTGAATATGCCCTTGAGAAAGGTAATCTATATTTCTTATAGGACAGTGTTATTCAGTCTGACCTCTGTGGTTGTTCTTGTCATCACTACTGACTGGATAAGCTGGGACAAGCTGAATCGTGGATTTCTACCCAGTGATGAAGTCTCAAGAGCTTTTTTGGCATCCTTTATCTTGGTTTTTGACCTTCTCATTGTTATGCAGGTATGTTGGTACAAATGTTGTGCCTTTGTTTAAGGTTTTAACACCAACACCAACATTGTATATACGGATAGTAAATGTTTGCTTTTCTTTTTGTTCTTTTAAATACAAGCTTTGGTGCTCTCATAACCACAGATAGGTAAGTTATATTAAAAGCTAGTCGTATACGGAGTTAAAAAGTGTTATTTAGAAATACAGGCTGTTTTAACACAGGAAAGCAGATGGAACCAAATGTTTCTTTTTCCAAAAATGAAAATATATGCAATCCTTGATTTACACGATAGTATCATAGGTCATGACCAAATGTCACTCTTGACATATCAATAAAGAACAATGAAAAAAAAGTAAACCGTCCTGGGATTGGTGCATTGCCAATGTGTCCGAAGAAAGCATTTTGAATTTTGTATTGCTATTAGAGAGCTTTCCACTCACCTTCTGTCCTGTGGACAACCTTTTTAATAGACAGGAAGTGGAAGGAATCTCTGCAACGGAAACTCCAATGACAGTAAAACCTGACAGGGATCCTAATCCTTCCTCACTATCCAAAACGAAAAAATACGTTTTGGCTATAGATACACTTTAAGTTTAATGAAGCTGTCTTTTTCATGAATCATTTTTGAAACCTTCCTCCTGCATGCATGAAATAGGTTGCAAAGTTGTATGTTGATTTAGCCACTTAATTAGGTTGTATTTGAAATGAGATGTTACATAATCCATTTAATGGTAATAGCATCCAGTATTTTGTGTCAGTGCCTTGTTGCTCCTAGTATTACACTATCACTACCATTCCGTGGGTACCTAATTGAAGAGACAGTGACAAGGGAAATCAGTGTTTGTCAACTTTCTTGATATAGGGGGCCTCAAGTGCAGCTTCTGATATTACCAAAGTTTTGCATGTAATATTGAACTTTATGATCAGAAAGCTGTTGGAGACTGCAGTCATGCAACAGGAGATTGATTGTCAAAGACTGTGAACATGCTTGTAGGCATTTTTGGAGACTAAGGATGAGCCGAACACCCCCCCTGTTCGGTTCGCACCAGAACCTGCGAACAGACCTAAACTTCGTGTGAACTTTAGAATCCTATTAAAGTCTATGGGACTCGAAAGTGCTAATTTTGAAGGCTAATATGCAAGTTATTGTCATAAAAAGTGTTTGGAGACCCGGGTCCTGCCCCAGGGAACATGTATGGAGGCAAAAAAAAAGCTTTAAAAGGTTTTTTTTTTCGGGAGAAGTAATTTTAATAATGCTTAAAGTGAAACAATAACAGTATAATATTCCTTTAAATATGATACCTGGGGGGTGTCTATAGTATGCCTGTGAAGGGGTGCATGTTTCCCATGCTTAGAACTGTCCCTGCACAAAGTGTAATTTCTGCAGGAAAAAAAGTCATTTAAAATCACGACTATAATGAATTGTCGGCTCCCCGTAATACAGAGAAGTCATTGAAAGTCATTGATGAAAAAAAAAAAGAGTGGGGTTCCCCCAAATTCAATTACCAGGCCCTTCAGGTCTGGTATGGATATTAAGGGGAACCCTGCGTCAAATTTGAAAAAAAAATGACTTGGGGTTTCCCCCAAATATCCATACCAGACCCTTTATCCGAGCACGAAACCTGGCAGGTCGCAGGAAAAGAGGGGGGTGAGAGCGCCCTCCCTCCTGAACCATATCAGGCCACATGCCCTCAACATTGGGAGGATGCTTTGGGCCCCCCTAAAGCACCTTGTCCCCATGTTGATGAGGACAAGGGCCTTGTCCCCACAACCCTGGCCGGTGGTTGTGGAGGTCTGCGGGCGGAGGGGTTTATCAGAATCTGAAAGCCCCCTTTAACAAGGGGACCCCCAGATCCCGGCCCCCCCTCCTGTTTGAAATGGTAAGGGGGTACAAAAGTACCCCTACCATTTCACAAAAAAAGTGTAAAAAATAGTTTAAAAAGACACACACCCCGTTGCAAAAAGTCCTTATAAAAAAGAATCCAGTGGTGGTAATCCACTCTTGCTATCCAGCGACGGATGATCATCTCTCCGGGGTCCAGAGATGGCTGATCTGATCCAGCGACAGATGATCTCTCCCTCCAGCGCAGCGCATCCATCCTCTGTGTCCACCAGAGACACTGCGAGGATCCCGACAGCCTGACACTTTTTATATGAGGAGGGAGGGGCCACCCATCACCTGATCCCGCCCCCTCTAATGCAAGGGGAAAGTCCAGCTTCCCCAATGTCGTGCGGCTGACCCCGCCCCCCTCTGATGTAACGCAGGTTTCCGTTACACTAGCCTAGTCTCAAAATACCAAACTAATCGTCCTCTTCGTTCCTCCCAAGGCCTCCTGCTCTCTAGCTCCCTCATCTCCTCCTCCCATATCCACCTCCAGGACTTCTCCTGGGTCTCTCCCATCCTCTAGAATTCCTTACCCCAATCTGTCAAACTGTCTCCAAATGTATTCACTTTTAGGCGATCCCTCAAAACTTTCCTCTTCAGAGAAGCCTATCCTGCCTCCATATAACAACTGCATTATTTTCTCCATTAGCTCATCCCCCACCGCTATTATCCTTTTATAAAAACTTGACCCTCCCTTCTAGATTGTAAGCTCTAAGGAGCAGGGCTCTCTGATTCCCCCTGTGTTGAATTGTATTGTAATTGTACTGTCTGCGCTCAAATTGTCAGCGCTATATAAATCCTATATAATTATAATAATAATAGGAGAGAATGTAGGTCATATAGAAACTCTATAGAAGTTTAGGTAACACGTTTTTTGCTGAAAAAAGATGCTCAGTATATAGAAACCCGGTTCCAAAAAAGTTGGGACACTGTGTGAAATATACATTAAAACAAAATGCAATGATTTGCAAATCTAATAAACCCTCATTTTATTGTCAATAGAAAATAGAAAACAAATCAATTGTTCAAATTCAGAAAATGTACCATTTTAAGAAAAAAAATAAGGTAATTTTGAACGTGATGGCAGCAAGACGTTTCAAAAAAGTTGGGACAGGGCCATGTTTACCACAGTGTAGCATCCCCTCTTCTTTTAACAACACTCTGTAAATGTCTAGGAACTCAGGAGACCAGTTTAGGGAGCTTTAGGAGAAGAATGTTTTCCCATTCTTGCCTGATATAGAATTCTAACTGTTCAACAGTCCTGTGTCTTCTTTGTTGTATGAAGTGCCAACTATTGTAATGTGCCAAGATGTGGCAAATATTTTTAATTGTTGAACAGTCTGGACAGCAGGTGGGCCTGTTAAGCACCCAGACGCTTCTACTATAAAGCCTTGCTGTTGTAATGGGTGTAGTATGTGGTGTAGTATTGTCCTGCTGAAATGTTTAAGACTCTGAAAAATATATTGTTTGTATGGGAGCATATACTTCTCTAAAACCTAGATAAATTTTTCAGCGTTGATGGTGTCTTTCCAGATGTACACGCTATCATAACATAACATTACCTAACATACTGTCAGATGCAGTCTTTTGAACTGAGCACTAATAAGCCAGAAGGTCTTTCTCCTCTTTAGTCCTGGGGACGCCATGCCCATGGTTGACAAAAAGAATGTCAAACTTTGATTTGCCTGACTTCAGAACCATTTTCCACTTTGCAACAGATCATTTTAAATGAACTCTGGCCCAGAGAAAACAGCTACGTTTCTGGATCATATTCAGATATGACCTCTTCTTTGCATGATAGAGCTTTAGCTTGCATTTTTGTATGGTATGGTAAACTGGGTTTCACAAACAGTGATTTTTGGTATATTTGAGCTCATGCGGTAATGTCCATCACAGAATCGCACTTGTTTTTAATGCAGTGCCATCCGAGGCCCAGAAGATCTTGGGCATCTAATATTGCATTTTGGCCTTGTCCCTTGCATTCAGAGATTTCTGCAGATTCCTGAAATCTTTTGCTATTATGTACTGTAAATGATGATATATTTAAAGTCTTTGCAATTTTACTAATTGTTTGAAGTTTATTAGAGGCAGCTTTTCACAGACTGGTGAACCTCTGCCCATCTTTAATTCTAGCCACTCTGACTCTCTAAGATGCTCTTTTTATACTCAATCATTTACTGACCTATTGCCATTTAACTAAATTAGTTGCAAAATGTTCTTCCAGCGCATCTTTGTTAGTAACACTTACTTTGCCATCTTTTTGTTACCCTGCCCCGACTTTTTTGCTGCTATCAATTACAAAATTACACTTTTTTTTTCTTAAAATAGTAATTTTCTCAGTTTAAACATTTGATGTTTTATATTGTAAAAATATATAGGTTTATGAGATTTTCAAACCATTGCATTCTGTTTTTATGTCGATTTTACACCGTGCCCCAACTTTTTTGGAATGGGGGTTGTATGTAACCTGATCATATAGATCTCACTTCTACCATCTGAGAGACTTTTTCTCCATAAGAAACAGTGACTTACAGCAGCCTCAGCCTCCTCCTTTTCATTTGTGTTGCTTTTGCAAAAGTGACAAAGTCTTAGGCAAAAAAATGGGTACTAGAAAAAAAACACACACACCAGTGGTCATAAACCTCTGCAATCCAAAGGATAAATTCATCTATGTTTAGTGTAACATGTTACTATGCAGCATCCCTGCTTACACCCCCCGGTGACAGTGGGCTGGGGCTCTTCTCCCTAAACCCGCTGTGACAAGCTCTGCCTGCACAACCAAGTCATTCATTCACAAAGATTTATGAATTATATGAAATATAATTCCCATCTGCTACAAGCAGATGGATTGTAGTTCTCAGTGATCTATGGCCGCACATTTTTATCTGAAAAATTGTGTGTATTTATTTACTAAGGGTGAACTTAGTCTTTAGGCCCTGTGTACATGAGCTTTTATTTTTATCAGAACTCCTTTTCTTCCCATACAAGTCAATAGGAACACAAAGGCAGCTTGAAGCAGCTTAGGAGGTGGTCAAATGCAGGTCAGAAGCCTCCAGAAGGGCTTATTCCTTGTGCCAGTCATGTTAGAAATTCTCTCAACTATGGTATCTGAAATAAAATCATTATAAAGTTATTTTTAGAGATCAAAACATTTCTGCCATTAGGTACACGTTGATTATGCCCTGTTAAAGATGTTATTCTTTTGTAGTAATAGACGTTTCAGAATATGACAAATGCTTACAGCAGCGTAGCCAAATAAAATATGACTGGATTTAATTATTTGCTCTTGTCAAATTCTGAGGCACTAAGAATAATGTTTGGAAATCATGAATATGCTAAATAAGGTTGTTTAAATAAAGATTGATTTATTTTGTTGAAGCGTTAACATGTTTTATTTAACAGAGAAGTATGGGTATTTGTCTATTTTGTTTTTAGATTCATACTTACCTAGGTTGATGCAGCATTGGTCAGATGCTGCATCTGTCCCCCAGTGCCTCTTAGCCTTTGTACACACGGTCGGACATTCCGACAACAAAATCTGTCGGATTTTGTCTGACGGATTTTGTCCGAAACTTGTGTTGCATACACACGGTCAGACAAAGTTGTCAGAAAATCCGATTGTGCGTAACGTGATGACGTTATTTAGTTACGATGGGACTACGTTCTGGCTAGTAGCCAATAGCTTTGGTCTAGGAATTTGATCTGAGCATGCGTGGCACTTTGTCCGATCGGAATCCTCTACACACAATCGGACAAAGTCCGATCGGATCGTGTTGTCAGAAAGTTTTATAGCCCAGCTCTAAAACTTTGTCCGTCGGATATTCCGACGGAAACAGTCCGTTGGAGCCCACACACAGTGGGATTATCGGACAACACGGTCCGATCGGACATTTTCTGTCATAATGTCCGACCGTGTGTACAAGGGCTTACACTGAGAACCGAGCAATTGAACACTGCCGATATTTCGGTTCTCACAGATCCATGAGCAGAGAGCTGCTCCCTCCTCACTCACTGGAGCACTGTGCTGTGGAGGGGGGTGGAGCGGCCGGCTCAGACTTTCAGCAGCTGAGCGGGGTGCAGGTCAAGCGATCATGATGATGCCCGAGCCTGAACGAACCTGTGACTTCAGCAGAGAGCGGACTTCAGCCCGCTGTCTCCTGAAAACGGGTCACAGGAGTCTAGAGCACTCCTGTGATCTGTAGAAGTATAGCCAAACCAGCTTTGGCTGTAGGTCTCCTTTAAGAATATAAACCAATATGAAAATAATTGACAAATATATAGATATATATTTAAGTGCTTATATTTTCTCCACTACAAGTGCCAGTGTTACCTGTACTGCAGGTTTAAAATCAATTGTGCAACTTTTTTTTTTTTTAAAGTCTCTTGCTCCATCCGTACAGTGTAAATAATTTTAAGGGTAGCACTGCCCCCCTGGGGACTGCTGATGATTACCTGCTCATCTGCACAGCCATGACCAAGGGAACCTTCCAACCCACCTTACACTCTGGGGCTGATTTACCAAAGCCATGCACCATGAGTGGAGGCGCAACGCACATTTTCATATTTATGAAACAGTGTGCGGGGAACAGATCGTGAATCCCCATTTACTATAGCGATCTCGGCGTACTGGAGAATGCAATCTGTGCGCCACTATGGAAATTACACAAGGCATCTTCAATTCAATATTAACAGAAGATGGAGGTGCTAATATTATGGGGTGATGTGAGGAAATTTAGTAGCAACTGCCCAAGTAACAAATATGCCCAAAATAGAATGAGAAAGTAACTTTTTCATAGAAAGCCTTCTGTGTCTGCAGGTAAGTTTAGAACTGCGTGAGATCAATGTAAGCAGTGCGCATGTGCAAACGGCTCTTACCCTCGTTCAAATACGTTTGTTCACTACACGGCCAAAATCTTAGTAAATGTTAAACAACGTACATGCAATTGCGTGGGTTGAACGGGCACACCTCTAAACTTGACATTTTTTTTTTTTACGCAGGTTCACCTTTATGTATTTTTTTTTAAGGAGATTCGAACAGAGGGCAAGTTACGTTGTCAACATGTGACATGTACCTTGTGAAAATTATGTAAAAAGACTCTCACTCCTCTAGCGCCTCCTTGCCTGGTCAGCAAGGGCATTTAACCCCTTGCTGACCGACTCGCCCTGATATACGTTGGCAAAAGGGCAGGTACAGGCATATTAATGTACCTGTACCTTTAAGACGCAGCATTGTTGGCGTGCGTGAGACCGTGCCTGCCGCAAGCTCCGTGAGTGTGATCGCGGGTCCCTCGATCGTCCCACGGAGAGGAAGAATGGGGAAATGCTGATGTAAACAAGCATTTCCCCATTCTTCCTAGTGACAGGACACTGATCACAGCTCCCTGTGATCGGGAGCGCTGATCAGTGTCATGTCACACGTAGCCCATCCCCCCCACAGTTAGAATTACTCCCTAGGACACACTTAACCCCTAGTGTTAACCCCATTCACTGCCAGTCACATTTACACAGTAATCGGTGCATTTCTAATCGCACCGATCGCTGTATAAATGTGAATGGCCCAAAATAGCTCCAAAAGTGTCCGATCTGTCCACCACGTTTGCACAATCCAATCAATAAACGCTTATTGCGATATTTTTTTTTTTTTACCAAAAATATGTAGAAGAATACTTATCAGCCTGACATAAGGAAAAAATGTTTTTTTATATATTTTTTGGGGATGTTTATTATAGCAAAAAGTAACAAATATTGAGTTTTTTCAAAATTGTTGCTCTTTTTTTGTTTATAGCGCGAAAAATAAATACCGCAGAGGTGATCAAATACCACCAAAAGAAAGCTCTATTTGTGGGGAAAAAAGGATGTCAATTTTGTTTGGGAACCCCGTCACATGACCAAAAAGGTCTAACTAGGCCATTGACATGCATCACAGTTGAACTTAGGAATGTGTCTTTGCAACATTAAACTAAATGAAATCCTTTCTTACTTTTGCTTGGGGATAGAGTGCAGAGGGAATAAAGTCTTGTCAGTTTTTGGGGGTGTCTGCACCCCTGATAGGGGGAAGACACCTCCCAAATTTTATCATTTTCTGTTTCAAATGTATTCACTTCCTGTCACATAGCCAAACAGGAAGTGAGGGTAAAACTCTACCAATGTCTTTCCTTGAGGGCATACAGGTCAATCTAACTAGTGTCCCCATTAGACAAATTGCACTCTAGCACTTTGTTGTGTACACCCCATATTATTAGGTATTTTGGGGTTTATTAAAGGTAAATACACTGTGCAATACAAGTGTACGTACTGTAAATCTGAGGGGAAGCACTGGTGATTTTATAATCCAATCATGTGGAAGCAGAAATACTGTTTATTTTATTTTCCTTGCATGTCCCCTTCGAATCTCCAGCAACTGCACTTCCAAATGCAAAGTGGATTTGCCTTTAGTAAATAAACTCCAAAGTCCAAGATACCTACTACCGTAATTTGGGATGTACACAGCAAAATGCTAGAGTGCAATTTACCTAAAGAGGAAAATATTTATACTCACCTCTGTGTTCCCAAGGAAAGACATTGGTAGGGTTTTACCCTCACTTCCTGTTTGGCTATTTGAAAGGAAGTGAATAAACTGACAAGACTTCTAATCCCTCTGCACTCTATCCCCAAGCAAAAATAAGAAAGGATTTCATTTAGTTTAACTTTGCAAAGACACATTCCTAAGTTCAAATGTGATGCATGTCAATGGCCCATTTAGACCTTGTTTAATAGAAAACAGCAGTTGCCTTTCACTAGAAACCTTTGTTAGTCCAATCCTGGAAATATGTATCTGCTTTACTATTAATTTCCCTAAAAATTGGGTTCCTGCAGCTAGATGCGCCAAATGCAATGCTGTGTATGTGAGATGCAAAACTGCTGTGTGCGCAGAGACCCGTGGCACATATCTGGTTTCCAGAAGTGATGGCCAGCACAAAGGAATGACATTAGGCCCCTCCAGGAAGTTGCTTGTACTGCTGCTAATTTCTTCTCATCACCATGCCCCGCTCACTGTTCTCTGAAGAAGAGATGATCCTTATTTGCAAATTAAGATAACTTTTTTATTTCTTTAAAACTGTGTTTTTGTGGGTCATGTGTGGAAGGAAACCGGAGTACCTGGAGGAAACCCACACAGGCACAGAGGGAACATGCAAACTCCAGGCAGAAGATGTCATGGGTGGGATTTGAACCAGTGACCCTTTTTGCTACTGGGTGAAAGTGCTAACCACTACACCACTGTGCTGCCCAGATATATATCTATAGATGTAGGTTCTTGTGTTCACCACCAGAGAGAAGTTGGATAGATGCCACACTCCCAATTCTGAAGGCATAATAATGGTCTAGTACAAGGGGCTTCAAACTGTGGCCTTCCAGTTGTTTAGGAACTACAATTCCCATTCTACCTAGTTATGTCTGTGAATGTCAGTTTTACAATGCCTCATGGGATGTGTAGTTCTGCAACAGCTGTAGAGCCGTAGTTTGGAGATTCCTGATCACTATAACATGTCTTGAAAAAAGGTGGTTTCTCATGTGCCTTGTATTATGCCAAAGAAATATGGTTTGGAAAAGACAAGTGGGTCATGGCACATCTACATTCCAAATTTGGCACTTAAGATGGTAATGCACTATGCAATCTGGTTGGCCAATCTCTGTACAACGTTCGGTTAATGACTTTTCCAGCACATCGATTAACTGACGCAGCTCATTCTTCTTAGTAAATCAGCCCCTCTGGGTTCAGACATCCTTGTAACACTGTGCATCAGGAATCAAATAACTCAGTAATATTAGGTTCTGAAATATTTTACGTGAACCAGATAGAGCAAGTTATTTAACAAACAGAAGTAATGAATCTGCTGAGCTGGGATAACAGCGGCAACTCTGCAAATAAATTCCTCCCAATGTTACAAACAATGGTTCAGCAACGAAAAATGTTATATACATATATGTACACTATATTTAGATCCAAAGTCCCCTCCTAGCGGATGTTTCAGTTAACTACTTATGTGGCTACTTTAAGAAAGATGTAATCTAGCCAGCCTATGCTATCCTATAACTAATGACAAAACAGTTCCATGTTGCAGATCTGATATTCTTCGCTAGCTAGTTGGAGCGTGTTAACTGTAATCCATTTGGTTGTAGATAAAGCAATAGGTTCCTAGTGGGGAAGATCTAAGGCATCTGAGCACAGTGTTCAAGCAATGCAGTGAAGTGTTCTTGGGGTAAAGATTTCTGTGCACAGTGTTCTGCAATAGTGGCGATGAATAGATAAAGGGTTGAGCAATTTGCCCTCTCATTAACAACCAAATCGAACCCGAGGCCTTCTGGACAGGAACACGTGTAACAGCACTCGGGCAGCAGAGCTGCTGTCTCGGTCTTCCGAAGTGAAACTTGCCCAAGCAAGTGCTTGACTGGGGCGTTGAGCAGTGAGTTTTCTCTAAGGGTGCCGTAGGTCAACCTCTTTGTTGGACATATCTTTTATCTCAGTTGAGAGTGCATGTCTTCCGAAGACTCGGGTTCCTGTTCTGTTCCCCAATGACTGCATTCAGCTTTTGGTTCAGATCCTACCTTGGTCACAGGCTCCATTTCAGGTTCTGTTTCTATTGCAGGTTCTGGTTCTAGGACTATCTCTCTCCCTGTTATGTTAGTACAGTAGGAGGGATGAGTGTATTAACCAGATCAGACACTTCACTATGTTCCAGCTTGACTCCTTCGGTTTCCAGAGGCAGATAGGGAACCATGGGCTCAGGGTCAGGCATGTGAAATCTTGTCCCTAAACAGTCTTCTTCTCCAGCTTCAGAGACAAGGGAATCAATTCCCGAAGAGTGGGCCCACAGCTAATCCAGAGGTACTTCCTCATCATCGCTTTCTTCCTCCGAAGATGTGAGAAGACAAGGATTTCTGACCTGAGGCCTCAATGTTGGAGACTGAAGGGGCTCAGAATCGGGGGCTGAAGGTACACAGGCAGCCTCTGAGAAAGGTAACAGATGGTTCTGATGCCAAGTCTTTAGGGGCCCCGCCTTTTCTTATGGCCTGATCTGGTACACAGGAAGTCCAGGCAGTCGTTAGCACACTAAGTAAGGTTGGAAAGTTCCTCTTATTCCTTTGTTCTCTGATGGTGGATGCTTCCTTGGCTTTCTCTACCTTTAGATTCTTCCTTAGTATATCAACGTATCCCTTATA
Organism: Lithobates pipiens; assembly: GCF_037356315.1. NCBI lineage: Eukaryota > Metazoa > Chordata > Amphibia > Anura > Ranidae > Lithobates > Lithobates pipiens. The sequence goes on from NW_027507903.1 coordinate 224,210,701, forward strand.
AGTAGCCTGGGAGGTGTGGTCTGTGGAGGTCCTAAAGGGTAAGTCCACTGGTAAGTGAGCCTCTCTCCCGAACATCAGTCTGTAAGGGGATTTCCCTGTAGAATCATTCAAGGTGCTATTGTAGACATGGACTATTGCAGCAATATGGTTTCCCCAATGTTGTTTCCCCTCTAGAGGGGGTGTTACCAGCATGTTCCAGCATGTTCAAGAGAGTACGGTTAAACCGCTCTGGTTGTGGATCACCTTGGGGGTGGTAAGGGGTAGTTCTCAACTTCTTTATGTTCAATAGTTCACACAGTCTGTGGACTAATTTGCTCTCAAAGTCCTGACCTTAATCTGAGTGTGAACGCTGAAGCAGCCCGTAATGAACAAAGAATTTCTCCACCATGCTGGCTTGTTGATCCCTGGTGAGGAAAGCCTGGTCATATCGTGTGAAATGATCTGTCACAACTAGGACATTACGCCTCCCACTCAGATTAGGTTCCAGACACAGGAAAGCAATGCATACCAACTCCATTGGTCCTTGACCTTGGAGATGGCCCATTGCCTTGGAGAGTCTTTCTCTGGATACACCTGACGGAAGAGCGACAGTAACTTTCCACTTCTGTTCTCATGTTCAGCCAGTAGAATCAGTCCCTGACTAGTTTGAAAGTTCTATCTGGGCCTAAATGACCATTGTCATCATGAAGAGCGGTTAACACAGTCAACTGATGTTTCTCTGAAAGGAACAGATGACTTACACTTTCTGCCTCTTCGGCGGGACCTCTTTGATATAGGATCCCCTCTTCTATTTTCATTGGTGTTAGTATTCAAGGATCTTTAGTCGATAGTGACTTCCGTATTAGATTTCCTAGCGGATCTTCCCACAGATCTCTCCTCATGTCCTTCTTAGTTGAGGCAATACTTGGCTGCGTACTTGGGTCAGGTTACAGTAGTGTCTTGGTACTCCCACAGGGGTGACTCCCGCAGTTTCAGCCCCTATGACCCATCCTGTGTTTATATTCCACCCTTGGCACACTGCTTGTACTTCTTTGGTGGGGTAAGTGAACCCAATTTCCTTGATAATTCCGGGCGAAGTGTGGTCTTCGGGAAAGAGCATCAGCATCTCTATTTCCCACTCCTGGCTGATATTTCAAACTGAATTGGAACTATAAATAAAGTGGCTAACCACTAATGCCCAGTGGTGTCCAACTTAGCAGAGGATAACAAGTAGGTCAGGTGGTTGTTATTTGTCTTTACCACAAAGGCCGCTCCATACAGGTAGTCTCAGAATTTGTCCACTACAGCACACTCGAGGGCCATGAACTCCAACTTGTGCACCGGATAATTCTTCTCAGGAGGAGTAAGGCTATGGCTCACATATGCTACTGGGCAGAGTTTCCCCTTTGACTCTTGGTACAGCAATCCCCCAATACTATCTCTACTGGCATCCACGTGCAATTCATAAGGCTTTGAGGGGTCAGCGTAGGCCAACACCGGAGCTTTGACCAGACTCCCCTTCAACCTCTCAAAGGACCTCTCACACTTCTTGGTTCACTGGTCCTGGATAGATTCTCGAGGCCTCCTGCCTCCTCCTTTCTGGGTTTTCTGCTGTTCTCCATCCATTTGCTTCTGTGGCATCTCATCAATGGCCAAGCAATTTGGGAAAAGTTCTTCACAAACCATCTGTAATAGGAGCAGAAACCCAAGACCAACCTCAATTCAGTGACTGTGGTTGGCCAAGAACTGACTGTCTCTAGTTTTTGGGGATCAGTGACTATCCCCACTGCGGATACCACATGTCCTAAGTAGGTGACAGAGGTCTGATAGAAATGGCACTTCTCCAATGACAGCTTCAACCCCTCTTCTTGTAATCTCTTGAAAACCTTCTCTCATGTTCTTCCAAAGTTCAGCCAAACGCATTGATGTCATCAAGGTATACTAGTACTTCTACCAAGTTCATATCACCCACTGTATTCTCCATCAGTTGCTGGAATGTGGCAGGAGCCCCAGTCAGTCCCTGAGGTATCCAATCAGAAGAATCCCAGTGGGCTAATAAATGCCATCTTCTCTTGGTCTTCTGGGTGCATAGGGATCTGGTAATATCCACTCTTCAAGTCCAACACACTGAATCATTTGGCCCCAGATGAGCACTGCAAGGCTTCTTCTTTGCGAGGGGTCATGTATTGATCTGGGATAGTCCTTCGATTCAAGGTTTGATAATCCAATGCACATCCAGAGACCCATTCTTCTTTCTCACCACCGCCATGATTGGAGAAGAATAAGGGCTTCGGGATTCTTTAATCACTCCTGACCTTTTCAGTTCAGCCAGTTTTTCCTGAAGGTCTTCTAAATGGCATAAAGGGACCCGACTCGCCCTCCCTCAGAAGGGCTTATCCTCAGTCAATCAATTTCGATGGTGGGCACTCTTGGCACAGCCAAAGTCATTTTTCAAGAACATTTTCTCCCACCAAGCTATTTGAGCTTTAATTGTGCCTTCCCAAGCAAGGGGAGGCTTTGGCAGTAAGCAGTGGCATTGCTTCCATTTTCCACTTGGACTGTCTCATTCTGCACCACCGGGGTGGCAGCACTCACTTTCCCAATCACCATTCGAGGCTTCAGACTGACCGGGTGACTAGTGATGTTCCGCACACTAACAGGAATTCGCCCCCCACTCCTTGGTAAGGCCAGAGTGGGTATAATCTCTGGAACTAACTATCCCGACTTCTTCCTTTGTGGGATCAGCTTCTACCACCGCATAGGCACCCGGCTGGTCCCAGGACAACTTGATAGTGGCTTTGAGGCAGGCTCTTTCCCTGGGCTGTAGCACCTTCTCCTGAGTGTCTAGTCGCCACAATCTTGCCACTCCTTGAAAAAACCTATGAAATGCTTGCCTCAACTGAGGATGAATTTTTCCAACAGGGGCACCCTCTACGGCTAAGGGAGTGGGTAGCCTTCTCACCAGATTGGTATTAGTGCCTATCAGCAGGGAATTTCGGCCAGCTCCAGGACATATGACTGCTAACATGTCAAAGGGCTCTGGTCTTCTGGCTAGAGCAGAGTCAAAGGTTATCTTGATAGGTATGTAACCATTGTAAGGGCACTTCTGAGTTCTGATTCCCCAAATTTCTAGCTCGTCAAGTTTGCACAAGGGGATATATTTAAACTACTTATGATAGTAGTCTTGATACAGAAACGTTAGTTGAGCTCCAGTATCCAACAGTGCTTGTGTATAGATGCCCTCCACCTGGATTGATACTATAGGAGAAGGAGCCACTAAGTTCTTGGGTAGATTTCCCCTAGGTGACTCTAAGGTATGAGCTCTAACAGGCTTCTTCAGAGACAATGCTTGTGATTTTACTGCTTGTTTAGCAAGGTGTGCATTGATTTCCTGTCCCCTTCTTCTATTGTCCAGGGATTTTAATTTTGGGTCGTGTTTCGGCACTGACGGGTGAAAAAGAACTGACGGCTTGCGTCGTCCTCTTTTTTTTTTTAGTTTCTTCCAATCTCCTTTCTTATTATTGGAATGCAGTCTTCCCTTGGGACTCCCAACTAGCTCCCTTGCTGAGGTCCCTTAAAGTTTCCCGCTGGGAAAAAAGTTGTTTCTGTACTGCCCTCAAGACTTCATTGAGGAGTTGAGGGCTGACACCCGCCTTGGGACACTTGGCTTGAAAATGTCTGGCCTCTCCACATCCATAACACCTCCTTTCTCACTCTGAGTATGCTTTTGGTTTGCTCACATGAGTCCCTTGCTCCTGAACTTTTGCTTGGGTCTCCATCACTAGCATTAGTGCATTGTACATTTGAGTCTGAGCCTGAGCTACCTGGGCCATCAGTTCCTTTGGCCCTAGTTCTGTAACTGGTTTATAGATGTCAAGGGGAGTCGATCCCTTTGGTTCAGGTTCAGTTCCACTGTTGTCATCGGAAAACTCTATTTCTACATGGCCACCACTTTCTCTTTGTTCCCAGTAGCAGGATTCACATATCATGGTCGTTGACTCTTCTCTTCCAACAGGGCCTCTTCCTCTCAAACATCCCTTATAAATTCAGCATAGGTGGGTACCACCTGGGTTCTCTTCAGTAACCGCTTCAACACAATAGGATGGTTGGGCTGTGCCCCATGCAGCACCAAATCCAAGCGGTCCTGATCATCATCTTTGGGGTCAAGACCTTTCTTGAGGATGATCTGATGTAGCTGTCAGGTCACCTTGAGGCGAGGTAACAGATGCACACCATAGGGATCAGGAGTGCACTGCAAGGTTGTGGACCCTACGGCTGACTGCTGTGGACGGGAGACAGATCCCACCGGGGTTAGAGTGTAAGATTCCCTGGGGTGTGGAATCTAAGAGCCAGCAGGTGTTCACCAGAGCCTCGAGTGGTGAGGATGGACTTGGCTGCAACTGGCTCCAGGTCGCGACCCCCAGGGTCCCCCAGCTCACACCCACAGTAGGCAACAGGAGGATAGGGATGGGGAGGGACAAAGCCAAGGTCGGGGCCACAAGCAGACAGGAATAGTCAGGGACACGGAAAAAAGGTCAGGATCACAGGCAAACAGGGATAGTCAAGGACACGCCAAAGTCGGTAACGGAACAACAGAAGAGCACACGGCAGGTAACAGGAAGCTAACACACAAAGGAATAGACAATGGTTGATCAGCAGGGTTGGCCTGCAGTGCACAGGTTAATATAGAGTTCTCTGATAGGAGCTAGGGTGTAGTCATGCCAGAGGATGGATTACAAAAGCAGTCAGGTGAGGGTCAGCTGGTCTCTGGAGATGAACACATAGAAACAGGTAAGCAGACCAACTCTATTGCATAACCATGACAGTAGCATCCAGTTTACCCCGGGAGATGTATTAGGACAAACTCTCCCCCCTCTGTTGATGTGTGTGCTTGAATTTGTACATCAAGTCAGCGATTGTTTCAACTCTTCCCAAGACAGCACACAAAGCCTCAATGTAGTCCATGGCAACACAAGTCCTCTTGCCCATCCTTAGGTTACGGATCGCGATGGTCAAGGGGCCTCGAAGACTCTCACTAAGTTGTCGTCCGCTCACAGCCATTGAAACACTCCAATCTTCCATAGCCTGTAAAGCTTGACTCCATGTTTCAAACTCGTCTTCTCCCACAAGCGTCGGCAACTGCCCACAGAAAGATCGAAGTCTTCGATAACTGATTAGCATTTCCAGGCCCATTCTTCACCAGGCTATCGACCAGGTGACTATTATCTGTGCAGAAAAGAGTGTGGAGGGGTGCTGGCCCCTTGGGAGTTGGTCCCCATAGGCACTGGACTTTGCTTGTGAGCTCTTGTCAGAGGTTGCTTCCCAGTCCCTCCTCTCTCGCTTTTGATGGGGAATACCCTAGCAGTCACTTCCTCCAGTAAGTGTACCTCTTCCGCCTGAAAGCACACTGGCACCTCTTCCTACCATTCTATCAGTGCCCTGACTTTATCCATCTCCGCTGAGGCTTCAGTCTCCACCAGTAGGTAGGCCCGGTGCCATGGCACTAAATCTCTCAGCCACCTTCTGATCTCCCTCTCGGTATGTTCACTCCCCGAGATCTCCATAACTGTGCTTCTGTCAGTTGGGGCCCATAACTTTGACCCTAAGCGACCACCACCATGGATGAAGTTTTCACACAGATTGCGGCTCTGATCTAGGTTTTATGGGGCCTGCTGCAGATAGCATCCCAGATGAGCCGCCAAATGTAGAACTGCCCCCTTGGGGACTGCTGAGAATTACCTGCTCATCTGCACAGCCATGACCAAGTGGACTTTCCAACCTACCTGACACTCTGGGTTCAGACATCCTTGTAACACTGTGCAGCAAGAATCTAACAAATTAGTAATATTAGGTTCTGAAATATTTTGCTTGAACCAGATAGAGGAAGTTATTTCACAAACAGAGGTAATAAATCTGCTTAGCCAGGATAACAGCACCAACTCTGCAAACAAATTCCTCCCAAAGACACAAACAATGGTTCAGCAATGAACGATGTTATATACATATAGTATCTCACAAAAGTGAGTACAACCCTCACATTTTTGTAAATATTGTATTATATCTTTTCATGTGACAACACTGAAGAAATTACACTTTGCTACAATGTAAAGTAGTGAGTGTACAGCTTGTATAACAGTGTAATTTGCTGTCCCCTCAAAATAACTTAACACACATCCATTAATGTCTAAACTGCTGGCAACAAAAGTGAGTACACCCTTAAGTGAAAATGGTCAAATTGGGCACAATTAGCCAATTTTCCTCCCCGCTGTTATGTGAATCCTTAGTGTTACAAGGCCTCAGGTGTGAATGGGGAGCAGGTGAATTAAATTTGGTGTTATCACTCTCACTCTCTCATACTGGTCACTGGAAGTTCAACATGGCACCTCATGGCAAAGAACTCTTTGAGGATCTGAAAAAAAGAATTGTTGTTCTACATAGATGACCTAGGCTATACAAAGATTGCCAAGACCCTGAAACTGAGCTGCAGCATGGTGACCAAGACCATACAGTGGTTTAACAGGACAAGTTCCAATCAGAACAAGCCTCGCCATGATCAACCAAAGAAATTGAGTGTACCTGCTCAGTGTCATATCCAGAGGTTGTCTTTGGGAGATAGATGTATGAGTGCTGCCAGCAATGCTGCATAGAATGAAGGGGTGGGGGGTCAGCATGTCAGTGCTCAGACCGTATGCCGCACACTGCATCAAATTGGTCTACATGACTGTCCTCCCAGAAGGAAGCCTCTTCTAAAGATGATACACAAGAAAGCCCACAGTTTGCTGAAGACAAGCAGACTAGAGACATGGATTACTGGAACCATGTCCTGTGGTCTGATGAGTCCAAGATAAACTTATTCGGTTCAGATGGTGTCAAACGTGTGGTGGCAACCAGGTCAGGAGTACAAAGACAAGTGTGTCCTGCCTACAGTCAAGCATAATGGTGGGAGTGTCTTGGCCTGGGGCTGCATGAGTGCTGCCGGCACTGGGGAGCTACAGTTCATTGAGGGAACCATGAATGGCAACATGTACTATGGCATACTGAAGCAGAGTATGATCCCCTCCCTTCGGAGACTTGGCCGCAGGGCAGTATTACAACATAATGACCCCAAACACACCTCCTAGATGACCATTGCCTTGCTTAAGAAGCTGAGGGTAAAGATGTTGGACTGGCCAAGCATGTCTCTGGACCTAAACCCTATTGAGCATCTGTGGGGCATCCTCAAGTGGAAGGCAGAGAAGCGCAAGGTCTCTAACATCCACCAGTTCCTTGATGTCCTCATGGAGGAGTAGAAGAGGACTGGGAAGCTCTGGTGAACTCCATACCCAAGAGGGTTAAGGCAGTGCTGGAAAATAATGGTGGTCACACAAAATATTGACACTTCGGGCCCAATTTGGACATTTTCACATAGGGGTGTACTCACTTTTGTTGCCAGCGGTTTAGACATTAATGGCTGTGTATTGAGTTATTTTGAGGGGAAAGTACACTGTTATACAATCTGTACACTCACTACTTTACATTGTAGCAAATTATAATTTCTTCACATGAAAAGATATAATAAAATATATGCAACAAATGTGAGGGGTGCACTGTTGTGAGATACTGTATATGTACACTACATTTAGATCTACATTTAGATCGAAAGTCACCTCCTAACAGATGTTCCAGTTAACTACTTATGTGGCTACTTTAAGAAAGATGTAATCTAGCCAGCCTATGCTATCCTATAAGTAATGACAAAAGAGTTCCACGTTGCAGATCTGATGTTCTTCGCTAGCTAGTTGGAGCTTGTTAAGTAATCTGTTTGGTTGTTGATAAAGCAATAGGTTCCTAGTGGTGAAGATCTAAGGCATCTGAGCTCAGTGTTCAAGCAATGTAGTAAAATGTTCTTGGGGTAAAGATGTCTGTGCACCGTGTTCTGCAATAGTGGCAATGAATAGATAAAGGGTTGAGCAATTTGCCCTCTCACCAATGACCAAATTGACCTGAGGCCTTCTGGACAGGAACACGCATAGCAGCACTTGGGCAGCGGATCCGCCGTCTCGGTCTTCCGAAGTGAAACTTGCCCCACGCACCCACACCGAAAGGCAGGTGATCCAAGTGACAGCGACAGGATGTCTGACAGCATATAACAGAGCTTGGCCCCTTAGGCCTCGGGTTGGAAGTAAGGCTCCACATGGTAGGCTGCAACCTCTCACGCCAGGCCCAGGAGGAAGGGACTCTGTGAGGGCTTCTTGCTCCTTTTTATGGTCACTCCCAGCAACCTTCATGTCACCACGGAGGTCCCTGGGATGTGTAGTCTTGCAGTACATGGTTGCATAATAAATGTCTGAAGGAGAACTATACGCCCCATAATTCACGTTGTTGGATGCACAGATGTGTGGTCACTGGTTACCAAGGGGACAAGCGATGTCTAGAAACACTGAAAGGTGTGGTGCTTTCTGTTGACAGTCCATATTGCTACATAGGCTTAAAGTGATTGATTGTAAACCATTTTTTGTTATTTAGTTTTGCTCAGAGAAGCCCTGGGGTCCCCCAGTGTTGCTCCTGGGCCCCCCACCAAGTGCCCACCTTAGGAAGCCACTAGCTATGGTGGGGGAACTTGTGTGGGCTCACTAGCATAGTCACACAGAGCATGGCTGAGTCCCACCCCCTGCTCCTTTCTCACAGACTGTTATTGAGAACGGCTACCACTTCTGTTTTTTAGCCGATGAGGGGAAGGAGAGCTGGGCAAGATACTGATCTTGGGCACATTATTGGATTGAGATCGAGATCAGGCTCAGGTTAGTATATAGGGGGGTTGGGGGGGAGCTGCACTCAGAAGGTTTTTTTTTATCTTAATGCAGAGAATGCATTAAGGTATAAAACCTTCAGCCTTTAGAAACACGTGAAATACCTCATATAAGCCAACCAGCATGATTATGTTTATATAAAAATTGTAGTATTAGACCATCTCTGATATTAATCAGTGCAACATTGGATTCTCTCATGGCAATTTTCAGACATGTATGCCAAAGATGAATATTTAATGTGTGCTTCCCTTCTCCAACAAGATTTATGATGGATGGACGTTGAAACCATAATTGTTTACCATGGTTCTCTCTGGACACCTTTGATGGGTCCCCCTCGAATATAGTAAGGTCTTCTAAATGAATATAATGATCACAAGTGCTACTTATGGAACTCTGCATAGTCATTGTCAGTTTTGAATCTTACATTTATTGTATTCATCATAAACTATGAATGGGCAGATATTTTTGTGTTTCCATTTACATTATACATACTGGAGACTGTGTGGAAACTAATGCAAGCAATAATGAATACTAGGCAAGGGAAGTGGGCATGATAAATATTTTAACTGGATTGTACATGCTGTTTACAAGTATTGTTTCTCAAACTTAATTTATTTTCAGTGCAAAAATCTGTGATTATGGAAATTTGTTTATAATTGATAACACATAAAATATTATATATGTTCCAATTTAAAAGATACCCGTATATTTAAAAGCACATATATTTTATTGTGTTAAAATACAACAAGCAACTTTGCAAATATCGCTTCTTACATTTGACTGTTTACTTGTAAAATAACTGTAATCACAGGCCCAAGTCAATGTAAATATTCATTTGTTTATATACAGCCTGTTTGCAGTTTGCATTGCACAAGGAGAGGTTAGCATGATGTAATGCAGAGCTGGGAACAAGAGAGGAATTAAGGATTGATGTTGATGGTCATCCCTTTTCCCCATTGTTTGGCTGGAATTGTACAGCATGTGGGGCTTAGCAGGGTCTAGCTACACTTATGTAGGGGATACCTTCTTCTGAGCAGTTTGCGGTCTGTTTCTTCAGTCATTACTTGAATGCAGTGTATCAGAGAGACAATAATGTGTGACTTCTGGCACTGGAATTTAATCAGATAAGTAGCTGCTCTCTACCATGTACAGTTGATAACTGCAGACAGGGTGAATGTATAAACATAAATCCTGGTGGGCCCAAGGTAACTGCCATCATAGCATTTACTGTATGATCAGTCCTGTGCTCAGATATATCGCTTATAGGGTTAAAAATTTTAGTTTTTCAAGGCAGACTGGAACTTTTATTTAACCTTTCCCATTGTCACGTAAATCAAATTGGTGGCTCAAACCATTCTGGACTTCCTAAATCGGTCACATTGCAATATTTTTTAAATAAATTTTCCATAACAGAGGAGACATTTTTGAGTAGATCCAGGATCTTGTATATAGGCTGCTTTAAAACTTATCTGTACTGGCAGAAATATATGGGCTGCCATTGCTGGCCTCACCTCAAACTGCTTGGCTTAGCTACAACCCTCATTGGTTGCATTTTGGAATGCCTGCATTTCTGACCTGAAATAAATACGCAGTTCTGGTTTTAAAATATTGCTACCAGCCTGTTTATTTCATTTTAGTGACTCCATTATTCATACTTACTTAAGTATTCATGAAGGTCTGCAATGGCAGACTATATGTTTCTGTCAGTAATGGTTCCCTTTAGGCAGAAATCCCACTATAAAGTAGGGTAATCCAAAGCAACTAAGCAGGATCCATCTTTTACTCAGACTTTAGCAAAGTCAGTAAAGTCCTATATTTTTTTTTTGTGAACGTGTCTTGTCTGATCCATGAAAAAGATGGAAATAGACTTTGAGGGTTATGTCTTCATTGGGCACGTATGCCTTTTGTGACACATGAGGTGCCACCCTTTACTGGTATCACTAAACAAAATGTTCATCCTGCGTTTACCTTCTTGTATGACTGCTTACAAATCAGAAGATGCTATTTAAGCAACGCAATCTGTCATACAATTTCATAATTTGATCTACAAGTCTTGCCCATATGCCCTGCGCTTTCAGTCCCTTTGGTAAATGTGCACTGATGCAGTCAGAGAAGGAGTGATGGTTTTACTTTGTTGGCACATTGGTCTGGGAAGTCTTATGCCCCTAAAGATTTAACGTCTCTTCTCTGAGTACATTTTGTTTGTGTATGCACGAAATAAAAACATAAATTGTGGAATATAGCACCTTATTTTGGAAGAACCTGCAGGTTTCTGATATATTTTCTTATGGTATTTGTATACGTACATAGTAGAAAATGTTGGAGGCCACTGGGTACTATCACATTTTTCAGTAAATGCTTGTGCTAAGTTTATAGTCAGACAAGTAAAAGCTTGCAGGCATGGGCCGAGTGCACGTTGGGTTAAATACTGCACACTGTGAAAAATATCACTTGGGAGATTTTCAGACAGAACGGCAGAGGAGATTTAGAAGGCTGAATATTACATTTGCATGTCTTCTCAGCTGTCTCATAGCTCCAGTGGGGCAAGCTGATTTACACTGTCATGCTGCACTGTTTCTTCATTTATGCTGGTGAATTCCTTAAATGCTGTTTGGGGAAGTCATTTTTTTCCTAACAAGCATTACCAAGCTTTAATAGATGTGTTTGTACAATTAAAAAGATTTTGTGGTGGGTATCTTACCAAGTATATGAAAAGTATATTAATAAAAGGTAATGGGGATAAACATTTTCTAAAATGCAGGAATACTTTTTGGTAACTCTCGCTTATCATCCAAATTATGTTTATGCTCCTGCATTTGCAAAATTATAAATACATTTTTACCTCATTAAATATTGTTCTTTGTTTAATTATCAATGTCCCAGTGGTGCTTTCCATGAAATGTATCAGCACTCAGCACACAGGAAATGTTTAATAAAGAGAAATGTGCAAGGAATATAAATGTGTGTATTACTCAAATGAAACCTTTGCTGGGAGAGGCACACAGGCAACCAATGCTGCAAATGCTAGTTTTCTGGCTGTTATGTTTACCGCCTGCTTTAATAATTTGTGCCTCTTACCTTCAACATACAGTATGCATACTTCTTGGTCAATAACTTAAACCTTATTGAACTCAGTTGTTCAGTGTACTTGCCCCTATGTGCTTTTCAGCAAAGCGTTGCTTTGTATAGGTTGTATAAGAGATCCTAGGGAAGCACTGATATAAGCAGGAAAATTAATTTATGGTAACATCAAACAGAGAGCTGATGACTGTCAGGGGTGTGGTGAGCCAGCTGTCATTAAAGTAGAGATCACACCAGAGTATGCAGTGACTGAATGACATCAGCTGACAGCGGATTTTAGCCTGCTGTCAGCTGAATATGGGTCACAGGCGTGCAGAACTAAGTGCTCTCCTGTGACCCACAGGAAAAGTAGAGCTAAAGGAGCTTTGTCCATACTTCTCCTTTAATCCTTAAAGTTCATCTTTTGTTACGTCACACTCATATTCAGGGTCATACGTGTTTTACGAATGGACCGGCCCCAGCAGCTCCTCGATTCCCCTATCTGACACTAGCAGGATCTTCAACCCCCCGTTAGCTGTAACAATGTTAAAAAAAAATGGCCTAGCGGGGCTCTGCCCACCTGGCTGCGTCAGTCATTCAGAATGTCCTGTGGATGGAAAACTACAAGGTCAGGCAGCCTTTACAGTTGTTGGCTTGTAGTTTTCAATGAACTACCACGGCGCTGTGGTAGTTCATTCTCTCTTCCTGTCAGATTGTATCTGCTTGCCCATACGGGATGTACAGATACACTGGCAGATCTGCTGGAGACCTGCATGGCACCAGCAATCTGCTGATCGCTGGTGCAATGCTTTACAGGATCCAAAAAACCCTGCAAACAAATGTGCATTTATTTTTATCTTTTTTAAAAGTGAACTTATCCTTTAAATTAATTTTTCTTTGAGATTACAAATTCCTATATCAGGTAATATGTTTTCAGGAAATATGGATGGAAAAGAGTGGAGGGTCCAACAAAAGAAATGCAGTAAATACAAGAAGAACTTTCAGGTTCTTCTTGGGATATATCACTGAATTACAAATAAAACCTCTTTTTTTGTGGAAAGATGTACCTGTATAATTAGATAAGTGTGTACTATGCAGTACTTCCCTTGTGGTTTTCCAACACTGAAATGCTTTTAAGATGAAGCTTCTGTGCTGTAATGGGTTCTAGAAGAAATGAGCAAATCAATCCTCCAAGTTTGAGATTCGACCTAAAACAAGCTTATTTGTAGCTAGCAGAAATTCACACATAAAACCCGATCTGCTAAATGCAGTCTTGTTTTCTAAAGATATAAATGTTGGTGCCACCACAAATATTTTCCCTGAACCATGCTTACACAAGCTTATATGACCTTTAGTGCTAATTTTCTTTAAAGGGAGTGAGGGACATTTTTTTTATTTAAGAGCACATCTACAGACTATGGGGGCTATTTACGAATGGTAAATCCACTTTCAAGTGCAATCACTGTAGATCTGAAGGGTACATGCAAGGAAAATAAAAACAGCATTTTAGCTCTCACGTGATTGGATGATAAAATCAGCAGAGCTTCCCCTAATTTCAGATCTACAGCGACTGCACTTCCAAGTGCACTTGTAGCGCAAAGTGGATTTGCCTTTCGTAAATAACCCCCACTGTATTTAAAGCAGAGTTCAAGCCTGTATTAAAAATTATTTAAAGTCAGCAGGTACAAATACTGTAGCTGCTGACTTTTAACACTTACCTGTCCAGGGAGCCCGTGATGTGAGCACCTGAAGCTGACCCATCCATTGGCTTAGGATGCAGGTGCTGGAATCCTTACTAAGGGAAACAGGAAATGAAGTCTTGCGGCTTCACAGCCTGTTTCCTGCTGAATGGTCCTGCTGTCTTCTGGGACTTGGGTGCTTCATAGAAGGCAGCGGGGGAAGGAGTAAATTACGTAGATCGCCGCGGTGCTCTTACATGGAAGTGGGAACGAGTACCTGCTTTTGACAGGTATCCACTCCCCCTGAAAGGTGCCAAATGTGGCACCGGATGGGGGAGGGGGGAAGCAGATAAGCAGAGCTTCCACTTTTAGATGTAACTCTGCTTTAAAGTAATAGGAGACCCTTTGTGCCCTTAAATGTCCTACTATAATGTAATATACTATTTATGTGTATTGCTATAGTTCAAATACAAAAAAATTGCTGCGTTTTACCTGTTTTTAAATGATTTTCCTCATGATCACATGATCGCAATTCCCTCACCCTTGCTAACATTGAGGCTGGTAGGTATGTACTTTCCCTATTAATAGCATCATAAAGTTGTGCCATCAACTCAAACAATTAGGTACCGTCTTGAGAACATGGATGCATTTTTCCAGGAGGTGATATGACTATGGCTGGGGTTCATTGGTCAGCAGAAAATCATTCAGGCATTGGCACCTGGGGTCCCAGTGATGGTATCACCAGAGAAGGAGTCACTGACTGAGAGTTTACAGAGGTAGAAGCTGGTGTGGGTGCACTCTTTCATGGGCCAGGAGCTGAAGAGTTGCTGGAGGCAGACAGGTTCTGAATCAGACCCTTAAAGAGAAGTTACCACATAAAAAAAAAAAAATTAAAAGTCAGCAGCTACAAATACTGCAGCTGCTGACTGTCCCAGGTCCAGCGATGCGGGGATCAAAGCCCCACTCGTCTCCCCCTCTGTTCGGCGGCACCAGCATTTTAACCGTGGGCGCCCGGATGTAGCGTCATAGCCGGGCACCCACTGCGCATGCGCGAGTGGCGCCACTCACAGTGATTGGCCATGCAATCATCTGCGACCTGTCACATGTCCCAGATGATTGACAATGAGGAAGGGGCAGAACTGAGCCCTTCCTGTGCTGAGGGTGAAGTTACGTCAAGAGCCCAGACACTGAAGTAGGCACACTACGAAAGACCCCCTAGCAACAGTCATTTAGAGGTGAGTAAAAAAAAAATGTTTTCCAAATGTTTTTTGGCACATTCATGATTTTTTTTTTTTTTTTGGGTGGAACACCACTTTAAGTTGGAAATAACCTTCCTGCTGATTTTTAGGGGTTTAGTAAGGGCCACAATTTGTTGGTGCAAAGTCTCTAATGGAGTAGAACCTCTTTCAGCCTCAAACATGGCTGGATGATTTTGTCACATATCTTGGTTAGAAACAAAATTATGAGAGGGTTCCCTTGTGGTTCTGGTCCATGTTCTGGGATTCAGATTTTACCACCCCCCCCCCCCCCCCACACTGTCCTATCCTGGCACCCTAATGTAGCTGCTTAAGCCGCCTTATGGTAGCACCGGCCCTGCCATCCCTGAATATGGTTAGCATGGGTGCCTGTGAGCCAAGATAGCAGGTAGGAGTGGCAACCAGACTGTAGCCAGCAGTGTTTGAGACCCACCAGGAGCAAGCTGTGGTGGACAGTCTGTAGGCTGTAGCCTGGAGACTATGCAGGTAGCCATCAGGATCAGAGACGTGGTCGGGAGGAAATCTGAGCTCAACACAGTTAAACAGCAGGAACGAAGTCTGTAGCCAGGCCAGGGTCATGCACAATGGAAGCGTGGTCATGCAGAAAGGTTAGGTCAGTATCCGGAATTCAGCAGAGTGTGGTCAGAGACAAGCAGAGGTCAAAATCCAGAATTTGGGGCGAAGCAAGCCAGGTCAGCAATGGGTAATCAAGAAACAGGAACACAGGTTGTGGGGTAAGTAAAGATTATCCAGTGATTGCCGAATGTTAGTCCTTCCTTTAAATGCGTGCTTAGCTACATTCCTGAGAGGAGCATCTCTGGAAGTTTAACATTTTATTTGGAGTTGAATGATATATATGTAATGTTTAAATTAATCTGCCCTTTATGGTCTAATTTGCTGGGAACACTCTTCACTAATGGAACTGAAGTTGTCAGTACTATGAACTGGATGTAGAAGCATGTAGGCAGCCAGTGAAAAGTAGGGAAAGAGGAGATTTTGCAGCAGTATTTTGACACCAAATGGTAAATATAATTAATGAATTACAGGCCCAGGCTTTCTGCAGTTCTCCTTTATATACACATCTGTAGGTTCGTTAATCCTTTCCCTGTCTATGCCATTTCTGCATAATGTATTTATTTTTTTGTTTTTTTTATTGCACAATTGTTAAAATGCACTTTCCAGTCATGAAAATAAGTTCAACCCCCCACACATATATTTTCTGAAAACAGAAAACCTGGAGAATAAAATATAAGTGGTCAAAAGATATTAGTGCAACAGCTTATCAAATGCATATTTTCAGTATTGTTAATTTATGTTGCAACATATGGGTTAGGATTTGGTGCACAAAGTGATGTACCTCCATCACCAATTTTTACATGCAAACACGCTTAACCACTTGCCGCCAGCCATATAGCAGAATGACGGCGGCAAAGTGGTTGTGATATCCTGACCAGACGTCATATGACGTGATCGGGACAACACAGCCGACGTACGCCTGCAGGGACGTGCAGCACGTCGATCGGAGTTGCTGTGTGTCAGTATGACACACCGCAACTCTGACTGTGGTATGGAGCCTCTGACAGAGGCTTCTTATCGCGTGATCAGCTGTGACCAATCAGTGCCCCATCAGTAATGCCTGTCAGTGCCCCATCAAAGTGCCAATCAGTGCCACTCAGTAATGCCTGTCAGTAGCTCCTCATCAGTGCTGCCTATCTAGTGCCGCCTATCAGTGCCCAATTCAGTCTTTTTGTTGGTCTTTTTTTTCGTTTATAGCACAAAAATTAAAAACCGCAGAGGTGATCAAATACTACCGAAAAATCTCTATTTGTGGGAAGAAAATGATCATTTCGTTTGGGTACGGTGTTGCATGACTGCACAATTGTCATTCAAAAATTTGTCCTGGGCAGGAAGGGGGGAAAGTGCCTGGTATGGAAGTGATTAAAATGCCCATGAGACTTTAACAAGGTGCATCGTCAAACACAGTAAATTAAACCTAAACTTTTTTTTTATTAATGTACGCATACTAAACATTCTCTTTACATAAATAGGAAATATTTAAATTATAAAAGAGAAACTGATTTACTCTGTTACAATAATTTATACATTCATGATACTATCATGTCGGATAAACAGTGTATTTTCATATCATCTGAATCAACTGAATTTTTTCCAAGATATTTGGTCGCAGTTCCAATGAGTGAAGAGAACACATCACAGCATGTTTTGTGAACATTAGTTCATTTCATTAGGAGTGGATAGCTAAAGAATATGAAAAACCTAGATAAACTGTAAATTCAAAAATAGGTTAATATGAATATTCACCAAGGATTGATACCAACACATAGGTAGCAAATGTGAAAAAAAACACAAATCGGCTTGAAATTAAAAGCCATAATATTTTAGGATGCTCATTGTGAAGGCGGAATGGCCTACAAAGAGCAATTAAGTCTCCAACAGGGAGATGGGGTGGCAGAAAGAGACTACCTGATCCCCACTTCTATGCATGAGAGGACACTAAGTGTACAGCTATCATAGAAGAGAAATCACAGTGACTGCAGGGGAATTGCAGACTTGCGTTCTTTTTCCCCTCTGACTTTGCAGTAACAGGCCAGCCTCTCACCCGTGTGCCCGATAGGTGCTTTTTTTCTTCTCTGTAGCAAGGACACTTGGGGGACGCCTGTTTCTTGAACTAATTCTTAGGAGCCGTCTGCTCGGGAGGGGCCCCTCCCATCAGGAACTCCAAAGAAAGGCTGTTGCTTTGATTTCATGTGTTTTTTCCCCTCTTATTGTTTCCATCAGCAGGTCATAATCCCCTCCTGACAGAACAAACAGAAAAATATAAAAATATGTTCCTCTTTTCCATTTATATTGGGCGGATGCTAACCCTTTCCCAATAGAAACTCTCCGTGCGAAGGTAGGACAAGGATAGGATGCTGTTTTCTCTTCTTTTAGGATCATCTGGGATGGGACGGCTTTTCATCTCTGGCTGGAGTCCAGATTTTCCTGTGAGCGGAGTATCTTTCCTGTGGGAGAGGTGCTCTGGCTCAAATGCATATATTGTGTGATGTTGATGCCAGCTCCATCGACCTGTAGTTAGGAGCAGACAGTGATGTGAACACTGTAAATACCCACAAAGTCTACTCTATTTTTGTACGTATTTATTTGTACAATTCCCCATTCAAGTTATTTTCCTTTCCCCCTTCCAATTTATCTTATGGGAAGCCAGTGATGTGAACAGGGGCAATCACTTTTTCACACAGGGCCATGATGGTTTGGATTTTTTTTCACCTTTAATAATAAACACCTTCATTTACAAATTGCATTATGTGTTTACTTGTGTTGTCCTTGACTATTGTTTAAATTGGTTTGATGTTCCGAAACACTTAAGTGTGACAAACATGCAAAGGAACAGGAAATGAGGAAGGGGGCAAACACTTTTTCACACCACTGTAGTGGAGGGAGATTTCTGCATATTTGGCAAGTATAGAATCACAGTATATATAAAAATAATATGCAAAGTGGTTGGAGAGAAGCTTCAGAATGTCAAAGATGTTTTTATTACAAATTATGTGAGCAGACTGCAGTTCCTCTTTAAAGTCCCATGGGAAGTTTAAGGTTGTTATGCACCTACTAATTTTATTGCACAAAAACACAAAATACAGTAGATGCCAGCGATTTTGTGTCAATCTCGCTGCTTTTATCAGCGAGATTGACACCCTGCGAGCCCCGTCGCCGGAGCCAGCGCCGAGCTGGCTTGCATTGGGAAAGGAAAAATGCTGATTTTCCTTTCCCGATAAGCGACAAGCATCGCTGACATTAACACACCGGTGCGGGGATCCGAATTGGATTCCCGCCAATACCAGGCACTGTATTTGGTATGAATCTTAAGTGAGAACTCCACGCCAAATTTTAAATAAAAAACCGGCATGGGTTCCCCCTCCAGAAGCATGCCAGGTCCTTACGTCTGATAGGGATTTTAAAAAAAAACAGCGTGGGGGTCCCCCCAAAATCCACACCAGACCCCTATCTGAGCACGCAGGCCGGTCAGGAAAGGGGGTGGGGACGAGTGAGCGCCCCCCTCCTGAGCCTTACTATGCCGCTCGTGCCCTCAATGTGGGGGGGTGCTTTGGGGGAAGGGGTGCGCCCTGTGGCCCCCCACCCCAAAGCACCTTGTCCCCATGTTGATGAGGACAAGGGCCTCTTCCCGACAACCCTGGCCGTTGGTTGTCTGGGTCTGCGGGCAGGGGGCTTATGGGAAACCGGGAGACCCCTTTAATAAGGGGGCCCCAGATACCGGCCCCCCACCCTATGTGAATGAGTATGGGGGAACCATGTACCCCTACCCATTCACCTGGTGAAAAAAGTGTAAATATAATAAATAAAAACACAACACAAGTTTTTAAAATACTTTATTAGACAGCTCCGGGGGTCTTCTTCCGTCTTGGGCGGTCTTCTCGCCGGACTCCTCCGCTATCTTCTGCTAGCTTTTTTACTAGCGGAGGAGCCCGGCTTTCTTTGTCATCGTCACCGCCGTCCGGGGGTCTTCTTCTGACTTCGGGGGTCTTGATCCCCTCTTCGTTTCTTCTTGCCGGGCCTCCACTATCTTCTTATAGCTATTTTACTAGCGGTGGCCTGGTCTTCTGTCGTCGTCTTCTTCTCTTCTTCCGACATCGGGGGTCTTGTTCCCCTCTTTGGTTCCTCTTGCCGGGCCTCTGCTATCTTATTATAGCTCTTTTACTAGCGGTGGCCCGGTCTTCTGTCGCCGTCTTCTTCCGACTTCGGGGGTCTTGTTACCCTCTTCGGTTCTTCTTGCCAGGCCTCCGCTTTCTTCTTCCAGCTCTTTTACTAGCGGTGGCCCAGTCTTCTGTTGCTGCCTCCTTCTCGTCTTCTCTTCTTCTTCCTTGAGATGTTGACTCAACGCTCTCCCTGTCCACAATGCCAGGGATGCGTTGTGCGGCGACTTATATAGGGACAAGGGGCGGGGTCACCGGGTGATGTCACCGAAGTTTTGGTAAACTATAAAAGATGAGGTTGTGTCAATTAAGCCGATACCCAACATGTCAAGCCAATTGTGCGTGCTCATGAAACAAATGTAGTACCCAAAATTGTCCATAGGTGATGCTTTAAAAGCCCTTAGAGGTCATCAGTTTAGAGTTAAAGTGGAGTTCCACCCTGAAATAGTTTTTTACATATTCACAGACCTTTGATAATATAAAGAAATGGGGGGAATTTTTTTTTTTTTCTATATACTTAAATGCCTTGTTGCTATGTAGTGCTCCTAATCTGCCACTTCCTAGTCCATGGCGCTCCTCGTCACTTCCTCCCTCGCCTGTGATGACATTTCTCAGGAGTCTGTGGGCAGTACTGTAAACAAAAATCACGTTATTTCCTGACCGGAAATGGTGCCATTTAAGGCAGTTACCACAACAATGGGGTGGAACCTTCCTCCATCGCCACCCATTGTTATGGCAACTTTCGAAACAATCAGCGCTACAGCTGCCGGAGAATCGCTGGTTGAAAAAGTCCATCTAGTTAAAAAAATAAAATAGAAACATTTTTGTTTTTTTAAATCTTATATACACAATCCTATACCCACAGTTGATACAGAGGGAAAAAAAAAACAGCAAAGCATGATCCAATTTGCTCCAGCAGGGGAAACTATTCCTTCCTGACCCCCCACCCCCAAGAGGCAATCGAATATCCCCAGGATCAACTTTACCTATAATATGTTAGTATACAGTTATATTATGTACATTTAGGAAAGACTTCTTAACTCAGGATGTGTAATGGCTCTATGCTTTGCATGATCCAATTTGCTCTGGGGGGGGGGGGGGGATACTTGCTGATCCCCCAAGAGGCAATTCAGTATTCCCAGGATCAACTTTACCTATAAATGTGTGTTATATTATATAGTTTAGAAACTATTTCTTAACTCAGGATGTGTAATAACTCAATGCTTTAGCGGTAACAGCATGTCAAATTGGGCGCTGGAACAAAGAAAATACTTCTACTCAGTATTAAGAATCATCATTTAGGGAAAAAAAAAGTTACAAGATGATTGACAATGATGATAAATTGTTGCACTGCATTCTGGAATAAAGAAAAACTAGTCTCCTAAGGGTCTAAGTGGTTGTGCTGCTAAGTCTTTACAGTCTGCAGTACATAGGGGTACCTGCATTGGTGACCATTGGACTGTGCTTCTAGATAAGTGTAGGTAAGTACTTCATAAGTTATCACAACCCTTGACAATCCACAGGACACACATCAATTGTTTTAAACCAGAGAATATAAACTGATGATGATCTTGGGCATGTAAAGCATGTAAGTAGTAAGATAAGTGGTGATTTAGGTTAACCTTTTCAACTCTTGTTTTAGGATTGGGAATTTCCACACTTTATGGGAGATGTTGATGTCAATCTTCCTGGTTTACCTACATCACACATGCAGTTCAAACTACCAAAATGTCAAAGGATATTTAAAGAAGAATATCACATACATATAACAGGTATACATGCATGATATGATAAAGTATAGTAAATGCCTTGAATTTTAATGGTTATATCATCAATATGCTTTGGTTACTTTTGCCTTGGTGGTTTACACTGGTCCTTGGAAAAATAATAACATATACCCGTTAGGTCAACCATGTAAATACACCATACTAGGTTTTATGCTAATTAATCACATCTTGTCCAGGAACAAAGGGTAGTGGTTTGGAGGTTGAAAAGTGTTGTGTATTGGCCTTTTCTGGAATTTAAGACATTTGGATTAAAGGGATATTTAAAATGTACAAAATGAGTGCTCACAATAGGGTTGACTACTATAGGTTTGCAAAGGAATTTTTCTCAGAGCTTAGTGAATGTGATGAAACTTCACTTTGCAAAGAATACCTAATCACCACAAGAAAAAAGAAAAAATAAATGCATTTTTGCTTGCACATTATTAGTTGATGAAAATCAGTGGAGCTTCACCTCTTTCACTAAGCTCTGTGGAAAATTCCCTTGCAGAATGCAACTGAACTTTGAAAAATTAAGTTTGCTTACCTATAGTAAGCCAACCACAATACCTTTATTATGAATTTGCAATTACTGACCTGCTTTCTTGATCAGATATCGGTGTCTCTAAGATGTTTGCACCATATTGACATCCCTTCTGCCATCTGAAACTTCCAAAATTATAAGTATCAGGAGATGGTCTTCTAATGCAATTAACTACTATAAGCTTATGTCATATTCCCTAATGTGTCGCTAAGCACGTTTTTACTCAAGGCTGAATGTTTAGATTATAGCATACACAGCAGCATAAATTGCTGCTTTCATATCTGAAACGAGCGACTATGCAATGCTCAGAGTAACTTGGATTTATGAAGTTTACCTCGGTGGTTAGTTGTCCTAACCACACTTGTTATGACTGGCATTAACCTAAGAATACCCAACACTTGTTATCAAAGCTATTATTAAATACTAAACAGAGCCTGAGTGGTTTTATTACCTGCTGACATAAAATTACATAAAATGCTAGGGAAACAGACCTTTATTAAATACATGTAATTCATATGAGTAAGGGTACCCATGTTATATCTGATTTCATTGGACATGTACATAATAAACTGATCACCTCATAAGTGATCATTTCTGATGAGCACTTACCAACATACTAAAAAAAAGTCCAGTCTTTGTTGTAGCTGCTTGCCATCAATGAGCAGAATTACATAATTCCTTTAAGTGAACAGAGCATAAGTGTAAAAGACTAGTAGGAAATGCTTGATTCGGTTTTTAAATTCACTATTTTGGTATGCACTTGGAAGTCACATTTTATATTTTCCTTGCTTGCAGGTAAATGGTTCAACTATGGGATTATCTTTCTTGTGCTTATCCTTGATCTCAACATGTGGAAGAACCAAATCTTTTACAAGCCATCACCATATGGCCAGTATATAGGCCCAGGTCAAAAGATCTATACAGTTGAAGATGCTGAAAGTTTACAATATCTTAACCAGACGATGCTATCTTGGGAGTGGAGGTCAAACAACACAGACCCTTATACTAACAGAAGCTATGTTGAAGGAGACATGTTCCTTCATAGCAGATTTATTGGGGCAAGTCTTAATGTGAAATGCTTGGCTTTTATTCCTAGCCTTTTGGCCTTTGTGTTGTTTGGATTCTTTATTTCAATCTTTGGGCGCTTTCATAAAAGTGAACAAGGCATGGAGAATAAAGATAAATCATACAAACGCATCAACAAGAAGTCACCTTCTGAACACAGCAAGGAAATGGGAATGACTATAGAAAATTTGCAAGCTGTTGTAGAGGAGCCCTTATGTCTACATCACCCAACACTTGTAGATGGAAGGACAAAGGAAGAAGAAGTGTTGTGCTACCCATCTTCTACAACAGAGTCAGATAATCATTCTTCATTTTCACAATCTGAGCCAGTGGCAGACATCGTCCCCTATGATGAGGCTAATAGTTAACCATGTGTCAAATGGACATGGCAGTAATGAATATTATAGGTTTCTTATACCTCTTGTGCTCAAGTGAACAATTTTAACTGGTGCTCAAAAATGTACAATCTACACATTTTTGTATTTTGCTATGTGCCTATATTTAACATTCCTTAGAACGTATGTAGGTGCACACCTGATAGTTGCACAGAAATGTAACATTTTAGGGTTATTTAATAAACACTAACACTAACCATGCATTTTAGCAATGCAATATCACCCAATTAGAGCTCAAAGCAGTTATGTTTATTTGACCCTGAATAAGGTTTTAAATTAATAAAAGGTGCAAGGCGTTTCTGTAATCTTAGTGTGGTTTTCTAGAGTAGAGCAGACTTTGACAAGTAGCATTTGACTTTATCACACCTAGGTTTATACTTCCTCTTGTAAGGACCTGTAAACATCTGTAATAATGTGCTATACCAACTTAGGGCTTACGAATGACTTCCTTTCTTCAACACTCTTGCAACTATTTTGGCAAACATGCGCCATTCAATTTTTGGGTCCCAGTGCAGCCGCATGTTTTGTCTCTTGACATATATGGATGAATACTGGATTTTAGGAAGTTTAGTGGATATACTGGGGGAGGATAAAATAAATAACATGACACAAATAGTTCAGATTTGCACATACTTTTTAAAAACATAATCGCCTGCCTAGATTGACCCTCACCTGCTGTCCATTCACATAGAAATGTAAAATCCTCATTCAGGCCTATGCCGCCTGCCAACAAAAAAAATGGGCTGTAAAGTGCAACATTTGCCATATTTTAAATATGGGCAATGTTACTAGGACCTTAAATACTAGGAACATCTCCACCTGGCTGTGGTGTGGCAAGGTTCTCTGAAACAAATCCACATTTCAGTAGATAACATTTCACCAGTCGTGCCCGGTGGTAATTTTTATCTTTTTTATTTATTTTTATACATAGTTGGAGGCCAGCTTTAACAGAAAAGTTGTTGAATGTCACAAAAGTACAGTGTGTACAAATAAAATAATGATAAAATACATATAAAATAGAATTGAATCAGAACCTCTATTATGAACTTGCCACTTATGGAGTTCTTGTTATTGATATTGCAGTATAGATAATGTAAGTTGATTCATGTTGTACATGCAAGCATAGGCGGTCTAAGCAATTATCGGTGACTTACACTATAGCTATTTCTAGTGCATATTGCAAAGTTGTTAAACTTTATAACAGATTTTTCCAAAAGTTGATATATTGAAATATCCATAAGCCAGTTTCCAGTATAACAATAAAATCTATTTATCATCATTAAATAAACATTAATCAAGCACTTTCATCATACATTAAAGTAGAAAAAAAGGCATCACTGTCACCCTTCAGTTAAAGTGATACTTAACACACACTGTTTCATTTACAATCTCCTTCTCTTTCTGTATGTAGATGATGGCACTGTACCATAATTTAAATTTAAAAAATCGAAATACGTTTTTCCCTAATTGATATACAAATGTCACATGACCCAGCTCTTTCCCAACCTATCTGTAGGGGAACAGTGACAGGAGGAGCTTCTAGTCCTCTGCTACTGATCGAATGTTCAAAAAAAAAAAGCAGCCTTTGGAATACAGAGTAAAAAATAAAAACAATTGTATTAATAAACTGTTTTAAATTGTCATACAAATATATATTTGTAATCCTTTTTTTGTATTTTTGGCAATAACATGGTGTGTGTAGATTTATGACAGTCACCAGCTGTGTTACACCCCTCCAGCTTGTGTCTTAAAATAACAGGGAGGTGAAGCTTCCATTAATCAAGATATAATATGCCACCCCATTGTGTTTAGCTGTGCACGGAGGAGGGAGGGAGTGGGCTGTCATTTTCCATTGTGCATATGCCTACTTTATAGTCACATGGGCTGCTCAGATGTGATTGAGGAAATGCTCAGCATAGAAACACACTGAAAAAAGAGCAGGTCTACAAGCTGCCAATACTTCTCTGCAAAATCCCCAACTGCGGTGGGGACATGGACAGAAGGAGGAGATAGAGAGCAGCAGGGTTAACCAGGTTTTTTACAGAAAACGAATCCCATAGTGACTGAGTGAGTATGAACAGCATGTAATACAGCATTTATTGATAGTTTTTAATTATGTGGATTTAGTGACACTGTAAATGCTGCTCTCTTTTTGCTCTGATCTTCCCTGTATGCATTCTATAATAAATGGCTTCCTACATACTGTTATTTGATTTTTTATGCAGTCACCTGACTTCAAAGCTTGGCACTTCTCTATACTTTGGAAGGTCTAATGACAGTGCTGAATTCCCTGTAGTCGTGACCTCATTCTGCCAGAATTCATAGGGTTGTTATGGCATTGTTGGCTTGGAGAAGAAAGAGGAATGCCAGAAAAGAGTGCCAGAGATTTCCAATATTCAGGAAGTTATTTATTGGAAAATGTATAAAGGGAGGAACAGAACATAGTGGGAACAAGATTTAACTGTTGAAATATTGTGATGCCCTTTCTACTGCTTTAACATGAATGATTGTTGCCACAACCAAAAACATGCTAATTTGATGGCTTAATACTAACGGAAATAAATTATGGTAAATAAATTATGGCCTAGCATTGTATTTATAATCCTGTCGTACTTTAAAAAAGATGTCCCTTGCTATCACAAGAGAGTGCTGTTTGGGAGCAGTAGACCTGCTCCACATTGGGCTGAATTAGCAAACCGCTGCATTTTATTCAGAGCACAACTGAATGTACTCAGAGAGCAAAGGGATTGTAGACCATGTTGCTGGAAACTGGAAAAGGTATTACAATGTCATTTGAAAGGGTTACAGAACAAATACAAATATTTATAACAGCAGTATTAATATACTTAGGGTTGCCGTTAGAGATGGGCTGAACACCCCCCTGTTCAGTTTGCCGCAGAACTCCTGAACGGGGGAAAAGTTCTAACCCGAACAGCGAATCCCATCTATGGGATCCAAACATAAAAAAACAAAAGTGCCCATTTTAAAGGCTTATATGCAAGTAATTGGCCATAAAAGGGGTATGGGGGTCTGGAGACTGTCCTGGGGGACATGTATCAATGCAAAAAAATGTAAAAAGAATTTTCAGGAGCAGTGATTTTAATGATGATTAAAGTGCAGCAATAAAAATTTAAAATTCCTTTAAATATGGTGCCGGGGGGTCCCCTTAGTCTGCCTGTAAAGTGGCACTTCTTTAACATATATATACAACATGCTGCAGCAAAAATGACATTTCTAAAAAGAAAAAAATGAGTCAAATCAAAATCAAATCAATCAAAAGTCAAAATGTAAAATGACTCACAGTTGCAATTGAAAAACAATAGCCCCGTCGCCCCAAAGCACCTTGTCGCTGTGTTGATAGGGACAAGGGCCTCATCCCCACAACCATGGCCAGTCGTTGTGGGGGTCTGCGGTCAAAGGGCTTATCAGAGTCTGGAAGACCCCTTTAACAAGGGGGCCCCCAGATTCCACCCCCCATGTGAATGAGTATAGGGCACATAGTATCCTTACCTTTCACCAAAAAAGTGTCAAAAAGTAATAAAAACACAGAGACAGTGTTTGACAATTCCTTTATTAAAAAATAAAAAAGTGCCCCCCCCATGTAAATCCGTTGTCAATCATGCACCTGAAAAAAAAGCTTTTACCATCGATGCAGGCTAAGCCATTTGACAGTTCTTATATAGGTAAGGGGCGAGGCCCAGCATGCACCAGTCTGTGGCGTCAGAAGGGGCAGTGCTTTTAGGTGATGTAGCCAGGTGGCCCGCCGCTTACCTATATAAGAACTGTCAAATGGCTTAGCCTGTAGTAGGTGGCCAGCCTTCATGGACAGCGGAATCGTTTTTTGTTTTTTTTGGAGCGGGTGGCATGATTCACTATGAATTTACATCAGGGGACAGTGTTTTTTTCAATTTTTTAATACAGCAATTGTCAAAAACTGTTTCTGTTTTTATTACTTTTTGACACTTTTTTTTGGTGAATGGGTACTCATTCACATAGGGGGGATAAGGGGGCTTCCAGATTCTGATAAGGCCCCTGCCCGCAGACTCCCACTACCACTGGCCATGGTTGTGGGGATGAGGCCCTTGTCCCCATCAACACGGGGACAAGGTGCATTGGGTGGGGGGGGGGGCAGAGCCAAAGCACCCACCCCCCAATGTTGAGGGCATGGGGACTGGTTTGGTTCAGGGGGGGCGCTTTCTCACCCCCCTCTTTCCTGACCTGCCAGGCTGCATGCTCGGATAAGAGTCTGGTGTGGATTTTGGGAGGGACACACTTTATGCTGGCAATAACATTTGTTGATAACATTTGTTGCCACAGATTCATCCTTTTTTTTTATTAATAAAGCTTTTGCCCAGTCCATTTCTTTTCCTCCATCCTGGGATCTTCAAGTCTGTCCAAACTTTTAAATTCATGATGGATCTGTCATCTCCCCATGCACAGCATTGCCTTCTGTATTGATATTCAGGATCAAGAACTGAAAATAAGTTCATATCTGCATCGGTCACATTCTGCATCTCCAGAGCCAACCCTCAACCACTAAAGGCAAATCTTGGTAAACTGTGCTCTGCTGCAAGAAAATGGCAGCCACTTTTAAGTTCATTCAGATAACCGGGCAACGCCCAGAAAGAAAAAGAAAATTTTAAAAAAGACAAATATCCGACTGGACAACAGTCCTGTGTTTACCAGGAAAATCTGTCATCACATCACCCTGTATATTTAGCCACCTAGAGTAAGGCCTTCATGGTTCTCAACATTCTCCACCTGTGCACAGTTTATTAACCGACCCTTTAGCTGTTTATTTATATACAGACGTAAAGAAAATAGTGGACTTATGACTTTTACTAGATTTGTGCCTTGATTGTATACTATTTTTATAAGCAACACTTTGAGATATATTTTTAGTTTTTAATTTGTTTTAAAAATATTTGTTATGCGTTTCATTTTTTCCACTGTAAACCTAATATTTTGGCATAGTTGTGGCTTTCTTAATAGTAAATTCTAGCTTTAACATAAAGCCATTATAGATTCATTTTAATAAACATATGATGACTATGTATTAAATAATGACATATAGAGTATGTAATATACACAGTTTCCTGCATGGATCTCAAATGTAAATGTGTGCAAAATGCTCAAAGTAATTCACAGACACAACCACTGTGTAAAGATTCTATGTGTGTCACGTAGGCTAGAATTGTGATTAATGTTTTAAGCCAAGAAGCAATATTACAGTGTAACTCCAGACAAGACCTTGTTTTCTCCTTTTTTTTTCGGAAAGAGTAAAGAAGGCTTAAGGCCCATACACACTATCAGATTTTCTTCAGATTTACCAAAACCATGTAATGCAAGAGCCTGCCTGATTGCATGCAAATTGAAACTCCTAAGGTTTGACCTCATTTTATATGGTTTTGGTAAATCTGAAGGAAAAAATCAGCAGAAAATCTGATCGTGTGTATGGGGCTTTAGAACCTCTTGCAGCATTATACTGTCATGGACAGGGATATCACACTAACAGAGACTCACACTGCAATATTTTTTTTGTGGGATGTGCAATGAATAAAATCTGTGTCTGGCAGAGGTTCCTGGGACAGAAAGTGAGGGGAAACTACTCCCAACAGGGACAGCTGAAAGAGGTCCTAACACTTCAATGGACTATCTAAAATAAAACCGAAAAATAAATAAATAACTTTTTACTGGAGTTGCACTTTGAGTTACATTTTCTAGGAAATATAGACTGCAAATTGCAGACACTATTAAGGATGTTTAATATTACAGCTGAAAATATTATAGTAGAAGGTATAGTAGAAGGTCAAAGTGCTCATATATGTTGTCTTGTCTATTGAGTCCAGTGGTTACCAGTGTTGCAGTGCACCATCTAATAATCCAACCATCCCATTTTGTTTTCTCAACATGCATTTATGCAACAATTGTATTTCATAAAATAAAATAAATCATATGATTCTGGATTTATTTATTATTGTAAATTTGTGCACCTAGTGTCCTGATTGATTAGATAATGAGTCAGGTAAACCCTTTCAATTAAAATGGCTTCTGCAAACTGTACCTTGAATATTATCAGCTGTTCGCCTTTTGTCTAACAGCTTAAGGGACCTTTTTATATAAAATTATTTGTCTTGCAGCATTTTTCCTACATTGTTGCTTTTTTACCTAATGCAAAAATGGATGCATGCACTGCTGATTATTGTAAAAAAAAAGTACTTAAAAATAATATTTAAAATAAAGGATAAATATTAAAAACGCTAAATCAAAGATTTATACCAGTTTGAGGGAAGCTATTTTTTCAGCTTACTGCTATTGAAACTCACATATTAGAAATGAGAGAAAAAATAGCCCAAACCAGATCTATAAATGTGAAACTGTGAAAAACACCACTACCATACCATGTAAAAAAAAAGATAAAATTGATATTCCACCCTTTGTAAGCAGGCCGCTAAAATGGGGTATGTATTACACATACTGTAAGTGTTTTTGAAGAAATCTGTGTAAATGTTCATATTAGTTGTCCCAGAATATCCTTGTTCTGGGTTTATGTAGACTGCAAGCATGGTGTTCTTATTGGTCTGAATTACTGTAGCTACAATTAGGGAGATTTTACTTTGGTCATCCATTTGAATGTGTGGATTCCTCTGACTGTATAAGAAACTAGAGTGAATAAATCAATACCTTTTGGTAAGCAACTGGAAATTTCCCACAATAACATTCTAAAACACACACTTTTTGAGGATGAATATGAAACCTTAAAATATGTAATACTACATTATAATGTATGAACAAATCCCTGAAGCTAATGTTCAGAGTCGGAAGATGAAAAGAGGTTCTACTTTGCGGGATAAAAAATGAAAATGATTAATTAACCAATTCAAGTAATAAGAGCAATCATATTTTGGAATGTTTTTCATATTCCCTAGACTCAATATAGCCACAAATCTCAAATTTGAAAGGCATATATAGGAACAGAGGATATCAATAAAAATATCCCTGAAGCAACAGAACTTCTGTTATTAGTGAGCTAAGTTTTTTATTTTTATTACTTTTTATTGAAATAAGAATTTTTCAGAAAACCATACAGTATCAAATGACATCATGAATTCAATTCACTTAAAAAACAAAACAAACAAAAAAAAGGTGTTGCATAGCTAATTGCAAAACATATATTTCACATACATAAAAAAAGGAATACGGGGCTTTATAATATGGAAGCTTTTTAGTAGGCTGAGTGAAAAGTAAAGTATATAGCACTGAAAAATACTGTTGCAAACCTTGGCACCCCAGGTGTTTTGGAACTACATTTCCCATGATGCTCAACTACACTGCAGAGTGTATGAGCATCATGGGAAATGTAGTTCCAAAACATCTGGGGTGCCAAGGTTCGCCATTACTGTTCTAAAGGCTTATGCGCTGTACACACAGTCAGACATTCAGACCACAAAATCCGTCAGATGTTTTTACGACGGATTTTGGCCGAAACTAGTCTTGCATACACACGGTCACACAAAGTTGTCGGAAAAATCAGATAGTTCGGAAAAAGGTGACATTCGTAATGTATGACGGGACTACGTAGAGGCCAGTAGCCAATAGCTTTCATCTCCAATTTTTTTCTGAGCATGCATGCCACTTTGTGCGTCGAAATTCTCTCCACACGATCGGAAAAAGTCTGATCGGATTTTGTTGTCGGAAAATTTTAAATCCAGCTCTCAAAATTTTTCCATCAGAAATTCCGACAGGAAAAGTCTGATAGAGCCCACACACGATCGGATTTTCCGACAACATAATCAGATCGCACTTTTTCCGTCTAAATTTCCGACCGTGTGTATGGGACATTAGTTTCACTGCTGAGACCTTTCTCCCAAAAGCCAATCAAATTCAAACCTAGTTTAGAAATTTGAACTGACTGGTAAAGCAGAGAGAGAGAGTAAGTACAAACTTTCATGCAGTATCCTGTTCTTCACCACAGAAATGGGTCTGTCACCTTACACCCTGTTCTCGTTTATTGTTTTGTACTGTTTTTGGATACTGTACACATTGTTTTTCCATAGCTCTGATCTCTTTTTCATATATGGTCCTTATTGATTGTGTACCATATTGTTGAAAGTTACTCACATTTATGTCCTCATGCACACTATATTACCAAAAGTATTGGGGCGCCTGCCTTTACACGCACATGAACTTTAATGGTATCCCAGTCTTAATCCGTAGGGTTCAACATTGAGTTAGCCCACTGTTTGCAGATATCACGGCTTCGACCCTTCTGGGAAGGCTGTCCAGAAGTTTTAGAAGTGTGTCTTTGGGAATGTTGACCATTCTTCCATAAGCGCATTTGGGAGGTCAGGCACTGATAGACAAGAAGACCTGGCTCACAGTCTCTACACTAATTCACCTCAATGGTATTCTATCGGGTTGAGGTTAGAACTCTGTGCAGGCCAGTGAAGTTCCTGCATCCCAAACTCACTTATCCTTGTCTTTATGGACCTTGCTTTGTGCACTGGTGTGCAGTCATATTGAAATAGGAAGAGGCCATCCCCAAACTGTTCCCACAAAGTTGGGAGTATGAAAGTTTTGAAAATGTCTTTGTATGCTGAGGCCTTAAGAGTTCCCTTCACTGGAACTAAGGGCCAAGCCCAATCCCTGAAAAACAACCCCACACCATAATCTCCCCCCCCCCCCACCAAATTAAGGCCTCAGCATACTCAGGCATTTTGGACAATTTCATGCTCCCAACTTTTTTGGGAACAGCCCCTTCCTGTTCCAATATGACTGCACACCAGTGCACAAAGCAAGGTCCATAAAGACATGGATGAGTGAGTTTGGGGTGGAGGATCTTGAATGGCCTGAACAGAGTCCTGACCTGAACGCGATAGAACACCTTTGGGATACATTTTAATGGAGACTGTGAGCCAGGCCTTCTCGTCCACATGAGTGCCTGACCTCACAAATGCGCTTCTGGAAAAATGGTCAAACATTCCCATAGACACACTCCTAAACATTGTGGACAGCCCTCCCAGAAGAGTTGAAGCTGCTATAGCTGCAAAGGGTGGGCCAACTCAATATTGAACCCTACGGACTAAGACAGGATGCCATTAAAATTCATGTGCGTGGTAATGTCTGTTTGTACCCTGGTATTTTTATATAAAAAAGTAAAAAAAAAAAACAACTTTCATACAGCAAACACACCAATACTACATGTGAAAATCTTTTTGAAATCTGACTGTATTGTATTACATTATGGTAAATGGAATAACTGCCTTTGGAAATACTGAGAAAGGCAAGAGAAAATGTAATTCTACATAATAATGTAGGAACAAATCCTAAAAGCTAATGTTCAGAATCTGAAGTTAAAAAAAGGTTCTACTCCGTGAGATAAAATGAAAATCAGTCATAAACTACTTCAAGAAAGAAGAGTTATACTATTGTGGAATGTTTTTCATAGTCCCTAGACTTAATATAGCTGAAAGTCTCAAATTTGCACAGCATGTATTTTCACAAATTATAGAAATGAAAATATTCCTGTAGCAAGAATAAAAACTAGCTCTTCTCCAAATTTAGCCAGCTAAATTTTAACTTTTGGGATGTCCTTAATTTTTCAAATCTACCATATGGAAAAATATGCAGATTGTGCAGTAAAAATAAGTTTGTTTCCTGACAAGATTATGCTATCGCCTTATGTGATTTTTAATCAAGTTGTGCCCAAAGTTTTGAAAACAACTGTAGGATAGACAGAAATAATGGCTTTTATAAATTGCTTTCTTACTTCACAGTGCCAAGCCACCCTCCCAAATGTGAATGAGATGTACAGTATCTCACAAAAGTGAGTACACCCAACATTTTTGTAAATGTTTTATTATATCTTTTCATGTGACAACACTGAAGAAATTACACTTTGCTACATTGTAAAGTAGTGAGTGTACAGCTTATATAAGAGTGTAAATTGTGCTGTCCCCTCAAAATAACCCAACACACAGCCATTAATGTCTAAACTGCTGGCAACCAAAGTGACCCCCTAAGTGAAAATGTCCAAATTAGGCCCAAAGTGTCAGTATTTTGTGTGGCCACCCTTATTTTCCAGCACTGCCTTAACCCTCTTGGGCATAGAGTTCACCATAGCTTCACAGGTTGCCACTGGAGTCCTCTTCCACTCCTCCATGACGACATCATGGAGCTGGTGGATGTTAGAGACCTTGCGCTCCTCCACCTTACGTTTGAGGATGCCCCAGAGATGCTCAATAGGGTTTAGGTCTAGAGACATGCTTGGCCAGTCCATCACCTTTACACTCAGCTTCTTTAGCAAGGTCTTGGAGGTGTGTTTGGGGTCATTATGTTGGAATACTGCCCTGCAGCTAAGTCTCCGAAGGGAGGAGATTGTGCTCTGCTTCAGTATGTCTGTACATGTTGGCATTCATGGTTCTCTCAATGAACTGTAGCTCCCCAGTGCCAGCAGCACTCATGAAGCCCCAGACTATGACACTCCCACCACCATGCTAGACTATAGGCAAGACACATTTGTCTTTGTACTCCTCACCTGGTTGCCGTCACACACGCTTAACACCATCTGAACCAAGTAAGTTTATCTTGGTCTCATCAGACCACAGGTCATGGTTCCAGTAATCCATGTCTTTAGTCTGCTTGTTTTCAGCAAACTGTGTGCAGGCTGTCTTGTGCATCATCTTTAGAAGAGGCTTCCTTTTGGGAAGACAGCCATGCAGATCAATTTGATGGCGTGTGCAGCGTATGGTATGAACACTGACAGGATTACCCCCACCCCTTCAACCTCTTCAGCAATGCTGGCAGCACTCATACGTCTATTTCCCAAAGACAACCTCTGGATATGATGCTGAGCACAGGTACTCAACTTCTTTGGTCGACCATGGCAAGGCCTGTTCTGAGTGGAACCTGCCCTGTTAAACCGCTGAATGGTCTAGGCCATCAGGCTGCAGCTCAGTTTCAGGGTCTTGGCAATCTTATAGCCTAGGCCATCTTTATGTAGAGCAAAAATTATTTTTTTCAGATCCTCAGAGAGTTCTTTGCTATAAGGTACCTTGTTGAAATTCCAGTGACCAGTATGAGAGAGTAAGAGCGATAACACAAAATTTAACACACCTGCTCCCCATTCACACCTGAGACCTTGTAACACGAATGAGTCACATGACACCGGGAGGGAAAATGGCTAATTGGGCCCAATTTGGACATTTTCACTTAGGGGTATACTCTTTTGTTGCCAGCGGATTAGACATTAATGGCTGTGTGTTGAGTTATTTTGAGGGGACAGCAAATTTTTCACTGTTATACAAGCTGTAACACTCACTACTTTACATTGTAGCAAAGTGTATTTTCTTCAGTGTTGTCACTTGAAAAGATATAACAAAATATTTACAAAAATGTGAGGGGTGTACTCACTTTTGTGAGATACTGTATGTGCATGTCTATAAATGACGCATATATATGGATTCTAAAAATAGCTGTGACGTTATTCATTCTGAATTTAAAACACTTGTTTGTTAGATAAAAAAGTCTTTGAGGCACCTTTCCACAGTCCCTTAGGAACTGTAAACTAAGCATGGATGTTTGAGAGAAGGCAAAACTGCAACTGTTATGCTATATTGCTTTATGATCTATTTATGGAACACAATGTACTGAAAAACTGCAGGTGTTAAGCTGCGGTGACAGCCCTAATTATGTAAAACCTGACATTTTAGAACAAGAAAAAAAAACAATGCATAATTAAGCAGCAGCATCTACTTAATGTGAATTAAAATTCAGGATATCCCATATCAGCTGTGTTTGCCATGCCATGCTCAGAATACTAAACGCAAAGTAATTCTTTAGCATATAAGTATTAGTAATAATTGGAGAAACTGGCAATGCATCTCTCATTAAAGTGGAACTATATTCGAATGTTAACTTAAAGTGTTACTAAACCCAGGTCCCTGAATTCACTATATTTGGTCTCCCACAGTACACAGAACATGGAAATGCAATAGTTTTAGTAGATATAAACTGCTAAATACCTTTTTTCATCAGAAGTTAGAGCAGTTTTGTGACTTCTATCAGTGTCTGGTAAAATCTTGTAGGAGGAGTTTTCATTCTGCACTTACTGTCTTATAAGGCTGCAGGACCCCTGACCCTCTGTCTGGAGAGTGCTGATTGACCCTGTGCAGATCACATGCACTCTCCCAAGGAAAAAAAAAAGCTCTCTAGCAATACACACCAAATTGAACATGTGCAGCTTGTCCCCTAGCCTCTGTCTTATCAGGAGATGGATTGTGGACAGTGGAAGAAGAAGAGGATAAGACAAGACAGGATCAAACTACCTTTTTACACAATGTGTAGGATTAACCCTTTAGGTTCCATAGTGACTATGAGCATGCTTTACTGCATATACAGACTGATTTTACTGTTGTGGTTTTAGTAACACTTTAAAGAGGAAAGGGAAGAAATCACCACACCGGCATAGTGTAGCACAATTTAATAAGTAAAATGCAATGTAAAACAAATGACACTCACTGGTGGAAGAGGGGGGAGAAGGAATGACAGGTCACACAAATGTGTAGTCCAGTGGTGAGCTCCGAGTTGTGTAAATGTATGTTGGGGAGAAGAAAAGCCAGGCATGTTGGGGAGCGGGTTAAGCCTGTAATCCGTGCAGGGAGACTGGCATAGGGCTGCCCTATGTGGCTGTGATGGTGTATCCAGAGTTCGGATGTCCGCCTGGAGGCAATGTATCCAGCAGAAGTGTGAGGAGCTGTCAATCCATCCGCTGTGAGCGTCCTGCAGTGTAGCCACAAATAAGAGGCTTTTAATCAGGTGATTTCTACTGGGGGGGGGGAGATCAGCCTGTATGAGCTCTGATTGTCCCCTTCAGCAGAGATCACAACGAATGCGTTTTTTATTTATGTGAATAAACATTGGTCTGACCCATAAGAACAAAGTTAGCCTCTCACCATTATAAGCCTTGTTTAGCATTCTTAAAATGGCCTATAGGCAAGCTGTTCCACTCGGTTTATTCAAATGCGTTTCTCTTTCCAGACCTACGAGGAGGCTCCAGAAGGAGAAAAACACATTCATGTGAAGCAGGTGGAACAGCTTGTATATTGGAGAATTTAATAAAGTTTAACTACGTTGTTAATCGTGAGTGGCTTCCTTTTTTTCTTGTGAGTCTGCAAGTGGAATCTTGAAGAGTCCAGTGACTGCTGGTAGCCAGCTTCCTGAGTTGGAGGATTAGTAGGAGGTGGGCCTGCAGCAGGACGCAAAATTTATCTGAGTACATTCTCTGGTCACATACTGCACAATTAGATTGCCACTTCTTAAAGGACCACTCAAAATTATATTTCTTAATTGTATATTACAGTAGACAAAAGATATATATAGATGAGGTTATTGGTCAAATGATAAATGAATAAAAAGGTACCACATCCCAGTTAATGAATATTTAAAGATATGGGAAAGAAGCTAGCAGGGGACTGGAGGGTAACCAACCCCCGGGGATTTTTAAGACGGTACCAAATGTATAGACAGTAGATAAAAATCAATAAAGTTTTATTAAATATACAAAAGCATTTCCAAGAAAGGAAAATTTTTTCATGTAAACACAATATGGCAAATCTAAGTATACAAAAACTGGTGCAGAATCATACAGAACTCCACATATTACCACATTTGTATATTATTTATGCTGCATTATTTCTTTCTACATGTTTCGCTCTTCTGAGCTTCTTCAGGACATTGCAGCATGCACCGATATATAGAAAAACTGAAAATATACAAAAATAATCAATTAAAAGGGAGAATTTTTTGAGACAATCAATGTGTCCCACAAAATTCAAAGCACACATTCAATTTATTGAAATAACGCATCCGCTCTGATCTCACTTGACCAGGATAGCTTCGTACTTTAACAGTTAAATTCATCAGGACAAGGACATAACTATAAGTAGACAACAAAGTGATTATAAAACATTACATTTTTGGATAAACTCCAATATTGTAAGCATACACAGGTAGTAACAAGATTCTCCAATTTGGGGATTACAATTAGGTTTTTATAAAGTGGCCGCCTTACCCCTTAGGTCTGTGAGTTCATATTTGTTTGTCACAGTATTGAAGTCAGTTGTTGATAAATGAAGAAAATCACAACATATACACAAAATATAGTAAGAACGCCATTGAGGAGCCTTGACATTCCCCCGGAGTCTGTAGAGGCACGAGAAAAAAATAAAATACATCTAAATTTCTAAGTTTGAAATTGAATAGCAAGTGGAGATCTAAAACAAGAGAAAAGAAGAAATCTTTCATCAATGAATACCATCATTGGGCTTGGAATCAGGGTGAAGTTACCCAGCTGAACTTAGAAGAAAATCTTCTAAGTCCCACACAAATTTCAGGCTCATACCTGTTTTCAAAACGATGTTTAAACCAGTTTGGTTAAGTTTCAGTCCACTTCCGAGTGTCCGGGGATCCCTCTCCGTCAATAGCCTAGCCGGCACTGACGGGGCTGGCGGTTTACCTCGTGGCTCCAGCCCGGCGGCGTCTGACGTCACCACCGGGCTGCGCGCGTGTCTTCAAAAAGGACTTCCTTGCTGCGCGCACATGTGGTATTGCGCATGCGCGAAGGACGTAGTTTACGTCATTACAGTGCATCGGCCATTTTGGAAAATGGCAAGAGTCAAGGCTTTGCCCACCATTGTCTGTCTGCGCCTGCGCTGATAATGACAACAGCGTCTTTCAAATGCAGGCGACCATGATGGAAATGGGCAGTATACCTAATCGTATACCAGACAGATAAATAAGCTGCATGAGCACGGGGAAAGGAATGGCAGAGTAATATTGCCAACCTCTGAAAATTCCCCGGTTCCAAAGGATGGCAAAAAGGAAATTGCAGACAGCGGGCAAATAAATCCTCTCACTTAGAGTAGGGGCAAGCTGGCAAAGCCTATAATTGGCTAAATAAGCTGTGAGTCAATCTTACCCCGGGGCGCCCGTACAGACTCACTAAGAAGGAAAATATAAAGGCTCCTCATGGCAATTCAAAGTCATAAACAATATTCATTAAACATTGATATACAAAAAAAATCATATTGAACACAAATGTGTATTGAAATATATTCACATCCTATGGGGCGGAAAGAAAGGAAAAACAAAAACAGGCACAAACACAAACACAAACACACACACTCTATATACATCCTGAGTCATGGCTAATTTGCTTGAAATTTAAATTTAGAGAAAAGGCTTGAAACTAAACGCATCATTGAGCCCAGGAGACCAAGTAGCTCCTAGATTGAATATCCACCTGGTCTCTCGTTGCAAGAGAATATGATTATAATCACCCCCTCTTTCTCCCGGGGGGACATATTCCAGTGGGAAGAAGTGCATGAGGTTGTCATTAAACTGATGATGTAAACCAAAGTGTCGACTGATTGGAGTCTCCATCTTTTTCCCCCGCACCAGGGACACATGGTCCCTGATGCGGTGGAAAAAGGGACGCTTGGTTTTGCCTATATAAAAGGCATCGCACTGGCAAATCATAATATACACTATGCCCACCGATTGGCACGTCACTGCGAATTTGGGTTTGAACAAATGACCATTAGGCAGTAATATAGACCCAGATGCATGTAGGTACCTACAAAAACCACATTTGTGGCAGGGAGCACATCCCTTTCGTTTTTTTCCCACTGTTGGGAGAGGGGTAAAGTGGCTCTGGACTAGGGAATCCTTCAGAGAACGTGACCTTCTGTAGGTGATTCCCGGGTGATCCGGAAGATGTTTAGCTAATACTTGATTCCCCTTCAGAAGATACCAATATCTCTGAAGGATCCCTTTTACTTGCGAGTGTTGTTCATTAAATGTAGTAATGAATCTAACACCAGAGGCCATTTTAGGTGGTCTGTGACCATGTATTAAGACGGCCTTGTTTTGTTTCCTAGCTTGCGTGTATGCCCTTTTTAGGCTTTTATTGCTGTAGCCCCTTTGGCGTAGGCGCAACCTTAGTTTCCTAGCCTCCAGAGCAAAGTCTTCTTAATTACTACAGTTACGTCTGAGACAAAGGTACTGCCCATAGGGAATGCTCGATATCAGAGGAGACAGGT
Organism: Lithobates pipiens; assembly: GCF_037356315.1. NCBI lineage: Eukaryota > Metazoa > Chordata > Amphibia > Anura > Ranidae > Lithobates > Lithobates pipiens. The sequence continues at coordinate 224,250,064 of NW_027507903.1, forward strand.
GTGAACTTGATGCATGTAGTAGCGAATTAGCCGCTGTGGTTTTTCGGTGGAGAGTGGATTGGATCTCACCTCCCAAATCAGCGAAGATTTGTACATCCAAAAAAGTTATTCTGGAGAGGCTTTTTTCCATGGTGAATCTAAGATTGAAGGAATTAACCCCCAATAGATCCACAAAGGTGGCTAAGTCTGTATCATTGCCTGTCCAAATAAAAAAATGTCATCAATAAATCTCCGCCACATTGGAATTAAATCAAAAAATCTCTGAAGATTTTCCTGACGAAAAATTTGACGCTCCCATCCCCCCAGGTACAGGTTGGCGTATGAGGGAGAACACTTAGTCCCCATAGCCACCCCCTGCACCTGGAGGTAATGGGAGCGCCCAAACATAAAGATATTGTTGGTGAGGATGAAACGTAGGAGATCCAAAATGAACCTCATATAGTTAGGTGGGATCCCCCCACCCTCCACAATGAAGCTCTCGACAACCCGAACCCCCAAATCATGGGGGATCGAGTTGTACAAAGCCTCCACATCCAAAGTTACTAACCAAGTCCCCTCTGATATCGAGACTCCATCCAAGGCCCGCAATAGGTCGGAGGTGTCACGTAAGTAAGATGTCAAACCCTCCACATAGGGGCGTAAAAAGTCATCCACCAAGGCACTAGCATGCTCAGTCAAACAGCCTCTCCCCGAAACAATGGGGCGGCCTGGTGGTTTCAGGGGGTGTTTGTGCACCTGTGGTGGAGCATACATCGTTGGCGTTTTAGGATTGGGAACATGTAAATATTCCCAAGTCTTTTTCGTGATTGTTCCTTGTCTGTACCCTGATTCAATAAGCTTGCCAAATTGGGCATTGATATGTCCAATGTGGCTTGCTGGAATTTTTCGATACCATTGTTTATTATTTAATAGGTCTAAAACCATTTTTTCATATTGTGTAACATCCATTATTACAAGGTTACCCCCTTTATCGGCTGGTTTAATCATAATGGCCGTATTGGATTTCAACATAGAGAGAGCCTCCCTTTGTTGTTGGGTTAAATTAGATTGTTTTTGTCCCACCCATCTCGTTTTGATTATTTCTTTTGTAACCTGTTGCACAAATGCCCATATGTTGGGATTATTTTGTAGAATTTCAAATTTCGTCGATTTGGATTTGTATTCTTTGGCTATATATGAAGTACAGGGAATCTCAGATTGTGTGCCCTCTAAAGGCTCTAGATTTTCATCCGAGGACAACAATGATGCCTCTTCAAGATCTATTTCATCAATCCTTCCTTCATCCCATAGTTCCATTAGTTCCTCAAGAGCTTTCACCTCAGAGAGGCTTAATCCCTCCAAAGGTATATTAGCCTGTTGTAAATCTTGTCCAGGATTTTGTGGTTTATCAAAAATTACTTTGAACATAAGTTTTCGAGCAAATAAATATGTGTCCTTCACCAATTCAAACGTGTCAATAGGTTGTGTAGGGCAAAAAGAAAGGCCCAATCTTAATATGGAGATTTGGGCTTCTGTGAGTAAACTAGAGGATAAATTAATTATTTCAAAGGGGTTTTGATCTGCCTCGAGTGGTTCGTGACCTGATCCGACGCTTTGGGAACAGGTTGACTGAAAATAGGGGCCGTGCGAAAACCCGACTCAGTGGCAACCGCGGCCTGTCCCTCATTTAGTTGCGGCGAGACCGCGGGTGCCTGTGAGGCGGGCCCTGCGTTATGATACACAAGTGAGGAAGAAGTGCTTGATTTTACCGAAGATGCTGCTTTAGCTGCTGATGCTCTAGTGTGAATAGAAGTATTTAATGTGTAAGGAGTTGATTTGGTTTTAGAATTTCCTTCATTGTCATTGGTGCGCTTAGTGTGATGCGTTTTCTTTCCCGATATTGTGGTAGCCGTGATCTGTGAAGAGGAAGAGGAAACAGATGAGTTAGAAGACATATCCGAGTCTGATTGCTCTAAAGCATTAGTCCTAATTTTGCCTTGTTTGACCATGAATTTTGTTTTACTATTACGATTACGATACAAAAATAATCAATTAAAAGGGAGAATTTTTTGAGACAATCAATGTGTCCCACGTATATATTGGAATAAACAATATTTTTGTAAATACATTGATGATGAGATATCCCCATGGGGTTTGAGAATACAAATCTTTCCCACGATTTATAAAATAGATCCAACTTTCAAACTCCAATGGGAAGCTAATCTTCAACAATGTTCCACCACAATGATGCAGATACTGTGCTCTCATTATACGAGTGAGCTAAATATCATTGATAGTGAGATTCAAAAACTCCACGAGGAAAATGGTAAGGCGGTCTCGCATGAATCCTTCTCAGATCGGGAAAATACTTTAAAAACTAATCTGTAACAATATGTAGCCAACTTGATACAAAACAAAGAGAGGAAATTTATGCGAGACAAGCTGGCCTATGATAATAATCAGGCATACAATTGGACATCCAATCGTAATAGTAAAACAAAATTCATGGTCAAACAAGGCAAAATTAGGACTAATGCTTTAGAACAATCAGACTCGGATATGTCTTCTAACTCATCTGTTTCCTCTTCCTCTTCACAGATCACGGCTACCACAAAATCGGGTAAGAAAACGCGTCACACTAAGCGCACCAATGACAATGAAGGAAATTCTAAAACCAAATCAACTCCTTACACATTAAATACTTCTATTCACACTAGAGCATCAGCAGCTAAAGCAGCTTCTTTGGTAAAATCAAACACTTCTTCCTCACTTGTGTATCATAACGCAGGGCCCGACTCACAGGCACCCGCGGTCTCGCCTCAACTAAATGAGGGGCGGGCCGCGGTTGCCACTGAGTCGGGTTTTCGCCCCTATTTTCAGTCAACCTGTTCCCAAAGCGTCGGATCAGGTCACGAACCACTCGAGGCAGATCAAAACCCCTTTGAAATAATTAATTTATCCTCTAGTTTACTCACAGAAGCCCAAATCTCCGTATTAAGATTGGGCCTTTCTTTTTGCCCTACACAACTTATTGACACGTTTGAATTGGTGAAGGACACATATTTATTTGCTCGAAAACGTATGTTCAAAGTAATTTTTGATAAACCACAAAATCCTGGACAAGATTTACAACAGGCTAATATACCTTTGGAGGGATTAAGCCTCTCTGAGGTGAAAGCTATTGAGGAACTAATGGAACTATGGGATGAAGGAAGGATTGATGAAATAGATCTTGAAGAGGCATCATTGTTGTCCTCGGATCAAAATCTAGAGCCTTTAGAGGCCACACAATCTGAGATTCCCTATACTTCATATATAGCCAAAGAATACAAATCCAAATCGACGAAATTTCCAATTCTACAAAATAATCCCAACATATGGGCATTTGTGCAACAGGTTACAAAAGAAATAATCAAAACGAGATGGGTGGGACAAAAACAATCTAATTTAACCCAACAACAAAGGTTGAAATCCAATACGGTCATTATGATTAAAACTAGCCGATAAAGGGGGTAATCTTGTAATAATGGATGTTACACAATATGAAAAAATGGTTTTAGACCTATTAAATAATAAACAATGGTATCGAAAAATTCCAGCAAGCCACATTGGACATATCAATGCCCAATTTGGCAAGCTTATTGAATTAGGGTACAGACAAGGAACAATCACAAAAAAGACTTGGGAATATTTACATGTTCCCAATCCTAAAACGCCAACAATGTATGCTCTACCAAAGGTGCACAAACACCCCCTGAAACCACCAGGCCGCCCCATTGTTTCGGGGAGAGGCTGTTTGACTGAGCATGCTAGTGCCTTGGTGGATGACTTTTTACACCCCTATGTGGAGGGTTTGACATCTTACTTACGTAACACCTCCGACCTATTGCGGGCCTTGGATGGAGTCTCGATATCAGAGGGGACTTGGTTAGTAACTTTGGATGTGGAGGCTTTGTACAACTCGATCCCCCATGATTTGGGGGTTCAGGTTGTCGAGAGCTTCATTGTGGAGGGTGGGGGATCCCACCTAACTATATGAGGTTCATTTTGGATCTCCTACGTTTCATCCTCACCAACAATATCTTTATGTTTGGGCGCTCCCATTACCTCCAGGTGCAGGGGGTGGCTATGGGGACTAAGTGTTCTCCCTCATATGCCAACCTGTACCTGGGGGGATGGGAGCATCAAATTTTTCGTCAGGAAAATCTTCAGAGATTTTTTGATTTAATTCCAATGTGGCAGAGATTTATTGATGACATTTTTTTCATTTGGACAGGCAATGAGACAGACTTAGCCACCTTTGTGGATCTATAGGGGGTTAATTCCTTCAATCTTAGATTCACCATGGAAAAAAGCCTCTCCAGAATAACTTTTTTGGATGTACAAATCTTCGCTGATTTGGGAGGTGAGATCCAATCCACTCTCCACCGAAAAACCACCGCGGCTAATTCGCTACTACATGCATCAAGTTCACACCCGTCCCCTCTGATATCGAGCATTCCCTATGGGCAGTACCTTCGTCTCAGACGTAACTGTAGTAATCAAGAAGACTTTGCTCTGAAGGCTAGGAAACTAAGGTTGCGCCTACGCCAAAGGGGCTACAGCAATAAAAGCCTAAAAAGGGCATACACGCAAGCTAGGAAACAAAACAGGGCCGTCTTAATACATGGTCACAGACCACCTAAAACGGCCTCTGGTGTTAGATTCATTACTACATTTAATGAACAACACTCGCAAGTAAAAGGGATCCTTCAGAGATATTGGTATCTTCTGAAGGGGGATCCAGTATTAGCTAAACATCTTCCGGATCACCCGGGAATCACCTACAGAAGGTCACGTTCTCTGAAGGATTCCCTAGTCCAGAGCCACTTTACCCCTCTCCCAACAGTGGGAAAAAAACGAAAGGGATGTGCTCCCTGCCACAAATGTGGTTTTTGTAGGTACCTACATGCATCTGGGTCTATATTACTGCCTAATGGTCATTTGTTCAAACCCAAATTCGCAGTGACGTGCCAATCGGTGGGCATAGTGTATATTATGATTTGCCAGTGCGATGCCTTTTATATAGGCAAAATCAAGCGTCCCTTTTTCCACCGCATCAGGGACCATGTGTCCCTGGTGCGGGGGAAAAAGATGGAGACTCCAATCAGTCGACACTTTGGTTTACATCATCAGTTTAATGACAACCTCATGCACTTCTCCCCACTGGAATATGTCCCCCCGGGAGAAAGAGGGGGTGATTATAATCATATTCTCTTGCAACGAGAGACCAGGTGGATATTCAATCTAGGAGCTACTCGGTCTCCAGGGCTCAATGATGCGTTTAGTTTCAAGCCTTTTCTCTAAATTTAAATTTCAAGCAAATTAGCCATGACTCAGGATGTATATAGAAAAAAAAAATTTTTTTTTTTTTGTGTTTGTGTTTGAGTTTGTGCCTGTTTTCGTTTTTGTTTTTCCTTTCTTTCTGCCCCATAGGATGTGAGTATATTTCAATACACATTTGTGATCAATATGATTTTTTTTGTATATCAAAGTTTAATGAATATTGTTTATGACTTTGAATTGCCATGAGGAGCCTTTATATTTTCCTTCTTAGTGAGTCTGTACGGGCGCCCCGGGGCAAGATTGACTCACAGCTTATTTAGCCAATTATAGGCTTTGCCAGCTTGCCCCTACTCTAAGTGAGAGGATTTATTTTCCCTCTGTCTGCAATTTCCTTTTTGCCATCCTTTGGAACCGGGGAATTTTCAGAGGTTGGCAATATTACTCTGCCATTCATTTCCCCGTGCTCATGCAGCTTATTTATCTGTCTGGTATACGATTAGGTATACTGCCCATTTCCATCATGGTCGCCTGCGTTTGAAAGACGCTGTTGTCGTTATCAGCGCAGGTGCAGACAGACAATGGTGGGCAAAGCCTTGACTCTTGCCATTTTCCAAAATGGCCGATGCGCTGTAATGACGTAAACTACGTCCTTCGCGCATGCGCAATACCACACGTGCGCGCAGCAAGGAAGTCCTTTTTGAAGACAAGCCACGAGATAAAACGCCAGCCCCGTCAGTGCCAACTAGGCAATTGACGGAGAGGGATCCCCTGGACACTCGGAAGTGGACTGAAACTTAACCAAACTGGTTTAAACATCGTTTTGAAAACAGGTATGAGCCTGAAATTTGTGTGGGACTTAGAAGATTTTCTTCTAAGTTCAGCTGGGTAACTTCACCCTGATTCCAAGCCCAATGATGGTATTCATTGATGAAAGATTTCTTCTTTTCTCTTGCTTTAGATCTGCATAGGTAAATGCTTTTTGCCTCAATATATATTTTTCAACTATATCTGACAACACTCGGATGATCTTAAAATTACTTGTCGTTTGATACCCCCAAATTGGCTCTAATACAGTTACTTCCTGGACACTTTCCAGGTACGCCTTTGATCCGATCACCACTTGCTAATCAATTTCAAACTTAGAAATTTATATGTATTTTATTTTTTTTCTCGTGCCTCTACAGACTCCGGGGGAATGTCAAGGCTCCTCAATGGCGTTCTTACTATATTTCGTGAATATGTTGTGATTTTCTTCACTTATCAACAACTGACTTCAATACTGTGACAAACAAATACTTTATAAAAACCCAATTGTAATCCCCAAATTGGAGAATCTTGTTACTACCTGTGTATGCTTACAATATTGGAGTTTATCCAAAAATGTAATGTTTTATAATCACTTTGTTGTCTACTTATAGTTATGTCCTTGTCCTGATAAATTTAACTGTTAAAGTACGAAGCTGTCCTGGTCAAGTGAGATCAGAGCGGATGCGTTATTTCAATAAATTGAATGTGTGCTTTGAATTTTGTGGGACACATTGATTGTCTCAAAAAATTCTCCCTTTTAATTGATTATTTTTGTATATTTTCAGTTTTTCTATATATCGGTGCATGCTGCAATGTCCTGAAGAAGCTCAGAAGAGCGAAACATGTAGAAAGAAATAATGCAGCATAAATAATATACAAATGTGGTAATATGTGGAGTTCTGTATGATTCTGCACCAGCTTTTGTATACTTAGATTTGCCATATTGTGTTTACATGAAAAAATGTTCCTTTCTTGGAAATGCTTTTGTATATTTAATAAAACTTTATTGATTTTTATCTACGGTCTATACATTTGGTACCGTCTTAAAAATCCCGGGGGTTGGTTACCCTCCAGTCCCCTGCTAGCTTCTTTCCCATATCTTTAAATATGTATATTACAGTAGTTCCCTGAGTCACCCTTAACCTATTTGTTTGCTCCGTGTACTCCAGTTGGATTTTTGTTTGCTGTTACCCATCCCTCTGTTGGACATCCCACTGGTTCTAGAATACCTTATTATGTATCCTGTAATGGACAACTAAGAAAATAGGATTTTTGTTTGACCTAAAAAAATGTTTTTTTCTTGGAGTACATTACAGGAAACTGCTCCCTACCCATTATTTTTATGATCCACATCTGTCATTGCTTGTTACTAAACACATAGTGGTAGTGCGATGGGTTATACTGGGCTGTTCTTACAGATTTACTTTGCCCTAGACTAATTTTCCTAAAGGTGGCAGTATAACCCATTGATTCCAGTATACTTTTGCTGGATCATGTACTCCAACAAAAGGATTGCACAGGTAAAAAAAAAAAAAAAATCCTATTCTTTTCAGTTAAATGTGTTAGCCCACTCGCTTCTTATTCTACTCCAGAAGTGAGAATGCCATAATTCTCAGTTTTCATCTATCTGGGAGTTTGGGGTGTTTTCCACACACCTATGAGTGCATTTTCTATCATGAAAATACATACAAATCTATCAGGAGCAGTGGAAACCTTAACAATAGCCACTGCAGGTGTTCAGACCCAAGAAGTCAAGTGTATAGATCTTCAGCATGTACCAAAACCTGAAAAAATTGTTTTCAGTAGATTGACCATATTAGTTTTTAGTAGACTGACCCTTTAACAGACTGTTTTGTGAACTATCATACACTATATTTTTATATTGAATTCATTATATCTTTAAAAACAAAACAAAAACCCAGAAAAACTACCTTTGATCCATATTAATTGTTCCGGCCATTGAATAATATATTTTCTTTTTTCTATGCAGCCAGTCCCTAGTACTCTGTACCTTTTTTTACATGTTATGCATGGGGCTTCACTGTATTGAAGAGAAACCACATGCAGAACAATGACCAGAATCCAGCACTTATGTGTCAGATCCCTGGTCTTCTGCCATACACTAGGTTAGTATTATAGGGGCTAGCAGGGAGTGAAGGCATCTCTGTGAATTAAAAGCATTATAGATATAATTAATTATATCAAACTCAATGATTAGGGCAGTTAGAGTCATTGTTATTACTAATTTTGATGGTGGTTTTGGATGTGTGATTATGAAGCCTCATACTTGTCCTCACACAAATTATGGGACTGTACACCAACTTCTTCGTATAACCTGAATAAAGCCAAATGCAAAGCTCTTCTATGGAATAAAGTTTTAGAAAACAAATGGGTATGTATAAAGCTAACTTAATTTCAAGTTAGTGCTTTTGTAACTTCGCTGACCCCTAACATGGTCACTTTAATACAAATTAGTGAACACAGAAGAGCAAATGCATAAAAGTTTGTTTTGGGCCCTTTTATTGATATACTGTCCCATAATTTGTATGAGGACAAGTATGAGACTTCATAATCACACATCCAAAAATATTCAATAAGAATTGGTAATAACTATGAATTAAACTACCCTTTTTTTTTTTTTTCCCATAAACAATTTTTATTCAAGAAATATGCAGACATACAAGTAATGCACATGCAGTTGTATTCCAAAGTACAGTGTACAAAAGGTTATTAACAGTGATATAAGAAAACTGGTTAACAAAAGAACACACAAACATGTTGCTTGTAAGGCATGCTAATAAAAAAAACCATTCTGGGAGCTGGACCTAAGTCTAAGGCCCCTGCTTAATTAGAGTGTCAATAGTTGTGCAAACCAAAGATAACACACACACAACACAACACACACCCCCCCCAAAAAAAAAGGGGGGGGGAGGGATACAGACCAATAAATGAGGAGGGGAGGAGTAGGGAGGGGGGGGAGTTTTCTCTCAACTCTGCGCTCCCCGCATCCCGCCGAACCCGACGGAAAGCCATGGTTGGAGCTCCGGAGAGGGGGGTGTTTCCACTCCAACTACCCTCTCCCAGGGCCCTTAGATTCCTAGAAGGGCAGGTTTAATCCATGCCAACTTTCCATTTCATGAGGGTGGGCCCTCTCTGAGAGTTTTATAAGCCTGAGAGTATTTGAATGACAACCAAGGGTGCCAAGTCAATGCGTAGGAGGACATTTTATCTAACGCTGTATGTATGATTTCTTCCATAGCTGCTGTCTGATTGATACGATTTGTCCATTTCGAAAGAGTCGGGATGGAAGTGGTTCGCCAATGCTTAGGGATACATAGTCTGGCTGCGTTAATCAAATGAATAGCTACGGAGGACTTGTAGTGCTTTTTGGGAATTTCTGTAAGGTGGAGCAGATACTGGGCAGGGTCAAATTCTAGTGGAAGCTCTGAGATCATTGACGCAACTTCGTGGATTTTTTTCCAGAATGGCTGGATTGCGGGGCAAAACCACCAGATGTGGATCAGGGTGCCACACTCCTGACCGCAACGCCAACAATGCTCTGGAATGGTGGGTGAGATCCTATGTAATAAATCCGGAGTTCTGTACCACCGCGTCCTCAGTTTGTAGCCGTTCTCCTGTATGGTGGCGTTAATTGTACCCTTATGGAGGAAGAAATTAATTTTTTCCCACGAATCATCCAGAATCTCTCTGCCAAGGCTCCCCTCCCAGAATCTCCTTTCCCGCTGTAGGCTCTTTGGAATGGGCCCATTCTGGCAGGTTAGGTAGGGACGTGACGGGGGAAGTGAGGGAGAAAAGCATATCGTCTGCAAACGCAGCAATCTTGAATTCCTGGTCGTGTACTTTAAACTACCCTAATCATGTATAGTGTATTTAATTCAAGGGGATCCTTTCATTCCCTGCTAGCCCTTATGATGCTACTTAGTGACATTAGGGCTAGTGGCAGGAACCACGTTGCATAGCGTGAGACCAGGAACTCGATATTCCCATAGGTGTTGAATTTTGAAGATTCTTCTAAATGTGGTTTCCATTCAATACAGGGGAGTCTGGAAACAGGGGGAACATTTTTGAATATTTTGAAGGGGAAGGTGGTTTGGGCTAGAATTATGGGGTTGTCCTATCAGGTAGTGGGGGTTATGTGGCCAGGCTGTGTAAAAGTCTCACACATGTGGCATCGCTATACTCAGGAGGAGTAGCAGCATGTGCTATGGGGTGTAGTTACAAGTTTGCTTATACAGTGTGTGAGATATAACACACATTTTGCAAAGAATTGGAATGTCTTCTTTTCAAAATGGGGTAATTTGGGGGGGGGGGGTGTTGTCCTGGCTTGTTAGTGTCCCAAGAAATTAGACACTACATCAGTAGTACATCAGTACAGTACATCAGGCGGGATCAATTTTCAATGATTGCCACCATAGCCAAATAATATATACTTATTTGGGTTATTTTTTACCAAAAATATGTAGCAGTATAACTTTTGACCAACATGTATAAAGAAAAAATGACTAATTTGCTAAATTTTATAACCAAAACAAAGAAAAATTTATTTTTCACAACATTTTTGGTATTTTTTTATTTATAGCGCAAAAAATAAAAAACCCAGTGATGATTCAATACCACCAAAAGAAAGCTCTATTTGTGTGCCAAAAATGTAATATGGGTACAGTGTTGGATGACCAAGTAATTGTCATTCAAAATGTGAGAGTTATTTTCTATTGGGTTCAGGTCTGGAGATTGAATAGGCCACTTCAGGACCTTGAGATGCTTCTTACTGAGCCACTCCTTAGTTGCCCTGGCGTGTTTCGGGTTGTTGTCATGCTGGAAGACCCAGCCACAACCCATCTTCAATGCTCTTACTGAGGGAAGGAGGTTGTTGGCCAAGATCCCGCGATACATGGCCCCATTCATTCTCCCCTCAATACGGTGCAGTCGTCCTGTCCCCTTTTCAGAAAAGCAGCCCCAAAGAATGATGTTTCCACCTCCATGCTTCATGGTTGGGATCGTGTTCTTGGGGTTGTACTCCTCCTTCCTCCAAACACGGCAAGTGGAGTTTAGACCAAAAAACTCTATTTCATTTTCATACATCATGGGACACAGAATCAGGCTAATATTCATTACCTGCTGGTTTATACTTCATCATTAGGTGAATAGACACTGATAGACCAAAGGTCTTCAGATAGGAAGTGATCCCCTATATAAAGCCTCCCATACAGGAAGTTTTTTGGTGGATGGCACGGTTTGTCTGAGCTCTCTGAGCTCCAGGTCTCTAGTCCCACAAACAGTTCCAAAATGAATCAAGGGATTGAGCGATCGTATCCATTTGACACAGGCTTTTATGCTTAGATAAATGGTACCTGAGCCTCTCAAAGAAGACTCCAGATCCTCTGGGCGCTGGACCCTGCCGAGTGGAAATCCTGGACATTACAGCCCTAAGGAATTTCCTACAGGGTGCTGTACAGGTCCAAAGGAGTGGACCCTAAACATAAACCCTGTCCTTAAAGGTCCAAGTGACAGGAACCCGCTGTGAAGGGTGAAGATTGGGCCCTTAGTTTCTAAGTGGCCCTGCGCCTGGACGGGTAAGTTAAACCCCTTTATTTTATGGGGTGTCTCAGTAATTGTAACAATCAGTCAAGCTAGCTAAAAGCAGGACACCTGTGTGTGGTGACCATACGGGGGAGTTTTGGGCTGTCTGTGGGTGTTTGCAAAGTGTACCTTTTTTGCTTGTCTGGGTGTTTTTTTACCTGTATGATGGCCCCATTTCGCTTGGTTCGCCATGATGCACGTGCATTCGCATAAGCACAGCTGGAGTCAGCAGTTTGGCAGCCATGGCGCATGTGGCTTCGCCACACATGCACTGTAGCCCTTCTCTGGGCATGCAAAGATTTGTGTCATACGCAAATACAGTCGCACCCTTTCCCTGGGACCATGCACATGCATGAGCATGCACAGAACATTCCGGCGCACACCCAGCTTATTTAAGCTGTGTCGGCCAAGGTTGTGGTGCTTCCAGAAGGCAGCTGTGGGACACGCAGCAGGCTCTGAACAGACACTTGCAGTGGTTCCTTTTTCCTTACCGGGTCACGTGAGGTGTAACTTGGCAGGCTAAAGGTGCTTAGCAGGATTATTGCATAGGGCTTTGTGAGCCCTATTAAAGGGTCTCCCCTTTGAGGTGTTTTAATACTACACCCAAGTATTCTTTGTTTGCGGCTATTAAATGACTTCCAAAAAGAGGAGTGGGACTAACACCACAGGGAAGGGCACATTTATGTTGTCAGTAGTTCCTGATGATCCTAGTCATATTCCTAGTGTTGTATCTCCTGAAGGACCAAAGGCTTCCAGGCAATCTGAGCCGCTGCGCCTATCTGGTATTGTGCCTACAGTCAACGCTGCTATTTCACCCTCTATCACTAAGGATGAACTGTCCTCAGCCCTAGCCAGGTTAGAGCATAGGATTGCTGGCATGATTGCCTCCATCCTGCAGGGTGGCAGGAAGCGTGACAGACCCCCCTTCCCAGTGTAATGGATCTGCCACCTAGGGGTTAAAATAGTGCAGACTCATTTCAGTGATTGGTAACAGGCTGCCCTATTTAAACACCTCAGCAGCACTGTGTCTTTGCTGTCTGGTCTGCAGCTCATACCTGTTCCAGTGACTTCCTGTTCCTGTGATCCGATCTGTTTCCTGTGTTTGACCCAGCTTGTTTGACTACGATTTGATCTCTGCTATCCTGACCCTGGCCTGCCTTGTAACCACGCTCTGCTCTACACTGCTTGATATCCTGTTGCCGAATTTTGCCTGTATCCTGACCATTCTCTGCCTGTCTTCTATATCTACATCTGATCACCTGTTGTCTGACTACGTATTCAGTGTCTCCCCAGCTTTCCAGCCTACTTCCTGTTTCCTGCTGCACCAGCTGAACTGACAAGACCAAAGACGAACCAGGCACCCATACACCGCCAGGCTCTTGTGGCAACTGTTCCAACATCGGTGCCCCTTGAGCCAGGGTTGTACGAGACAGCCTTCCCACTGCACGTCAGGCTCATCCGGCAGGTACGTAACACCCAGAGTCTCCTAGTCTGGAGCAGGAATGAGTTGAGGATGGGGAAGAGCTTAAAGCTCAGAGTTGGGTGGTGTACCTGGCAGATGAGTCTGCTTCTGAGCAATGTGGACAAGAAGATATCCAGTCAATGTCTGCCTCTCAGTCGCAGAGGCTTTTAATTCTGACTGTGACCAAAATGGTTTGTTCTGCCTTTACGTTGCCTCTTGCAGAGGTGACTGAGTCCCCTGGTCCTCTTTAGCATTGCTGAGGCCTTTTCAGGTCGCACAGACTTTCTCGCTACACCCCCTGTTGGAACAGGCGGTGTATGCTGATTGGGAATATCCTGACAGGACTTTTTTTGCCTCCTAAAAGGTTTTCCCTTTTTTATCCCATGGATGAAAAGGTTGTTAAAAATTGGAGAATGCCAGCCATAGATGCAGCAGTCTCTTCATTAAACAAGAACGTAACTTGTCTGCTAGATAAAGCACAGGGCTTGAAAGACCCTGTTGACAAGAAATTGGAGTTATTAAAGGATTTTTCTTTTCTTTGGCCAGTTCTGCTATTCAGCCAGCTGTTGCAGCAATTGGTGTTTGCCAGTCCATAAAGGATCAGGTCAAAAGGCCTGACTGGCCTAACCAGGAGGATTATCTGCCTGAAAGTAAGACAGATATTCCTTGAGTGCTGTGTTTTGCTGGTGATGCTTTAAAGGATTCAATACAGCAGGTTTCTCATCTGGCTCACTTGTCTGTACATATGTGCAGACTTTTATGACTTAAGAAAAGGACAGCCGAGCTTCCTTGTAAAAATGTATTGACAGGTTTCCTGTTTCATGGGGAATGTTTATTTGGTGATCACTTGGACAAATATAGTGTCCAAGTGATAACTTGGTCAAAAAATGATTTCCAGTGGGAAGAGTTCTCTACTTCCTGTGAAGAAAAGCACAAGACATCCCTCATTTAAAAACCCAGGGACTGCTTCCTCAAATGTCTCAGCGTCAGGGCAGTTCCGCCTCCAACAGGGTGCCAGGGCCAGAAATGGCCTTGGGTCCAAAATTCTTCTAAACCCAGCACCAAGCCCTCCTTTTGAGGGGACGCCCCCACTCCATCAGGTGGGGGGAAGGCTGCTGCACTTTGCGGACATTTGAACAACAACAATTCAGGACGAGTGGGTCACCACAATTATATCTCGTGGTTACAAGCTGGAGTTATGGAGAGTTCCCCCTCAGAGGTTTCTAAGATCCAGCGTTCCCTCGGATCCTCCAAAAATACATTTATTGCTTCAGGCACTACATCATCTAGTGCATCAAGGAGTGATAGTAGAGGTTCCTGTAGTCAAAAGGGCACAGGGTTTTATTCAAACCTGTTTAGAGTTCAGAAACCAAATGGGGAGACCCAAGGTCCATTTTGGACCTAAGGTCCCTGAACAAGTATCTATTGATACAGTCCTTTCGGATGGAGTCTGTCCGATCAGTAGTAACCTCACTCTAGAGGGGAGAATTTCTAGCCTCCATCTATATTAAGGGTGCGTACTTACACGTGCCTATCTTGCAGCCTCATCAGAGGTTCATACGTTTTGCGGTAGAGGAGCATCATTTTCAGTTTGTGGCTCTACCCTTCAGGCTCGCTACAGCTCCCTGGGTGTTCACAAAGGTCCTAGCACCAGTACTGGGTCTTTTAAGGGCCCAAGGGATCCTGGTGTTCTGGTATCTGGACAACCTCCTGCTCAGAGATCACTCAGTACAGGCTCTTGAACAGAGCATAATATACACAGTGCGGTATTTGAAAAGCTTTTGAGACCAGCTCAAAATCTAAGGTATTTAGGTCGGATCCTAAACATGGTCCAAGAAAGAGTATTCTTGCCACCAGTAAGGATCTGTGCCCTGAGGGATCATGCGCTTCAAATAAGGGGCACCAGACAACCCTCCATTGGGCTCTGTATGAGTCTTCTAGGGAGGATGGTATCCTCCTTCGAGGCAGTGCCCTATGCCCAGTTCCATTCCAGGCCCTTACAACAAGACATCTTGTTGGCTTGGAGCAGAGGAAGAAAAGCCCTGGATTATCCAATATGCTTATCTCCTCGGGCATGCTTAAGCCTAAACTGGTGGTTTTAGGATCAGAACCTACGAAAGGGAAACTCCTTTCTCCCGGTAATTTGGAGAGTACTGACTACAGATGTCAGTCTCTCAGGCTGAGGAGCGACCCTAGACGGGCTTATAGCTCAGGGGAAATGGAGGGGGACAGAGCAGACCCTGCCCATCAACCTCCTAGAATTACGGGCAGTACGTCTGGCCCTACGATCCTGGACGGTGGAGCTTCAGGACTGCCCCATCAGGGCTCCGTCCAACAGTGCCATGGCAGTGGCCTATGTAAACCACCAAGAAGGTACCAGGAGTCGCTCAGCCCTGAAGGAGGTGATATATATACTAGCCTAGGCAGAGGGACATGTGGCAATTATATTGGCAGTCCATATCCCGGTGCTAGACAACTGGAAGGCAAATAACCTCAGCCGCAAGGAGATTTGCCCGAGGGAATGGTCCCTACACCGAGAGGTGTTCCAGGAAATTTTCCAATGTTGGGGATGGCCAGATGTCAACCTACTGGCATCCAGGTTCAACAACAAGCTACAGCAGTCTGTGTCTCGAACAAGAGATCCTCTAGCAATTTAAGCAGACGATCTGATATTTCCATGGAGCCAGTACTCCCTGGTTTATGCTTTCCCTCTGATCCCTCTACTTCCACATTTGTTGCACAGGATTCGGAGAGAGGGGGTTCAAGTCATTCTGGTGGCACCAGCCTGGCCCAGAAGACCCTGGTTCCTGGAGATTGTGAGACTGACAATAGGCGGGCCATGGACACTTCCACATTGCCCCAATCTACTGTCTCAAGGTCCTATAGTCCACCCCAATTTACAGTCTCTAGATTTGATGGCATGGCTATTGAAGCCAGGGTGTTAAAGAACCGTGGCATTTTGGGACCAGTGGTGTCTACTCTAGGGAATGCTAGAAAAGCTGTCACTAGGAAGATTTATCATAAGGTCTGGAAAACTTATATTGTTTGGTGTGAAGCCAGAAAATGGCATCCTCGGAAATATGTGATTGGGAGAATTCCCTCTTTTCTACTGTAAGCTGTGGAAATCAAATTGGCTTTGAGTACAATCAGAGGTCACATTTCGGCCCTATCATTATTCTTCCAAAGGCCTTTAGCCTCCCATTTACTGATCCAAACCTTTATGCATGGGGAAACTCATTTGCTTCCCCCCATTAGGTCACCTATGTGTCCTTGGGACTTGAACTTGGTGCTGTCTGTGTTACAGAAATAACCATTTAAACCTATTAAGGAAATTCCATTAGACTTGCTTTGTCATGCAAGCTAGCCTTCCTGATGTTGGAGTTGCTAGAAGGGTGTTGGAGTTGACGGCCCTTTAATGCAGGGAACCATACTTGATCCTTCACCATGACAGAGTCATGTTATGACCTGTTCCATCTCTTTTGCCAAAAGTGGCGTCGGGCTTTCATTTAAATCGGGACATTATTTTGCCTTTTTTTTTTTTTTTTTACCAGAAGGACCCAAGAAGGGGCAGACAGCTTCTAAAGCTTAATAATGAAATGTGATCTTGCGCATAGTGGTGATAGAAATAAACCTACATATAATGTGATATGAGGTAAGTATACAGTGATCCAAAAACTGGTCAATGGGACAAGATATACGATGGGTATCAAATGAGTCCTAGTCCATATATAAATACATGCTCATATAAAGTCCACTTATCAATAGTGTGATATCAAAACCCAACTCCCTTCTATAGTGGATATCCAATAGAAACTGAGCTCCCAGAACTCTCACCTCAATTCTGCAAACAAAAAGGATCCACACCAGGCCTCTATCCTTTTATCCATTCATCCTTCAATATGGCGTCCTCATCCAGGAATAGTACGCCAGGTGAATTCCAATATTGTACAAGCCGTGTCCAGCCAAAGCATGTAGAGGACTGTAATTTTTATCATAGGTACTGTGAGAGATGGAATCAGTACAGTTGGAAATGATCATGGAATGTGATTTACTCTTTGCCCATATGGTTCTGATCACAATTAAATAAATTACACTAGGTCCAGTGCATAGGAGGAAAAAAAGCTTTTGTTGTGTAATGTGAACACTTTTAGGTTGCAGCAGCAGGTTGATTTCGTTAGCACACCTTTTTTCACTTTGTTATACACTTGTTTAGTAATATACAATATATTTTTTCTCCAGTTAGTGGAGTTGCTTAGAAAAATGTTTTGGTAGCTCAAATGCTTCTCTCATTTTTTCTGTTATAGCTTCCAAAGCTTCCATTGCCGATTGGGTCGGTCAATTGGTCATTCAGGCCTATGGTCTGAGACATAAAGCTCCTCCCTTTAGGGTGAGAGCTCATTCTACCAGGGGTGTGAGACCCTTCTGAGCTTTTCACCATCAGGTATATGTGGCTCAGATTTGTAAAGCTGCTACCTGGTCTTCAGTACATACATTCACAACATTTTATCAAGTGGATGTTTGACAAGCCGAGGATTCGGCTTTTGGCCGCAGTGTACTGTGGGCTGCCGTATAAGTTCTGATGGCTATTGTTTGGCTGGGTGTCTCCCTCCCCTTGAGGCTATTTCTCTGGGATGTCCCAGCAGGTAATGAATATTAGCCTGACTCTGTGTCCCATGATGTACTCAAAGAAAATTAATTTACAGGTAAGTATGATGTAAAAATCCTATTTTTTGTCTCATCAGACCATATGACCTTCTCCCATTCCTCCTCTGGATCATCCAGATGGTCATTGTCAAACTTCAGACGAGCCTGGACATGCACTGGCTTGAGCAGGGGGACCTTGCATGCGCTGCAGGATTTTAATCCATGACGGCATAGTGTGTTACTAATGATTTTCTTTGAGACTGTGGTCCCAGCTCTCTTCAGGTAATTGACCAGGACCTGTCGTGTAGTTCTGGGCTGATCCCTCACCTTCCTCATGATCATTGATGCCCCACGAGGTGAGATCTTGCATGGAGCCCCAGACTGATGGAGATTGACCATCATCTTGAACTTCTTCCATTTTCTAATAATTGTGCCAACAGTTGTTGCCTTCTAACCAAGCTGCTTGCCTACTGTCCTGTAGCCCGTCCCAACCTTGTGCAGGTCTACAATTTTATCCCTGATGTTCTTACACAGCTCTCTGGTTTTGGCCATTCTTACTTGTTGGTAGGTGATCAAATATTTATGTCTTATACAGGTAATGAGTGTCTTATACAGGCAATTGCGCGGGCGTGCGATGTGGCTCCCAAACAAAATGTACGTCCTTTTTTCCCACAAATAGAGCTTTCTTTTGGTGGTGTTTGATCACCCCTGCGGTTTTTATTTTTTGCGCTATAAACAAAAATAGAGCGGCAATTTTGAAAAAAACGCATTATTTTTTACTTTTTGCTATAATAAATATCCCCCAAAAATATATAAAAAAACATTTATTTTTCCTCAGTTTAGGCCGATACGTATTCTTCTACATATTTTTGGTAAAAAAAATCACAATAAGCGATTATTGATTGGTTTGCGCAAAAGTTATAGCGTTTACAAAATAGGGGATAGTTTTATGGCATTTTTATTAATATTTATTTTTTTACTAGTAATGGCGGGGATCAGCGATTTTTTTTGTGACTGCGACATTATGGTGGACACATCAGACATTTTTGACACATTTTTGGGACCATTGGCATTTATACCGCAATCACTGCTATATAAATGCAGTGATTCCTGTGTAAATGACACTGGCATTGAAGGGGTTAACCAGTGGGTGGCAGTGTAGGGGTTAATTGTTCCTAGGGGTGTTACTAACTGTGGGGGACTGGGCTTTCATTTAGTGAACACTGATCTCTGCTCCAATCACATGGAGCAGAAATCGGCGTCACTAGTTGCTAGGCAGAATGGAGAAATGCTGTTTACAATAGCATTTCTTCATTCGACCGCCCCGTGAGACGATCGCGGGTATGCCCGCGGCGTTTGAGTCCGCGGGTCCTGCGACCGGACTCACGGGGGCCGGATGACAGGGCGGCAAATTTAAAGGGACGTACAGGTACGCCCATTTGCCTGCCCGTGCCATTCTGCCCACGTACATCGGCGTGCGCTGGTCGGGAACTGGTTAAAGAAAAAAGAACAGGTCTGTGAGAGCCGGAATTCTTACTTTTTGGTAGGTGATCAAATACTTATGCCATGCAATAAAATGCAAATTAATTATTTAAAAATCTACAATGTGATCATCCCAATTAGAAAGGTGGGAGAAAGAGAGAGGTTCCTATTTCACAGTGGTTCAATAGCTGGCTGCCCTTAGGACCCCTTATAAAGCAACTTCCTGTACTAATTAATAAGTAAACTCACAAAATTACCTTGAGATGGTACCTAGCACCTTAATAAATATCGAAATTTAAACCTACCTTCCTTATCTTTGGATTGTCGGCAGAGTTGAGGACAAGTAGGTAACATCTATCACACGCTATGGCTACGTAAAAACGTAGAAAGCTATTGGCTGACAGTTTTCCAGACTGCCTCTGAGTTATTGGCTTATCCATTAGTGCCTTCCCCAGGATTGGCCTTATCAAACCTTGGTATAAACTCTATTTCTTATCCTCTTAGGTATTTAACTACCCATATTCTTATGGCAGCCAGATTAACAATTATGAGGCACTGGAAATCTAATGATACACCATGCTTCTCTGAAACCGTCGATATTATTCAGTCTCACTGCACTGATGAGCTCATGTTGGCCTCCACTAAAGTGAATATGGCATTTGTTTCATGTAAATGGAAGCTGTGGACACAATGCTATAGAACCAAATACTTACCTAGAGGATCAATGTAGGTACTCTTCTATTAATTTGAGACAAGCTGTTAATGCTTTGACACTGTGGATGTATTCCCTTTGGCCTTTTTCTAAGAATCATATATATGCGTGGCACATTTCTCATATTTTGCTGAAATGCCATTCCTAGCTTTATTCCTGTTTAATTTCCAGATACTTTGTTTTAGTTTTTACAAAAGTGGAGAGTGCAAAATCGGGCTCACTTCTGCATAGAAACCAATCGGCTTCTAACCTCAGCTTGTTCAATGTAGCTTTGGCAATAAAACCTGGAAGCTGATTGGTTTCTATGCAGAAATGAGCCTGATTTTGTACTCTCCAGCTTTAGTAAATAAACCCCATTATAGGTCTTGATCTTTGGACTTCCTGTGGTATTTTAAGCTATTACTTCTTTATGTTTTTTATATTTTTAGAATGTTTCAAAGGAGAAGTGTATATTATACTGTGTTAAACCTTTTTTGTTGTTTCTTTTATTGTTACTATGCAAAGTTCAATAAAAAAAAAAGTATTAAAAGAAAAATATATATTGAAGTATTATTAATGAATACAAAACAACAAAATTAAATAGAATTCTGCCTACACTTAAGACATTAGGGCATCTGCTAATCAGATCTAAACTAAAAATTATCATAATCTATGACGCATAATTAAAACCCTTTCACATAGGCAGGACAAAACACTATAAAATATAAGTGCATGAACTCATTAGACTCTTATTATTAAAATGAAAATGTTCATAGTTGATTTCCGAAGTTATTCCTAAACCTTTAACATGATAAATCCGTTTAAATATTCAGATCCAAATGTATTCAGCTACGCAGTGCCAGTTCTTTGTATTGTCATTATAAGTTATTTGAAAGGAATATTTTTCTGTAATATCTATAATATTACCAGAGCAGCCACAGAAAATGATTTTTTTTTTTAGTAAAAGAGCATTTCATGCACAGGCATATATTATACAAGCACAAAACTGCAAATCATATTAAGATATATCTCTAACACAAAATAAAATATAATCACAGCAATCAGATCTTGAAGACGAACTTTAAATGGCCTGTGGGGATCTCTGGGATGGATTGGTTAGTTATCGTTTGAATATATGTAAAAGACAAGAAAAGAGAAACAGCGCCAAGGACTAAGTGTAGTAGTTTATTAGCTCTCATAAAACCAAGCATAATATGCACTTACAAAAAGTGATCCAAAAAGAGGCATGTATTGAAAATCCACTAGATGGCAGCTTTTTCCCAACCAAGGCACTTCCTTATGCAGGTAGCTTCTTGCCAGGAACCAGAAGGGCCGCTGTGGACCACATGGAGATTGTCAGGGTGCCAGAATGGCATGATGATGTTAGAAGAGGTGTGGCAACATGTTTCAGGGTGTTCTTGCCCCTCTCTCAAATATTTAATTTAGTGTGGGTGAGGTTAACCATTTGAACATACCCTGTCACCAACTTATAAAATCGGAGGTAAAAACAGAAATGTAAGTTATTTTAACTGTGTTGTTGTGAATCTGCTCTGTGATAACGCATTTGGCTGCTAGCAACTGAAGTTTGATATATCCAAACTTAAAATAATGTGAAACTGATGCAGCACCAGTGACAGTAAATATAACAAAAACACTGGTACATTGAACATAATGTTTCTGATATATTCACTGGTGCTGCATTTATTTCACAGTATTTCAATTATTTTAAGTGGTTACTTGCAGTGATTCTCCTTTCCATAAATTTATTTCACTTGCAATGTGCCTTTTGAATGTGCTCGAAAATTTGACTCCAGGAAGAGTCGATACCTTGTTTTTCTTATTTATGCTGGTTTTAAGTCCACTTTAAAGAAGCCATTGATCAGAAATGTAAACTAAAAACAACTGATCATATTTCTCTTTTAGCAAAGCCCAGAACATCATCATCTGTTTAAAGAGACCCTTTCATCAACTTATAAAATTGCAGATGAGAGCACAGAAAAATTGCCTATTGAAATGCTTACTTGCAGTGTTCTACCTTTCCATAAACAGATTTCTATTGACTTGTAGTAAACCTCTAAACTGTTCAGGAAGTGTCAATTCTATAGTACAACCCTACCCTTCTTGCAGCCCAGCAGACAGAGCTGTTACCTAAATGAAAAACTGTAATGGTCCCTCTCATTGCTACATAAAAAGGTTTTGTAGGGAGGTGTGAAGGAGCTCCCAGAAGAGGACAAGGTTTTGTCTGCGTCATCATGGGGTGCCGCTGCTTGGATCAGAAAGAGGCAGCCAGCTTCCAATGATGTCAGCCATGCAGGATCCAGTGTGTGACAGTGGCATGGAGATCATAACGGAACAATGCTAGATTCGCTGGCTGGGTGAGTATGTGAATTTTGCATAACACCAGGGAAGAATATATGGAGGGAGTGAAGTTCTTCTTTAATTTGGGAAAAGTCTCCTGTAATGGTGGGAGCATTTTTTTTCTTCTTTTTTTTTAGTTTTAACTTTTTTTTTTTAAATATGTAATTTTATGTAAAATGTTTCCGTATTTTGGTGCAGTATGGTTCTTTAAGATTTTTAAAGGTGTCTACCAAGTTGGCGGTTTTTTACTTGGATAATATTTGAGGGCACATTCACAGAGGCAGAGTGATCCCTTTTACAAGGCAAGACAGGGTTTCCTTTTTTTTACAAGGCGACACTTTTTTTTTAACTTTATTTCTATAGTTGGCCACTCAGCTGACCAGAGCAACCGCTACGGTTGCCACCTCATCCCTTTAAACCCAGACACATATGAATTACATGGGTTTTGAGGCTAATTTAATGCAGATAAGGCACCAAGTGAGTTTAATTACCACCTTAATCAGTCACAGAACCTGTGTAATTATTATGTGTTCAGTTTTAAAGGGGTGAGGTGGAAACCCTAGTGACCGCACATAAAAATGCAGGTTTACACAGAGATCTCCAGAGTGGGGAGGAAAAATACAGCAGTGTTGCACAGGGCACATAAAAAACAACAACATTATTTTCTGTGTCCCCTTGTTGTGAGCTGCGTTATTCTTATGCAGAAAAATGCAGGTCTTTTCCATAGTGTGAACAGACCCTTAATAATGTAAAATAGTATTCCCACAGTTATAGCCGACGTGTCTGATCTTGAAAGCTTGGGTTAAGCTCAGTTAGTACTTGGATGGGAGATTGCCTGGTAGTACCAGGTCCTGTGTTTTATATAAAGAGCAGAGGAGGTTTTCTATGGGGCTTTAGCTTCTTTTTTTTTCGATCCCATCTTTTTGTCTTGGCAATTGGAAAGGGGGGTGGGACCTGACACAACCAAACGATGGCATGCCTCCATCCCTAATGTAAATGTACATAAAAAGAGAAAGGGCATTGGGACTTTAGATGAGGCATGTCATTATAAATGATGATACTTAAAATAAACATCAAATTATTATAGTTTATTAACACCATCACATTGGCATTCCATAATTAAAAAAAAAAAGTAATTAAATGAATAATTGTATAATGCAATCAAGAGACTAGCATATTAAAATGCAAATAATCAAGGGACATGATTGATACAGTGAATGCACGATGGGTAATAACGATCATCAATAGACATCATTGGCAAAATTTATTTCAGAGATTACTCGTACATCAATTGTCAAATGTACAAACATTATATGATGTGTAATGTTGAACCAGACTTGGCATCCTTGTTGAAAAAACTATTTCATGAGATTACAGTCACTCATTGGGAGTATGATGAAAAATTATGAAGTCCCAAGCTTTGCCCAGCTTCTAAATGGGAAACAACGGGGACCTCAGATAACATGTCTCACCTGGAGTTGAGGCGGGAAACCCCCTCTAGACCGAGGAAAGCAGCATGTGGCATGCCGGGTCACCACAACACACTCCCTAAATTGGATAAGGGTGCACTTGTCTTCTGATGTGTATGATTGTGTGAGGAACAGCATGTATGGAGTCCGTGACTGGTGATAGGAAAATGTGAAGTGGTCCACCGGTTTGCCCAGACTGATATACCCCTGGTCCAGGGCGGGTCCCCGCCAACATCATGCCCAAGTGCCATAACAGAAGGGGAAAGGCGAGGAAGAGAAGTCCCACCTACGGTGCAAAAGCCCACAGTGGATCCACGCCCACTCCATCCATGGTGTGAGATGGTAAAAGGTGTATGTATATTAGCGTTCCCACAGTCATATCCCCCGTGTCTGATCTTAAAAGCTTGGGTTAAGCTTAGTACTTGGATGGGAGAACCAGGTGCTGTTTTTATATAAAGAGGAGGGGAGGTTTTCTAAGGGGCTTAAGCTCATCTTCTATTTTTTTTTTTTTTTGATTCCATCTCTTTGTCTTAAGTGACTAGTGGCAGTTGTGTTCAGAGGTAGGTGGAAGTTCTCCATCGGGTCCTCCTTGTTAGTTGTCTTCCCATCAGAAGACATGGTCGGTGTGGACTGTCCTGGTGGAGGGATATATAAGTGTTTGGTGGTTATTTTGGTGTGCAGTTCGATCCTAGCTTCATAAAGGGCTAGACATGGTCCAAAACATTGAAAAAGCTACGTGAAATGGGAATTTCACTGTTTTGTACTGCCATGTGTATCACTACCCCAGTAGGAGTTGCAAATGTCAGGGTTCCTGCTGCACAGCCAGTCACTTAGCATTTTCAACATGCATCCAGACACAGGAAAACAGTCCTTAAGCTTTGTTTTGTTGTTTTATTGAGGGGATGATAACTTGGATGGGGTTAGGGATTTATGGGATGCCCAACTCGACCACAGAAAATCCAGGGACAATTTCCTCCCTATTTACAGCTTCTCTTCTTCCTCCTGCACAAAACTTGCTCCTTTGCACAGGTCCACTGGTTTCACTCCCTTGAGAATTAACAGTCTCTCATTAGCTCAGCAACAGCCCATTACAGGCTAGGAACTCTCAGTCCCTTGTGGAAAATAGCACATGTGGAGTGAACTGCATCCTGCATCATCTTCTGCTTCCCTGTAGACACTGGTCTCAGCCCTACTTCCCATAGAAATGCTAGCCCACCTGGTTGCGTCTTCTTCCCAGTCCTCCTGACTGACACTGCACCAGTCCTGCTCGACTGACACACTGAAGATTTCCCAGGGCAAGGTTGGATGAAGACTTAGCACACTGCTGTCTTCAAGAAAGACCTGCTACAGCTGGCAGTCTCTCCGCTTGTTTGTCCTTGGACTGTGCTGATCTACTCACTCTGTCTCTCTTTGCTCCCTGCTGCCTCTCCAGAAGGTTCTCCTCCAACTGCTTCCTGTGGTAGGATTCTTCCAGGCCAGCCACTTGAGCTCTGGCCCGAGGTAAAGCCCCTCCCCAGTAGGGGTCTCTTGTGGGCCATCGACAGACTCCTTAGCACTACCTCTCCATCTTCAACCCATCTCCTCTCTCAGTATGTCTCATTCCTATTTAAGGGCTCTTTAGTCCCCTGCCGGGCTCACTCCTGGGGATTGACTAAGGTCCCCTAAATATGCAGAGCAGTCCTTCCTTACCTCCGCCCACTTGTATCTAGAATGTTCTCTGTCTTTTTGAGTCATGCTGGCCTAACTTCTAATAACCCTGACCCAATTAGATTCACAGGCTAGGCATGAGTCAGAATATATTTTGCCTACTCTCACTCTAGTAGCACACACATTAGAGGGTGCTACACATGCTTTTGTAATAAAATGAAAGGGCTTTTCAAATGGACAAAGACCTGTGTGGAGATGAATGTTCTTGCATTCTTGAGGTTCCTCAGAGGTGCCTAAGGAGATTTCATCCAGGCACTGAAAACAATGTGCACTCCTGCAGTGCAAGTACTTTTGAGCTTTTGCAAGAAACGATATATTTGATTTTACAAGACCACTATCACCAAAAAATTGTTACTTGTTAACTGTATAATGTTACTTCTTTACATGCTAAATAAGCTGTCCAAAAGGGACATCCTATATAGGTTAACATGTTTGTCGCAACCCCTGTCACTGACACTGGACTTCCTGCTCTTCATGTAAATGTGACTATTAATCTTACATGTATTAACCACTTCAGCCCCGGAAGATTGCACTTTTTATAATTTGCCACTGCGTCGCTTTAACTGATAATATCGCGGCCACAAAATTTGCATCCTGTTTTCCCCCCAAATTTTTCTTAAAAGACTAATTTCTTCATCTGTTTAGGCCAATATATATTATTCTACATAAAAAAAATCACAATAAGCATATAAGTTATAGTGTCTACAATCTATGGGTAAGATTTACGGCATTTTTATGGCATTTTTCTTCTTCTTATTATTTTTTTTTACTAGTAATGGCGGTGATCTGCGATTTTTAGTGGTATTGCGATGGACAGATCAGACGCTTTTGACACATTTTTGGGACCGTTGATATTTAAACAGCGAACAGTGATATAAATATGCCATGATTACGGTGTAAATGTTACTAGTAGGGAGGAGGTTAACACTAGGGGGTGATCAAAGGGTTAAATGTGTGTTCCTTCAATGTGTTCTAACTGCATGGGGATAGGACTTACTGGGCGAGGAGACATATTGTTGTTCCTACGATGTCTCCTCTCCCGTGACAAAACAGGGATTTGTGTGTTTACACGCACAAATCTTCGCAATGCCTCTCGTGCACATGATCATGCCCTCCGGCCATATGCATTGGGTCCCCCTGCCGTGCGGAGGCATGTGCGTGCCCTCTGGCAGCTTCTAAAGGAAAATCCGTACCCGTACGAGGTTTCACCCAGCAGAGCCATTGTGCAGCAGTAAATTTGCGTGACCCGGCCAGGAACCGGTTAAAGCTAATTTGTCAACAAACTCACATTATTTTACCATGTGCTGCATCTTTTGTGGGATAGAACAATCCAGCCACTGACATGCCCCTATCTCTGATTACATTTAAAGACCATGTAGAGGGTGTTACTTAGTGAGCAGTCCATCTTTACCTGAATTTCGGTTCTCCCAGTGTCTCCAGCACCATTTTGCAGCCAGAAAACTTGATTGGAGCCAATTCTATAGGAAACACTGAAGCCAGTAAAATAAATAAATACAAAAAGACCAACTGAATTAATTGCCATTTTCTAAACGCTACAGTTCAGCTTTAACCACTTAAGCCCTGGACCATTTTTGCTGGCCATAGACCAGAGCACTTTTTGCGATTCGGCACTGCAATGCTTTAACTGACAATTGCGACGTAGCTCCCAAACAAAATTGACGTCCTTTTTTCCCCCACAAATAGAGCTTTCTTTTGGTGGTATTTGATCACCCCTGCAGTTTTTAATTTTTGTGCTATAAACAATTTTTAAAAAAACGCATTATTTTTTATATTTTGCTATAATAAATATCCCCCACAAATATCTAAAAACATTTTCTTCCCTCAGTTTAGGCCGATACTTATATTTCTAAATATTTTTGGTAAAAAAAATCGCAATAAACGATTATTGATTGGTTTGCGCAAAAGTTATAGCGTTCACAAAATAGGGGATCGTTTTATGGCATTTTTATAAAAAAAATGTTTTTTACTAGTAATGGTAGCGATCAGCGATTTTTATCGTGACTGCAACATTATGGCAGACACGTCAGCCATTTTTGAGACATTTTTGGGACCATTGTCATTTATACAGCACTGATTCCTGTGTAAATGACACTGGCAGTGAAGGGGTTAACCACCAGGGGGCAGTGTAGGGGTTAAGTATGTCCTGGGGAGTGATTCTAACTGTGGGGGGTGTGGCTACATTTGACACGTCACTGATCTCTGCTCCCGATCACAGGGAGCAGAGATCAGTGACACTGTCGCTAGGCAGAACTAGGAGTTCTTCTTCTCCGTGAGATGATCGCAGGTATCCCCACAGACATCGAGTTCACGGGACTCATGACCTGACTCACGGAGCTTGCCGCGCGCACCGTCTCTTAAAGGGCAACATACAGATATGTTAGTTTGCTTGTACGAGCCCTTCTGCCGACTATTGCCGTGAGGCGGTTGGCAATCGGTTAATCTTTAATCTCAGAAACAAGGATCCATTTTTTTTCCTACTAATGATATTTATCATTTACATGATTCTGCAGGTTTTATCATACAAATATTAATCCAAAAGGTAGCACTGTGATATATTACTGCTCTGTCACTGTGAAAAGATTCTTCAACATATATGCAGCAGACTGCAGCATTGCTGTTTGCAATCCCTGTCTGAAGCGAGTCAAGCGTGGCCAGAACAGCACCTGCTTGGGCACCACATGCTTGACAAGACATGCAGTCTGATGGCAACAGCACCTGAAAGACCCACATCATAGAAAAATGCAGACTTCTCCTTGCTCCTTATCTGGGATCTCTACCCCAACTATACCTCGTCTTCTCAAAAACCTCCACTGAGAGGAATGATGGAATAGCAATGGGTGCCACAGGTAATTGCACCCAATTTGCTAGCAGTACACTACACCACCTGTTGATTTCACCAGGCAAAATTTTGTTACCCCAGTTGCTGAACCATAAAAAAAATACTGTGCCAGCCATC
Source organism: Lithobates pipiens (assembly GCF_037356315.1). Classification (NCBI taxonomy): domain Eukaryota; kingdom Metazoa; phylum Chordata; class Amphibia; order Anura; family Ranidae; genus Lithobates; species Lithobates pipiens. The sequence continues at coordinate 224,278,566 of NW_027507903.1, forward strand.
CACATGCTCAGTGTCTAAATGCTAGCATGGCCAAATTGCTAGCACTACAACTGCTGCCTTTTCATATGGTAGATTCTGCCCCCTTTCGTGAATTTGCTGAATGTGCTGTACCAAAGTGGCAGGTTCCAAAAAGAAAAAAATATATTTTCACGTAAAGCCATTCCAGCTCTGTACTGTCATATGTAAGGCAATGTTTTGGCATCGTTGGACAGGGCGGTCAGCAGCAAGGTTCACATTACTGCTCACTCATGGTCCAGCAGGCATGGTCAGGGATGTTACATTTCCTTCATAACAAACTGAGTAACTCTGCTGGCAGCTGGGAAGGATGAAGGACAGGGTTCACTGCTGGAGCTTGTTCTGCCACCATGCCTCCAAAAAGCTGGTGGTAATTCTGCCACATCTGTCTGCTTCACCCCTCCTCCTCTTCTTCCTCTATAGCCTCTTCTGCTGAATTGCCCCCTGAACCAGCAGTGCTCCCTAAGGTTCAAGGGGCTACGCAAGCAGTCGGGCTAAAATGCCATGCAGTGCTTCAGTTGGTCTGTCTAGGGTACAGGAGCCACACTGGGGCAGAGTTTCTGTCAGCTCTGCAGGGGAGGCTCAGAGGTGGTTGACACCATGGCAGCTTGAGCCAGGAATGGTTGTATACGACAATGGCACCAACCTTCTCTTCGCCTCCAACAGGGACACTTGACACATGTTCCATGCTTGGCAAATGTCCTGAAGCATTTCTTGAACAGGTACCCAGGCTTACAAGATCTTTTGAGGCAGGCTAGAAAAGTCTGTGGCCATTTCTGGCGGTCATACAAAGCCAGTACTTGGCTGGCTGACATTAAACGGGAATTCAACCTGCCCACCAACTGCCTCATTTGTGGCATGCCCACCAGGTGGAACGCAACATTGGCAATGCTGCAGCGGCTGCATGTGCAGCAGAGGGCCATCAATGAGTACCTGTGTGAGTATGGCATAAGGACAGGCTCAGGGGAGCCTGGCTTCTTTTCACCATGTCAGTGGCTACAGATAAAGGATGCACACACTGCCCTGTCACCATTTGAGGAGGCCAAAAGGATGGTGAGCCGCAACAATGCATGCATCAATGACACTGTCCTTCTAGTCTTCCTCCTGGAGCACACACTTTGTGGAATCATGGACAGGGCACTTGAGGCAGAACAGCGAGAGGAAGAGGAGGACTTCTTTTCCTCTCAAGGCCCCCTTTATGCAGATCCCATTACTGCGGGACTACCAAACATACAGGAGGAAGAGGAGTAGGAGCAGGATTGTGTCACAATGGATGTAGAAGATAACGTATAGCAGTCTTCAAGGGATGGTTTTCAGTCCCCAGAAACCCATGGAGTTGTACATGGCTAGGAGGAGGTAGTTCCTGACAATGTCATCCTTAGTGACCCAGAGGACTAAGGATCGAATGCCTCCCTTATTCTGCAAAGCCTGTGAAAGGACCCGAGGATTCGTGGTATTAAGGAGAGTGATTGTTACTGGCAGGCAACCCTTCTTGATTCACGTTACAAAGGTAAAGTTGCAGAGCTCATCCTGCCTTCACAGAGGAGGAAACATCTTCAGGACGCCTTGAAGAAAAATTTGTGTAACACCTTTCCAGGAGGTTATCATTTCCTGGACAACGTGTTTCTTGTGTGTTTTACATTTTGCAGAAATGCACTGCAGTCCATTTAACATGGTTTCCTATGGTACACGTTCACATCTATGCGTTTTTCAGCTAGTGCATTTTTGGAAAGGGCGGGGGACTTTTTCCTGCAACATTTTGTGTTTTGCGTGTAATGGACTTCAATGAAGTTGCACCAGAAACACAAGTGTTGCGTTTTTGATGTGTTTTTTAATGCATTTGTTATTTTATTTCCCCTTTAAAAACACTGTATATAACTGGTTGCTAAGGAGCAGGCCAGGCCATTTGGGTCTGGTATGGATTTGGAGGGGAACCCCACGGCAAAATAAAAAAATGGTGTGGGGCCCCCCAAATTCCATACCAGGCTCATATTTGGGGCCCCCAAATTGCATACCAGCCCCCCACCCCAAAACACCACCCCATGTTGAGGGCATGCGGCCTGGTATTGTTCAGGAAGGGGGGGCTGCATGCTTGGATAAGAGCCTGGTAAGAATTTGGGGGGCCCCCGATTTTTTTTTTGCCGGCAATTATTTGAACCCCACTGACAGCTGATGACTCATTGGTTGTTAACCAATTCCCTACCCGCCCATAGACATATGACGTCCGCAGATGGGATCTCCCATCGTGGGCAGGCGTCATATGATGTTCTCGGCTTCCCGGCGGTATTGGGGATGCGTACGTGCTACCGCAAAGCTGATACGTGTGCCCAGCGGCCGCGATGTCCGCCGGGCACTCGCAATCACTCATTATGGAGCAGGACCGTGGATCTGTGTGTGTAAACACACAGATCCACATCCTGTCAGGAGAGAGGAGACACATCCTGTGTTCATACTAAGTATGAACACAGATTGGTCTACTCCCCTAGTCAGTCCCCTTCCCCGACAGTTAGAATCACTCCCTAGGTAACAATTTTAACCCCTTGATCGCCCCCTAGTGTTAACTCCTTCCCTGCCAGTGATATTTATACAGTAATCAGTGCATTTTTATAGCACTGATTGCTGCGTAAATCTGAATGGTCCCAAAATAGTGTCAAAAGTGTCCGATATGTCCGCTGCAATGTCACAGTCACGATAAAAATCGAAGATCGCCACCATTACTAGTAAAAATAATAATAATAAAAAGGCCATAACTCTATCCCCTATTTTGTAGGCGCTATAACTTTTACGCAAACCAATCACTATATACACTTATTGCGATTTTTTTTTATTACCAAAAATATGTAGAAGAATACATATCAGCCTAAACTGAATAAAAAATATTATTTTATTTTTTTAATTCGGATATTTATTATAGCAACAAGTAAAAAATTGTGTTTTTTTCAAACTTGTCTCTCTTCTTTTGTTTCATAGAGCAAAAAATAAAAAACGCAGAGATACAGTGTTGCATGAACGCACAATTGTCATTCAAAATGTTACAGCGCTGAAAACTGAAAATTAGCCTGGGCAGGAAGGGGGTGAAAATGCCCCATATTGAAATGGTTAAGGATACGGCGGTCGGCCTCCTTAGCAACCAATTATATACAGTGTTTTTAAAGGGATAAAAAATGCAAAATGCATGAAAACTGCATGCAAAACTTGCCTGAAAAATGCTTGGAATTTTGTCTTTTTAAATGCATCTTCCGGAAATCCATTTACAGAAATACAAAGAGAACCAGCACAACTTATATGAGCTGGGCAATAGCAGCTCTTTCTTGATGGGGATATTAGACTGTGACACAACAGCCAGGTTCTCTTTAGAACCCCAAGCACATCAAGTTACTAGTTGGTAAACATATTGCCTATGTTGATTTTAATTAATATGCTTAGAAACATTCTAGCAATAGCTCAAAAACGACTCCAGCTCTCATGATGCAATATCCGCTAATGTTCAGGTTATTTTCAGCCATAGTACGATATGTTTGTTAGCTTTTGTAAACAGTGCATCAATGTTTGTGATTGTTGTTTAGTTGTTTTTTTTTAATAGGAAGAACTGAACTTTATAAAACCGGGGATCCTGGCAGTCTTTCAAATATGCATCAGGTAGGATTTTCCTGTTTCTGAACAGACTTAAAAGGCCAGTGTGGTATTATATTTAAAAATGAATCAAAGTCTTTACCAAGTAACTATAGACCTGTTAGTGTATCTTCTATAGTTGGGAAGATACTGGAGAGTTTAATAATAGATGAGTTCTTGCTGAAAAAAAAAAAATTTTTTTTATAACAGCATGGATTTATGAAAGACAGAAGTTGTCAGACAAATCTGATTTCTTTTTATGAGGAGGTAAATAAAACCTTGGACAAATGAGTGGCTGTTGATGTATATACTTGGATTTTGCAAAAGCGTTTCACACTGTTCCCCACCCATGGCTAATGTGTAAGGTAAAGTCTACAGGCTTGGAAAAATCAGTTTGTAAATGGATAGAAAACTGGCTAAAAGACAGAATTCAGAAAGTAGTGGTCAATGATTCTTACTCTGAATGGTCTAAGGTTATTAGTGGTGTACCCCAAGGTTCAGTGTTGGGACCCTTACTTTTTAATATCTTTATAAATGATATAGGGTCTGGGATTAAAAGTACAATTTTAGTCTTTGCAGATGACACCAAGCTATGCAGTGGAATACCATCATTACAAGATGTCTCCAGCTCACAAGCTGACCTCAATGCACTGTTTAATTGGGCAACTATGTGGCAAATGAGGTTTAATGTTGATACTAGAGGGAGTACAACTGGGGGGAATCAGTGGTGGAGAAGGACCTGGGTGTTTTGGTAGATCATAAGCTTAATATTGGCATGCAATGCCAAGCTGCAGTTTCCAAAGCAAGCAAAATCCTTTCTTGTATTGAGAGGTATGGACTCCAGAGAGAGAGAGAGAGATAATATTGCCCCTGTACAAATCACTAGGAATACCTCATCTGGAATATGCAGTTCAGTTTTGGGCACCAGTTCTCAAAAAGGATATCAGGGAACTGGAGAAAGTGCGGAGAAGGGCAACCAAATAATAAGAGGCATGGAGGTGCTCAGCTATGAGGAAAAGATTAGAGGAACTGAATGTATTCTCTATTGAGAAGAGGAGATTAAGGGGGGATATGATCGACATGTATAAATACATAAGGAGTCCATATACTGAACTTGATGTTGAGGTATTCACTTTAAGGTCATCACAGAGGACAAGGGCGCACTCTTACAATTGGAGGAAAAGAGATTTAATCTCCAAATATGGAAAGGTTTCTTCACAGTAAGAGCTATGAAAATGTGGAATAGACTCCCTCAAGAGCTGGTACTGTCCAATTCAGCAGAATACTTTAAAAAAAGGCATTCATTTTTTCCTAAATGCACATAATATAACTGGATACTAACATTTATAGGTAAAGTTGATCCAGGGAATATGTGATTGCCTCTTGGGGGATTATGAACCCACTGGAGCAAATTGGATCAGGCTTTGCTGTATTTTCTTTTTGCCTTCCTCTGGGTCAACTGTGGGTATATTAGTATGTAGATAGGATTGGAATTTTTTTCCCCTTTTATTGGTTGAACTAGATGGACTTGCATCTTTTTTTAGCCAGACTATGTAAGTTTCATGCTGACAGCTTTTCCTTTCAGTAATTCGATTTCAGCTTGAAATGTTCCTTTATAGTAAGGGGGGCTTGTGTCTCTTATCATTCATGCTCTTCTTTAAAACATTTTTATTTTCCTTTTATTTTCTTATGGTTATTTTTATTTAGACAAACTATCTCATCCCCCTTTACTGTATTGATTTTGTTAAGTTTATGGACTGGATCCCTTTTACCTGCAAAGGCAAAAGGAAAATGTGAAGTATGACTAGAATGTGAAGGATGCTGGGAAACCTAATTGTGTTTAGATGTGTGTGTTTATCATAGGAGTTATTATATACCGAGTGTAAGAATTGGGGCAATAGAGAAATAAATGAACCATGACATAACACTCATCTAATTTCATGCATCTTGTAGACAGCAGGATAATAGGTTCATTGTAGCAGGCAGATAATGTATTATTGTTTCACAAAACTTTGGGTGGTAATATTCATTTTTTTGCAGATAACATTTATCCTAGATATCCTGTTTAGACATGCTTATTATCTTATCTTTATCCATAACACCACAGTTCTTTATTGCAGTCTGTGTATATGTTTTTTAGATTGCATTATTTCATTTAATAAACTAAATAGAAAATGTATGCATAATATAGGATTTTGCATGCCTTCCTTTCCCTAATTAATGTTTTTATCCATTTTTTTTTTAAATATTTGCAGGCTATATAATAGAGCTATAACAAGAAAGATTATACAAAGAGGAACAAAAAGAAGATCGTGCTTTCAGGTGTGTTATGCACTGAAACAAACATGTGCAGAATGCATTTTTTTTTTTAGAATAGTTATTCCATCTACATTTGTATTGTTTTCAATGTATATATATATACACACACACACACAATATATACAATATACGATACAGTATATTGTACACAGTATACAACTTTATGCACACACATTTTATGAATTATAGATGGAACTTAAAAAAATATACTTAAAAAATATATACTTCACAGCTTATTAGAACAGATAGCCTGTTAATATTCTGTGTTCTGCTTTTGAGCTATGAATTTGTATCATTTTTACATCAAAGAAGCAGACAGAGTACAGAAAAAGTAAAATCTGAAAGATCCCCCTGGTTTGCTGGTCCCTCCCTTGGCTTTTCCTTAGCATAAATATTATAGATCATAGCCAACAGCAGTGTAGCCTGAAAATGAAACTGAAGAAATTCAGTGAAATGTAAAGGATTGTCCAATTATTGTTAACCCATAGTCAAATTTATAGACAGGTTACCTAGGTTCTACTTTTCCATGTAAGGTGCTTGTATATTTCATTTTTCTTTGCAGAATAAACTTAAAAAATTGAAAATTCAACTCAAGGATGAATGTCCCCGGGGGGTTGGGGGTAATTTGATTTCAATATAGACAAACAATTTGGCAAGTCAGCTTTTAGAAAAGCTTAGAAAAGCTGTGTTTGGTAGTGCTGCAAAAAGTTGCAGAAAAAAATTAGTTACTAAACAAGAACTATCCATTTTCTCCCATCCACCATTAGTAATCTAAAGAACAGTAACAATTTATATAGGAAAAAAATGATGTCACGCATGTGGTGATTAAAATAAAATATGGTCCTAAAAATAATTAAACATTTATTAACTCACATGGTATGTCTACATGCACATGGGTGGTTTGACCTGTCAACTTCAAATCCAGGCATCTTTGGGTATCCAACCCCACTGGCAGAAGCCTGTCAATATCTACAGCTGGAGGCTGAACTCGTGTTTAGGGCTGTATGTGTTCATGAATGTATGCCCCAAATGCAGAATTCCTAAGTCGGGGGCATTCGTCCTGAAAGTATATGGCCTAAAATGCAAGTACCTCTTGATACAGCATCCAGCCACGGCATATATCAGCCTGAAAGATTTTGATAGGCTGCTGGCAACTGGGCTGTGCGATGCATCTATGTCTCCCAGGTGCCCAAAAATTCTGAGATTTCATGCTGACAGGGCAAGCTGCCCATGTGCATGAAGCCGATTAGTGAACAATTATATAACTTGTCATTTGAGTTCTGGACTTTGTAGGTCACTATTTATATATTTACGTGGAGAAAGTATTACCCAGAAGGTTCTTCTTTTTTTTTTTTACATTTTCAGCATAACTTTATTGGTTATAATCTTCATTGGGTTCCAAGTTCTACTCCACAGAAGTCATGATTTTTATATACTGCTCCAAATGACAGACAAAAAGCCTGAAACAGCTGTAAGCGGTTTGGAATAAATGGATGACACTAAGCTTTATCTGTATTAACCACTTAAGGGCCGAGCCTCTTTTAGATGTGTTGTTTACAAGTTAAAAACAGGTTTATTTGCTAGAAAATTACTTAGAACCCCAAAACATTATACAAAACTCTAGAGAATAAAATGGCGGTTGTTGTAATACTTTGTCACACCATATTTGCGCAGCAGTGTAACAAGCGCACCACTTTTTTTTTTTAAAAAATACACAAAGGGGATCCCGGAGAGAGTAGAGCTGAAAGATAAGAAACTAGAACTGGAAGGACTTTTAGAGAAGGAAAGGGTTCGAGTTAACCACTGGGCGGAGAGTATAAGATACCAGGAGGGGAACAAACCCAGGAAATGGTTAGCGAGAGTAGTACGGGAGAGAAGAAATGCGTCCTTCATAGCAAAAATAAAAAATGAAAAGGGGGAAATGAAGCATTCCACCCCTGAAATAGCGACGGTCTTTCATCGCTACTATAGTCAGCTATATAAGGTAGGACAGGGAAAGGAGAAAAGTAGAAATAAGGAAGATAATACCGAGTACCTAAAAGGAACAGATCTCCCTACAGTCCCAGAGGATGAGCTGGAGAGGTTGGAGGCCCCGGTAACGATAGACGAGGTCGGGAGGGCAATAAGGGGAATGGCAATTGGGAAGAGTCCAGGCCCGGACGGGTTTCCAATTCTATATTTTAAAAAGTTTGAAAAAATATTGGCGCCCAAATTATGCGAGTATATGAACGCAGTCGCAGAAGGGGAAGAACTGAGGGAAGAAGCATTAATGGCTTATATAACTCTGATATTGAAGGAGGGGAAGGATCCAACATCCCCGGGGAGTTATAGACCAATCTCTCTTCTAAATACGGACGTGAAGATTTTCTCAAAAGTAATAGCAGAAAGGTTGAAACCATTACTGCCCCAATGGGTCCATAGCGACCAAACGGGGTTTGTTATGGGAAGGGAGGGCAGGGATAGTTGCCTTAAAACCCTCATGTTGATTCATGGAACGGAAAGCAGTGGATCCCCGGTCGCCCTGTTATCTGTGGATGCTGAAAAAGCATTTGACAGGGTAGACTAGGGCTTCATGTTTGAGACCTTAAGATATCCGGGGTTAAAAGAAAAAACATTGCGGTGGATAAAGGCATTTTATTCCCACCCGACGGCAAAAATTAAAATTAACGGTAACCTTTCCCCGGTAGTGGAGCTACATAATGGAACCAGACAAGGATGTCCTTTATCCCCAATGCTGTTCGTACTGGCCTTGGAACCCCCTGCTGGCCTCTATTAGGAAAAATGGAGATATAAGGGGGATGAGAATAGGCGGAGAGGAGTATAAGGTGGCCGCGTATGCAGACGACATATTATTTTATGTTTCAGAACTGAGGGTGTCTCTGCCAAATATAATTAAGGCGATCTACAGATATGGGAAGTTGACAAATTTTAAGATCAATATGTCCAAAACTGAAATTCTGAACATAACAGTACCTAAAAAAGAACAAGAGGAACTTCAGAAGTCCTTCCCTTTTATCTGGTGTAGGGAAGAGCTGAGCTATCTAGGGGTAAGAATTACACCCACATTGTCGTCTATATACGCGGCCAACTATACGTATATATTAAATAAGGTTAAAGAATGTACTAAAAATATGAGACATAAACCCTTGTCGCTAATAGGGAGAGTAAACACGTTAAAAATGTTCATTTTACTAAAATTGACATATGTGTTCCAAATGATCCCAATAAAAGTTCCGCAGGAGTTTTTCACGAAACTTAGAACCCTAATACTAAAATATATATGGGGACGTAGGAATCCCAGGATTTCTTATGCGACTCTAGAAAGGAGGAAGATAGGAGGGGGATTAGCAGCCCCGAACTTCAGAAGATATTACCAGGCAGCAGTAATCTCACGAGTGGTGGATTGGGTGTATGACAAAGGGGATAAAGGGTGGGTAAATATAGAGAAAACACAAAGTGGAGTTAATCTAGGAAAAAGGATGTGGATACCACGGAACTACCGTGACTTGGGGAGCAGCACCAACCCACTAACTATCAATTTGTTTAAAATATGGGATAAAATAGGAGAATTAAATCACTGGCAGTATAATTCACCTTTAATTTCACTATTAGACACAAGTTTTTTTAAGCCAGGAAAGGAGGAATTTGTTTATTTTTCTAGATGGGCAAAAAAGGATGATATTCGGTTGAAAGATGTGATGAGTGGGCATAGACTTTGCACTTTAGGAGAAATAAGACAAAGATGGGGATGTAGGAATTTAGATAGTTGGAGATATGCACAAATTAAACATTTTGCTCAGACCCTGCCTCGGCCACTCCGTGGGGAAGGAGATCTTAGACCAATGGAGAGAATGCTTTCAGACCCGAGCTGTAAGAAAAAAAGTATGTCCAAAATTTATAAAATCCTAGAGGAGGAAAAGGAACCAGGGGAACCACCATTCCTGAAAAAATGGGAAGAGGAACTAGGCACTTTGGGGGATAAGGAACGTAGAAAGAAGATTCTAAGAATAGCAGGTATAATATCTAAGGACAATATGTCAGTGGAGATGTCATTTAAATTAATGGCAAGATGGTATATTGTCCCACAAAGAGCGCATAAGAGAAGAGCAGATATATCAGCACTATGTTGGAGGGGATGTGACAATGTGGGAACCTTCGCACATATTTGGTGGGAGTGCGGAAAGATTGGCTCATACTGGGAGAAAATAATAGAAAACATCTTCCGGATAACAGGGGAACAGGTAAAGAAGGAACCGTGGACATGCCTGTTTCATGATACTGACAAAACATTAGGGGAATATAAAAACTCATTGACTCCTCACTTACTGATAGCAGCAAAAAGCCTGATCCCAAAGAGATGGGGTATGCCTGAACCCCCATCTGTGAGGGAATGGTTAGGCAAAATAGAGTGGTTAAGATCAATGGAGGAATCAATATTCAGAAGAGGAGATCAAGTGGAAATTTACTACAGTAAATGGGGAAAATGGTTAGAGTTCAAGAAAACAAGGGAATATCTCAGAATGAGTGGATCTGAGGGGAAGTGAGAGGGAGAGCGAGAGAGAGAGATGGAGAGAGAGAGGGGAGGGAAGGGGGGAGAGAGGGGGGGAGGGAGGTTGGGGATATATAAGGGAATAGGAAGAATATTTTTGTAATACATTCCTCTTCTGTTTTTTTTTCATAAACCTTAATAAAATAAATAAAGAATAAAATAGAGGAAAATGTTGAAAAGGATTGCACGTGATGTGAAAGTAGCACTGCCAACAGGCAAAATGGCGGCGATAAGTTGAAGGGAACCAAATTAACAAGGGGGTAAAGCTTGCCACAATCTGTTGACGAGAGTTTAACCACTTGAGGACCGCCGTATTGCCAATGTACGTCAACACAATGGCACAGGCAGGCACAATCACGTAAATGTACGTGAATGCCTTCTAGCGGGTGGGGGGTCCGATCGGACCCCCTCCCGCTAGATACGGCGGTCCCTTTCGGTGCCGGAGCGATCGGCGATGAGGGGATGGCCGTTGGTTTCCGCCCATCCCCTCTCGATCGCTCCTGGCCAGTGACGAACTTCCTTCCCTGTGAAAATGTAAACACAGGAGGAGGAAGTGATGTCACACTCCTCGTGGCGGTCTTTTTGAACCGGACAGCGAGGAGTGAAGACACAAGTAAGTGCACCAACAGTCCACTGACACATAGGTACACACAGGCACACATTTCACCCCAGTCACCCCCCGATCACCCCCCCGATCGGCCCCCCGCCCCCCCCCCAGTCACAGTGTCACTAATGCAGTGTTCATTTATTTATTGATCACTACATTTAGTGTCAGTTGTGACTGTAAAAAGTGTCAGGGCAGCTAGTGTTAGGCCCCTTTAGGTCCAGGGTAGCCCCCTACCCCCCCCTAATAAAGGTTTAACCCCTTGATTGCCCTCCCAGTTAACCCTTTCACCCTCTTTTACCAGTGTCACTAAGCGATCGTTTTTCTGATCGCTGCAATAGTGTCACTGGTCCCGCTAGGAAGCTAGTTTTTTTTTTAGGTTCAACGCCAGGTTTTTATACCGTTAGGTACCCTGATATATAACCTAATAAAGGTTTTAACCCTTTGATTGCCCCTAGAGTTAACCCTTTCACCAGCGATCGCTGCATAAGTGTCACTGGTGACGCTGGTTAGCCAGTTAGTTATTTAGTTATTTAGGTTCCCCGTCAGCTTTTTATAAAGCTTCAGGTACCCCCATATAAATACCCAATAAAGGTTTTAACCCCTGATTGCCCTTAGTTAACCCTTTCACCAGTGATCACCGTATAAGTGTTACGGGTGACGCTGGTTAGGTAGTTCGCTTTTTATAGCATCAGGGCACCCGCCATTTATTACCTAATAAAGGTTTAACCCCCTGATCACCCGGCGGGTGATATAAATTTGGTTTTAGGGTCAGAAAGGGTCTGCGTCGCCCCAGGCAGTGCTAGGTTAGTGCCAGCACCGCTAACACACACGCGCAAAGCATACACCTCCCTTAGTGGTATAGTATCCGAACAGATCAATATCTGATCTGATCAGATCTATACTAGCGTGCCCAGCAATTTAGGGTTCTAAAAAAACGCATTGTTAGCGGGATCAGCCCAGATACCTGCTAGCACCTGCGTTTTGCCCCTCTGCCCAGCCCAGCCCAGCCCAGCCCACCCAAGTGCAGTATCGATCGATCACTGTCACTTACAAAACACAACACACATAACTGCAGCGTTCGCAGAGTCAGGCCTGATCCCTGCGATCGCTAACAGTTTTTTTTGGTAGCGTTTTATACAGTCGCTGACAGGCTAGGTGCTTTTTTACCTGTGAGTCTCACTACTGTACCCCTAAATTTAGAGCCCAAAATGGCAAAGCGAAGGTACACTAGTGAAGAGGCCTACACGTTTCTGAGCATGACAGATAGTGAAGAGGAAGACACTGATCTGTCAGATTCAGGCTCAGAATACGAACCTGTAGAGGACAGCGCCTCCATGTCAGATAGCTCTGACGACGAAGAAGAGGTCCCTGCTATTGTCAGGCGTACCCGACCCCGATTTTCTGATGTTGTTGAGGTGCAGGAACTGCAAGTCCCTCGTATGGAGTATAGAGCCAGTACTAGCGCCGCTCATCCTTTTGGTGAACTGGCAAGCACCAGCGGCCTAGTACACCCTGGACGTACATCCAGCACTGCAGTATCACGTGGCGAGTCCCATAAGTGCAGTTCAAGCTGGCGAGGTGGCAAGCACAAGTAGTGTCCCGCTGCCACCAAGAAGAAGACAAAGACAGGCCCGTCGTACCCATAGTGCCCTTCCTGCAGAATTCGCCAATCCTGATTGGGTGCCCACCACTTCTGCAGAACCCGTACTTCCCCCATTCACTGCCCAACCCGGTATTCAGGTGGATACAGATGATTTTACGCCACTCGATTTTTATTCTCTGTATCTCACGGAAGATCTCTATAGATCTATTGTGGACCAAACCAATTTATATGCTGGTCAACGCATCGCCGCTAATCCCCAGTTGCCGTCTCTTGCCAGAGATTGGAAACCAGTTACGGTTTCCGAATTTAAGACGTTTTTGGGCCTTTCCCTCAACATGGGCACACATAAATTTATGCGGATGCGGGCTTATTGGTCCACGCATCCGGCTGACCACATGCCCGTGTTCTCTAACTCCATGTCCAGGAAACGATACGAGCAGATCTTGCGGTTCTTGCACTTCAGTGACAATGAACTTTGTCGTCCACGTGGAGACCCTGAATACGATCGGCTCTACAAAATTCGGCCCCTCATAAACCACTTCAACCAACGTTTTGCAGACTTGTTTACTCCCCAAAAAGTTGTCTGCGTTGATGAGTCCCTGGTTAAGTTTACTGGTCGCTTGTCATTCAAACAGTACATTCCCAACAAGCGTACCAGATACGGGGTCAAGGTCTATAAGTGCTGTGACAGGGCCACAGGCTATGCATGGAGCTTTATGGTTTATGAGGGTAAAGATAGTTACGTAGAGCCGGAGAACTGCCCTGATTACATAGGAAGCGCTGGCAAGATAGTGTGGAAATTGGTGTCACCCTTATTCGGAAAGGGGTACCACTTGTACGTGGACAACTATTACACCAGCGTGCCACTGTTTAGTCATTTATTTGATAATCAGATTGGAGCATGTGGCACCGTGCGACCTAATCGCCGGGGCTTTCCCCAGCGGCTTGTAGATTCCCGTCTTAGGCTGGGGGAGAGAGCCTGCTATCGGTGTAATAATTTGCTCGCTATGAAGTGGAGGGATAATAAGAATGTTTTCGTTCTTACCTCCCTTCATGCAGACACGACGGTCCAAATTTCTACGGCGACTGGTATTGTGGAGAAACCCCTCTGTGTCCACGAATATAACAAAAATATGGGAGGGGTGGACCTCAATGACCAGATGTTGGCGCCGTATCTAACTTCCCGTAAGACCAGACGCTGGTACAAAAAAGTGTCTGCTTACTTATTTCAATTGGCTTTGCTGAATGCTTTTGTGCTATACAAAACTTCAGGCGGAACATTAACCTTTCTTTTCTTCCAAAGAGAGGTTGTCACAGAGCTTCTGTTTCCAGACGGTTCTGTACCTCACCATTCCCAACCAAATGCAGTAAGCCGGCTGCATGAGAGGCATTATTCTTATGTCCTCCCGAGTACCCCTACCCAACGAGCCCCCCAAAAAAGATGTCGTGTCTGTAGCAAGCGCGGATATAGGCGTGACACCCGTTCTTATTGTCCACGCTGTCCTGGCAATCCTGGTCTTTGTCAGGGTGAGTGTTTTGAACGCTACCACACACTAGTGAAGTATTAGCGTAGGGTACAGCATTTCACAGGCTAGGCACACTTACACAGGGTCTCCCAAGATGCCATCGCATTTTGAGAGACCCGAACCGTTACAGTTACAGTTTACAGTTCAAAAAAAAGTGTATAAAAAAAAAAAAAAAAAAAAGTAAAATAAAAAAACCAAAAAAAATATAAAATATAAAAACCAAAAATAGTTGTCGTTTTATTGTTCTCTCTCTCTCTCTCTCTCTCTCTCTCTCTTCTCTCAAATTTTTTATACTTTACTGTTTACTGTGTTATTGTTAACCATTTTTCATGTTTTCAGGTACGCCATTCAGCTGCAGCGTGGATTTATTTATCTTGACAGCAACAGCGTTTGCTCCCACGATACATAAAGCCGCGACTCCAGTGCTGTAGGAGGTGATTTCACCACCACAGTTAAAAAAGAGCATATATGCCGAAGCATGGGGGCATAAGGGGTGGAGGAGCGATTTTGCTCCTAATGCCGCGTACATACGGTCAAAATTCCGACGGAGGGCTTGCCCGTGGAAAAGTTTGAACGTATGTACGCAGCATAACTTTTTTGCGGGAGGATGCCCCCATGCTTCGGCATATATATATTTTAGGCACAGGTTGTGTTAAAAAATGTTTTATTTTTTACTGTTTTTTTTGGCAATTGCTTTGCAGGTATGGTATGGTAAGGTTTTACTGGGATGTTACTTTGTTTTAACGTTAACCATAATTTGCTTAGCAGGTACGCCATTCAGCTGCAGCGCGGATTTATTTATCTTGACAGCAACAGCGTTTGCTCCCACGATACATAAAGCCGTGACTCCAGTGCTGTAGGCGGTGATTTCACCACCACAGTTAAAAAAGAGCATATATGCCGAAGCATGGGGGCATAAGGGGTGGAGGAGTGATTTTGCTCCTAATGCCGCGTACATACGGTCAAAATTCCGACGGAGGGCTTGCCCGTGGAAAAGTTTGAACGTATGTACGCAGCATAACTTTTTTGCGGGAGGATGCCCCCATGCTTCGGCATATATATATTTTAGGCACAGGTTGTGTTAAAAAATGTTTTATTTTTTACAGTTTTTTTTTGGCAATTGCTTTGCAGGTATGGTATGGTAAGGTTTTACTGGGATGTTACTTTGTTTTAACGTTAACCATAATTTGCTTAGCAGGTACGCCATTCAGCTGCAGCGCGGATTTATTTATCTTGACAGCAACAGCGTTTGCTCCCACGATACATAAAGCCGTGACTCCAGTGCTGTAGGCGGTGATTTCACCACCACAGTTAAAAAAGAGCATATATGCCGAAGCATGGGGGCATAAGGGGTGGAGGAGTGATTTTGCTCCTAATGCCGCGTACATACGGTCAAAATTCCGACAGGGGGCTTGCCCATGGAAAAGTTTGAACGTATGTACGCGGCATAACTTTTTTGCGGGAGGATGCCCCCATGCTTCGGCATATATAAATGGTGCATGTATGTCCATCATTAGAAGTGGGTGGATGAAGGGAGGTATCTAATGGTGGGCATACCCACCGATCAATCTCTTTTTTTTCGTTCAGACAACATGACTCTCAGTAAATAGCTTGGGGTGTCTACTTTCCAAAATGGGGTAATTTGGGGGGGTTTTGTGCTATTTTGGCATTTTATGGCCTTTGCACCCTTAGAAATCCTGAAGGTGGTGATTGGTTTTCGGGGTGCCGTACGCGACTAGACTCCCAAAAAGTCCCACACATGTGGTATCCCCATACTCGGGAGAAGTAGCTGAATATATTTTGGGGTACAATTCCACATATAACCATGGCATGTGTGAGCAATATATCATTTAGTGACAACTTTTTGTACATTTTTTTTTTTTTTTTTTTTTAGTCATTATTCAATCCCTTAGGACAAAAAAAATAAATATTCAATGGGCTCAACATACCCATCAGCAGTTTCCTTGGGGTGTCTACTTTCCAAAATGGGGTCATTTGGGGGGGTTTTGTGCCATCTTGGCATTTTATGGCCGTCAAAACTGTGATAGGTAGTGATAGGTAGTGAGGAGTAAAATAAAAAAATTATGCCCTTAGAAATCCTGAAGGCGGTGCTTGGATTTCGGGGTCCCGTACGCGGCTAGGCTCCCAAAAAGTCCCACACATGTGGTATCCCCGTACTCAGGAGAAGCAGCAGAATGTATTTTGGGGTGTCATTTCACATATGCCCATAGCATGTGTGAGCAATATATCATTTAGTGACAACTTTGTGCAAAAAAAAAAAAGTTTGTAATATTCCCGCAACTTGTGGCAAAATATAAAATATTGAATGGACTCAACATGCCTCTCAGTAAATAGCTTGGGGTGTCTACTTTCCAAAATGGGGTCATTTTGGGGGGTTTTGTGCTATTTTGGCTTTTTATGGCCTTCGAAACTGTGATAGGTAGTGAGGGGTGAAATCAAAAATTTGCACCCTTAGAAATCCTGAAGGTGGTGATTGGTTTTCGGGATGCCGTGCGCGACTATACTCCCAAAAAGTCCCACACATGTGGTATCCCCGTACTCGGGAGAAGTAGCGGAATATATTTTGGGGTGCAATTCCACATATAACCATGGCATGTGTGAGCAATATATCATTTAGTGACAACTTTTTGTACATTTTTTTTTTTTTTTTTGTCATTATTCAATCCCTTAGGACAAAAAAAATAAATATTCAATGGGCTCAACATACCCATCAGCAGTTTCCTTGGGGTGTCTACTTTCCAAAATGGGGTCATTTGGGGGGGTTTTGTGCCATCTTGGCATTTTATGGCCGTCAAAACTGTGATAGGTAGTGATAGGTAGTGAGGAGTAAAATAAAAAAATTATGCCCTTAGAAATCCTGAAGGCGGTGCTTGGATTTCGGGGTCCCGTACGCGGCTAGGCTCCCAAAAAGTCCCACACATGTGGTATCCCTGTACTCAGGAGAAGCAGCAGAATGTATTTTGGGGTGTCATTTCACATATGCCCATAGCATGTGTGAGCAATATATCATTTAGTGACAACTTTGTGCAAAAAAAAAAAGTTTGTAATATTCCCGCAACTTGTGGCAAAATATAAAATATTCCATGGACTCAACATGCCTCTCAGTAAATAGCTTGGGGTGTCTACTTTCCAAAATGGGGTCATTTTGGGGGGTTTTGTGCTATTTTGGCTTTTTATGGCCTTCGAAACTGTGATAGGTAGTGAGGGGTGAAATCAAAAATTTGCACCCTTAGAAATCCTGAAGGTGGTGATTGGTTTTCGGGATGCCGTGCGCGACTAGACTCCCAAAAAGTCCCACACATGTGGTATCCCCGTACTCGGGAGAAGTAGCGGAATATATTTTGGGGTGCAATTCCACATATAACCATGGCATGTGTGAGCAATATATCATTTAGTGACAACTTTTTGTACATTTTTTTTTTTTTTTTTTTTTAGTCATTATTCAATCCCTTAGGACAAAAAAAATAAATATTCAATGGGCTCAACATACCCATCAGCAGTTTCCTTGGGGTGTCTACTTTCCAAAATGGGGTCATTTGGGGGGGTTTTGTGCCATCTTGGCATTTTATGGCCGTCAAAACTGTGATAGGTAGTGATAGGTAGTGAGGAGTAAAATAAAAAAATTATGCCCTTAGAAATCCTGAAGGCGGTGCTTGGATTTCGGGGTCCCGTACGCGGCTAGGCTCCCAAAAAGTCCCACACATGTGGTATCCCTGTACTCAGGAGAAGCAGCAGAATGTATTTTGGGGTGTCATTTCACATATGCCCATAGCATGTGTGAGCAATATATCATTTAGTGACAACTTTGTGCAAAAAAAAAAAAGTTTGTAATATTCCCGCAACTTGTGGCAAAATATAAAATATTCCATGGACTCAACATGCCTCTCAGTAAATAGCTTGGGGTGTCTACTTTCCAAAATGGGGTCATTTTGGGGGGTTTTGTGCTATTTTGGCTTTTTATGGCCTTCGAAACTGTGATAGGTAGTGAGGGGTGAAATCAAAAATTTGCACCCTTAGAAATCCTGAAGGTGGTGATTGGTTTTCGGGATGCCGTGCGCGACTAGACTCCCAAAAAGTCCCACACATGTGGTATCCCCGTACTCGGGAGAAGTAGCGGAATATATTTTGGGGTGCAATTCCACATATAACCATGGCATGTGTGAGCAATATATCATTTAGTGACAACTTTTTGTACTTTTTTTTTTTTTTTTGTCTTTATTCAATCCCTTAGGACAAAAAAAATAAATATTCAATGGGCTCAACATACCCATCAGCAGTTTCCTTGGGGTGTCTACTTTCCAAAATGGGGTCATTTGGGGGGGGGGTTTGTACTGCCCTGCCATTTTAGCACCTCAAGAAATGAGATAGGCAGTCATAAATTAAAAGCTGTGTAAATTCCAGAAAATGTACTCTAGTTTGTAGACGCTATAACTTTTGCGCAAACCAAAAAATATACGCTTATTGACATTTTTTTTACTAAAGACATGTGGCTGAATAAATTTTGCCCTCAATGTATGACTAAAATTTAGTTTATTCGATTTTTCTTATAACAAAAAGAAGAAAATATCATTTTTTTTCAAAATTTTCGCTCTTTTTCCATTTATATCGCAAAAAATAAAAATCGCAGAGGCAATCAAATACCATCAAAAGAAAGCTCTATTTGTGGGAAGAAAAGGACGCAAATTTCGTTTGGGTGCAATATTGCATGACCGCGCAATTACCAGTTAAAGCAGCGCAGTGTGAAATTGGAAAAAGACCTCTGGTCCTTAAGGTATTTATTGGTCCGGGGCTGAAGTGGTTAAGGCGTGCTATATACTGATGCAAAAAGAAAAAAAAATGAAAAAATACACTTTTTTTAATTAAAAAATAAGAAACCAGTAAACGTAGCCCATTTTTTTTTATATTGTGAAAGATAATGTTATGCTGAGTAAATTGATACCCAACATGCCATGCTTCAAAATTGCACCTGTTCGTGAAATGGCGACAAAATTTAACCCTTAAAAATCTCCAAAGGCGACGTTTACATTTTTTTACAGGTTACATTTTTTGAGTTATAGAGGAGGTCCTAGCTAATCACGTATGCGCTTGCTTCTGGACGCAAGCTCGGTGGGAGGGGGGGCAGTTTAAAAAAAAATTATTTTTCTTATTTATTTTATCTTTTAATTTTTTATTTTTACACTGTCATCCCTGTCATCATGTAAACATCCCTTGTAATAGAAAAAAAAACATGGCAGTGTCTCTTAATTGTCATTTAAAAAAAGAATTAAAAAAAATGGCCTGAAGTGACGTTTTGATGCCGCTTTCGCCCTGCAATGTCATGGAGACGGGTGGGGGCCATCTTCCCCTCACTCGTCTCCATGCCAAGGAAGGCACAGCATCCGATCACCTCTGCTGCTGCTGACAGCTCCAGTAAGTGGCAGAGGGGCCCCTCTCCAGCCGTCAATGAAAGTCATCTTGTGGTGAATCTGCCAGAGAGAGATCACCTTTATCTTGAAGCGGACCGTCGGCCGAACACGAGGATACTGGGGTTATGGCAGCTAACTGATGCTATAACAACAATATCCTCCTTCAAAGTCAGGACGTATATCAGCGTGCGGCAGTCTGGAAGTCGTTATACACCAGTGGTTGGATATGCAATTGGCCATTGTAGCACAAAAATTATTTGCATGGCTCGACGCACTATACTGAAATAAAATTGTTTCTGATATATGTGTTGGAATGAGACACGTAGAAAACTTCTGCTATAAGGAGGTTCTTACTGTACTATTTTTGCATCATCCAGTGGCTTGAAAAGTATTCATAACCCTTGAAATTTTCCACATTTTGTCATGTTACAACCAAAAACAAAAATGTTTTTTTCTTGGGATTTTATGTGATAGACCAACACAAAGGGGCACATAATTGTGAAGTGGAAGGAAAATGATAAAAGGTTTTCCAAAATTTTTACACATAAATATCTGAAAAGCGCGGCATGCATTTATTTTCATCCCTGAGTCAATACTTTGCACACCCACTTGCGGCTGTAATTACAGCTGCAAGTCTTTTTGGGTATTTATTTTATATTTATATCAGCTTTTCACATTGAGAGTTACATTTTTGTCCATAATTCTTTGCAAAATAGCTCAAGCTCGGTAAGATTAGATGGAGAGTATCTGTGAACAGCAATTTTCAAGATGTGTCACAGATTCTCAATTGGATTTAGGTCTGGACTTTGACTGGGCCATTCTAACACATGAATATGCTTGGATCAAAACCATTCCATTGTAGCTATGGCTGTATGTTTAGGGTCATTGTCATGCTGGAAGGTGAACCTTCGCCACAGTCTCAAGTCTTTTACAGACTCAAACAGGTTTTCTTCTAAGTCTGCCCAGTATTTAGCTCTGTCCATCTTCCCATAAACTCTGACCAGCTTCCCTGTCCTTGCTGAAGAAAAGCATCCCCACAACATGATGCTGCCACCACCATGTTTCATGGTGGGGATGGTGTGGTCAGGTTCATGTGCAGTGTTATTTTTTCCTCCACACTTAGCTAAAAAGATAAATTTTGGTCTCATCTGCCCAGAGCACCTTCTTCAGCATGTTTGTTGTGCCCCCCAAATGGCTTCTCGCAAACTGCAAATGGGACTCCTTATGGCTCTCTTTCAATGGCTTTCTTCTTGTCACTCTTCCATAAAGAGCAGATTTGTGGCAGACACGACTAATAGTTTTATGGATCTCTGTAGCTCCTCCAGAATTACCATGGGCCTCTTGGTTGCTTTTCTGATTAATGCTCTCCTTGCTTGGCCTGTCAGTTTAGGCGGACGGCCATGTCTTGGTAGGTTTGCAGTTGTGCCATACTCTTTCCATTTTTAGAAGATGGATTGAAGAATGCTCTGTGAGATGTTCAAAGCTTGGAATTTTTTTTTAATTTTAATAAGTTTTTATTGATACATTTTTCACAAACAAAGGTAAAGCATTTATTGTACATAAAGAGAAGCAAAGTAGAGAAAACATTGTAAAAGAATATACGGTAATGTCAATTTACTCTGTTCTGGCTGTAAAACTGTCTAATACCCTAAGGTATTCTAAGATAACAATAGCGTATACACTTCTTAAAGATTTAGCTTATACACTGGATATGCTTGCACTTAATCTAGAGGTCCCGACCTCCCACCCAGTGCACCCCTAAAAGGGAACACACTGTGCTGCCGGGTACGAGGCCATGACCTCCCCAGCCTTTCTATTTATTATGACCCATAAGCTTTCTGTCTTCAAGTAAGTCCTGAAGGGCCAATCTCAGTGTAACACAGTGATGTAAGTATGCCAGTACATTTAAAATAAACCAAGATAATAGGAATCAAACAAAACTAGAGTAAAAGAAAAAAAAATGCAGTTAATCTTTTTAGACTGTTATCTGCTGATCTGGTAACCTTCATATAGAGCAATCAGGAGCTCAAGTAAAGGCAGACTTAGCTATAGTGTCATACCATTTGTTCCATGGTTCCCAAAACTAATTGATTGGAAGGCATTTACCCACCTCAGAGGCACAAAGTAATTTGTATGTATCATGGGTATTTATTATCTGTATAACTTCAAGAAGTTTTGGATGCATAGTGTCTCTCCAATGCCTAACCAGTACAAGTCTAGCTGCTAAGAGGATGTGGGATAGTAAAGATCTTAGGTGATGAGGGACTAGGTTCATCCCCAGAGAGAGCAAAGCCATCCCTGGTGTAGGCTCTAGTTGAATTTTAAATGTCTGTAGGATGAGGTTATAGATCAACTTCCAGCATTGGGATATATTGGGACAGGACCATAGGATGTGGAATAATGTACCCGTTTCCCCGCATTGTCTCCAGCATTGGGAAGACACCCCTTGGGCAAATTTAGACAGTCTACATGGATTGAGATACCATCTTAGTAAAACATTCTGGAAAGGTTCCCAAAGATTGGCACATTTGGTAGATGAATATGTTGTGGTTAAAGCCGTTTGCCATTAGTCCTCTGAATAAACTCTGCCAAAGTCTCTCTCCCAGGCTTGCATGTCGGGGGATTTCGTAAACACTAGTTTATTTTGGAAATGGGAATAGAACAGTGATATACCCCTAATGTTCGCCGTTTTCGACAGGTAATATTGGGATATTTGCCAAGGGAGGGAGGTGGATAATCTAGTGGGCTGCTTTAATAAGTGTGAAACCTGTAGGTACCTGTAATATTTAGTTGGAGGAATAGATAACTCCAACTGGAGAGCCCTAAAAGTCTTGAGAGCAGGTCCCACAAAGAGGTCCTCCAGTTCCAGCTCCCTGCTGTATCTCCAGTGAGTGAGAGAGATGCCTAGTATTAATAGGGATAATGCAGATAGGGGGAATTTCAGCGGGGTAAATTTAAACTTGGGGGAAGTATGTGGTGTTAGTGTTCGCCGCACTTCGAGAGATGCTTGTCGGCCCCATGCTAGGGGATGGGAGTGGAAACAAAGGGCTTGAAATCAGATAATTATAGAGGTTCCAACCTTGAATCTGTTGTTGCTCAAGAAGAGCCCATAAGATGGGAGGGGAGAGACAGAACCAGCTCTTCAATTGGGTTAAGATAGCGGCTGTATAGTAGTCTCTAATGTGTGTGTAGCCTACTCCACCTACCTTCCCATGTTTTATAATCCTGCTGAATGCGCATCGAGTCTGTTCCCCCCCCCCCCCCAGAGGAATTTGTTGATGGTGGATTGTGCAGATGAAAAGAAGGAGGTGGAAACTGGGATGGGTAGGGTTCTAAAAATGTATATTAATTGTGGAAGAATTTGCATTTTAAAAGCGGCCAACCTCCCCCACCAGGATAATTTGAATTTTGCCAATTTGCCTAGTTTGGAATGAAGTGATTGAAGCATTGGGGTTTCGTTTTCTTTAACTAGGTCTGAAATTTTAGGGGTAAGGGTAATACCCAGATACGAAATGCCTTTTTCTTTCCATATGTATGGAAACCTGGTACTAAGGGCTTGTTTAAATCGGGTAGAAATTTACAATCCTAAAATATAGGATTTGATTTTATTAACTTTATAGTAAGACACCGATGTAAATAATTGCAGCGCTTGATGAACCGAAGCTAGGGAGTCCTCAACATTAGTGAGCATTAGGATGATATCATCCGCAAAGAGGCTAATGGTGTGTGTTGTGTCTCTGATCCTAAATTCACTTATCTGGGGGTGGAAACGGATATAAATTGCCAGGGGTTCCACAAGTAAATTATAAGTGAGGAAAGTGGGCACCCCTGTTGAGTCCCATTAGAGATATTAAATGGTGTGGAAAGCATTCCCAATATGTACACCTGGGCTGAAGGGGTTGTGTACAGTGCTATGATAGCCGAGTGAATCTGACCCTCCAACACAAATTTTGTGAGCACCTTAGCCAAGTAATTCCAATGGATTATATCAAACGTTTTCTCTGCGTCCAAGGCTAGGAGCAGAGAAGGCATTTTCGTTTTATTAGCTAGATGTATAATGTTGATTAGGCATCTTGTTGCGTTAGCGGTTTGTCGGCCTCTTGTAAACCCCGACTGGTCCAGGTGTATTAGGGATGGTAAAAAGGTCCACCAACCTGTTTGCAAGGAGCTTAGCATATAGTTTCAAGTCATTGTTCAGCAACAAAATAGGTCTAAAATTTTGCGGTGCATTCGGGTTCTTCCCCGGCTTTGGTAATGCCACTATCAATGCTTTAAGTATCTCCGATGGAAAAGAGGAAGAGGCGACAGCTCTATTGTAGATCTCTACTAGATGGGGGGCTAGCACTAATTTGTAGACATGTGCAGACTGAAATATTTTGTTTCTGAATTTAGTTTTCGTCCGAAAAATAAATGTATTTAGTTACTTCCGAAATTAGTTTTTATTTATTTTATTTTTCGTTAAAAAATTGCATTCGTCCAAAAATCCAAATGAATTAAGGTTGAATCTGTCATTGAAGGCTTATGGTGTCTGTCGAAAGTTTAAAGAAGATTCGACGGAGCAGCGAAACTCACTGTATGATGCTGCAATCATACATTCCTGGTCAAATATTTCGTCCCTTAATATCCATACCAGACCTGAAGGGCCTGGTATGGTATGCTCTTGAAGGGGAACCCATGCCGTTTTTTTTTTACATTAAAGTCCTGTTGTAAGATGCACTGTGATTCACACTCAAGTCGTGTCCAAAGTCATGCTGGAAGTCGTGTTGACCCTGTGTGAATGGACTGTTATGATACAAGTTCAATAGACACAGATTGTTATTGTCAGAGTCACATAGAATCTCCTATCTGTATCGAACTGTGTCAAAACTAAAATGAAAATAAAGCATTTATTTATGTCGGATCTTTCCTTTTTCGGACTCTGTGTTAAATTATAATGAAAATACCTGAAATTCGGATGAAAATGAATGCACATGTCTACTAATTTGAACGTTTTGCAATATTCCCCTGTAAAGCCGTCAGGCCCAGGTGATTTGTTATGAGGGAGGGAGTCAATGGCTTTGGCAATTTCTGCTTCAGAAAAGGGAGCAATTAAATTCCTAGTTAGGCTGCTGTTACCTGAGGGAGATTCATTTTTTTCGATAAAATCAGATATCATGGACTGTGTGGGTTGAATCGTGGATGGGTCAGCCCTTAAATTGTAGAGAGAGCTGTAATAACAGCTGAATGCGTCTACTATAGCCTGTGGGTGATATAATTTTTCTTGTGTAGTGGGGTGTAGGACATAAGGGATTTTTGTTCTGAGCCTCTGCCTCCTGAGGCGGTTGGCTAAAAGTTTTCCGTCTTTATTGCCACTTACATAGTATGTCATTTTAAGACGTTTAGAGGCTTTTTCAAAGTTTTCTAGTAAAATTAGGCGGAGGTCGTGTCGGAGCTGCGTTAATTGGTCCGACATTATCAGGGAGGCATTCTTTTTATTTTGGGTTTCTAAATTATGTATTTTAGAGATAAGATCTTGTATACGCTGTCTCCTCTGTCTCTTGCACCCATTTTTATTAGAACCCCTCTCATGTATGCTTTATGGGCATTCCAGATAGCCAGGGGATCAGACACAGAATTTGCATTACTGGAGAAAAATACAATTAAGTCTTTCTGCAAACTAGATTTGGAGCGATCAGCCTGGAACAGTCTCGGGTTGGATGGCCAAACAAAGCTAGCATTAACATTTGGCTAATCGTCAACCGAAAGCGTCACTGAGGCGTGATCCGACCATGTAATGTCATTGATCTTAGAGGTAGGGATTTTAGGCGTCATTTGTCTGTAAGAAAAAGGTCTAATCTTGTATAATCTGTGGCTCGTTGAAAAAAAAGAGTAGTCTTTTTCAGTGCCATGGAGGCATCTCCATGCATCATAGAGTTCTTGAGCATGCAATGTTGATTGAAGTGAGTGGAGATGTCTGTGTGAAGTGGATGTGGAGTCCATGTGAGGGTCAGGAGGGAGATTAAAGTCTCTGCAGATAAAAGAAAGCCCCTCTGCACCCATCAAACTTTTTTGAGGACTTGATTTAAAAAACATACTTGGTGCTTGTTGGGTGCATACACATTGACCACAGTATATGTAATGGAGTTAATATCACATACAAGAATGTGATAGCGACCTTGAGAGTCTGCAGTTTCACTGTGCAACGTAAAAGCAACCGTGTCTTTCACTGCAGTCATGACTCCCCATTTTTTAGCAGTAAAAACATGCGGGAGTTTGGGATGAGTACATTTGGGCATCCTTTGTCTGTGAAAGTGGGTCTCTTGGATGCAGAGGATATCACACTTATGTTGAGTTGCTTTATTCCACAATGACTTTCTCTTTACTGGATGATTAAGATCTTTGGCATTAATAGTCAAAAAAGTGACAGTCATTTTGGATGGTGCACAAGTCCCAGTAAGTAAAGAATGTGTGTATAACACATTAGGTGGTACGGGTCCCCATACCAGTATATTGAAGAAGTCAGCATCCATGCACTACCTGGCAGATAGATGTCCTTTCATTTGACTTTCAGTAGATAAGAAGGTAACTGCAAAACCAACTGCAAAATCGTGTATTGAACAATGAAACAAAAGGTAGGAAGGGTATACAAAAAAAACTTGTAGGTCATGTTGACCAGGTTGTAGCGGATAGCTAAGCTAGCTTAACAGGTTGTCTCCAGAACAGGGTCAGAAAATAAACATAAGGGCCGTAATCAGCCCGTAAGCTGCATTAACGGCGTGTGCAAGCATTTTTGGAGTTGACCAAGTTCCCGTCCTCCGCTGTGCGGTCTGTGTTGCGATTCTTGGAACCCTGGGGAGGGTCATCGGGAATAATGTGCCATGTTTTAAGTAGCTCTAGACCCTTGGCGAGGGTATCTACTGTGTGTTCTTTCCCATCATTGGTGATAGGTTTGGTTGGAAACCCCCATCTGTAGTCTATTTTGTGGTTGTGTAGAGCCTTGGAAATCGTATTAAGGTTTCTCCTTTTTTGTAGTGTAAATTGAGAAAGATCGTGCAGAACTGCAAATCTTTATATTGTGCTGGGAAGAGATCTTTATTGCACACCGCAGACATTAAACATTCCTTCACATGAAAAAAATGTAAATGCAGTATAATGTCTCTTGGCACTTTGTCTGGAAGATAAGAGGGTTTTGGTAACCTGTGGATCCTATCTATTGTGACATCTATTTCCGTAAGGTCAGGCAGAATAGTGGTGAACACTTGAGTGACATAGCTACGCAGATCTGACTGTTGAACAGACTCAGGGACCCCCTTAGCTTGAGGTTGTTCCTCCTGGAACGATCCTCAATATCTGCGATTTTAGCCTTGACTCCATCTCGTCATCCCTGGCATCCTGCGCATCAACTAGGCTATTGATTGTGGAGGCAAACTCCCCCATCTTAGATTCCACATGATCCACTCTGTCAGATACTGTTTGTAAATCTGTCCCAAACTTGTGGACACATGCCATCATGTCCTTGTGAAGTGAACTTCTGAGTGAGACTAGCATGTTCTTGTGTGTGGTGTCTAGGACTGGCTGATTGCTAGTAGGAAAGCGGTCTACGGAGTCAGGGAGCTCCCTGGTATCATCCCCTGAGTCTAGGCCCGCACTCACCTTATGAGAAGGATCCGTGCCATCCAGCTTGAATCTGGTCTTCTCAGGGCTCCCAGAAGCTGAGGAAGGTGCAGGAGAGTGTCTGTTGCTTGTTGGTGAGTTCCTTTTAGGAGGTTTTTTCCTTTTTTGTGTTGGACGAGGAGAACTAGCTGTGGATGGCCTAGGAGATCCGACACCATCTTGCCTCTGCTCCCATGTGAAGAACTCTGTCATCTTTTGGGATCTCTTGAGCCCCTTCCACTTATTTGTCATGATGGCTGATGTCAGTGGAGTGTTTTTGCCGGCTATAGGTGACTCGATTGCCGGGCTGCTATGTGCCATTGTGTCCCTGGGTTGCCTGGAGCTCCAGTCTCATGTGGCCATCTCGATCTCCATGAGATATTTTTTTAGAACCTAACCCTGCTTTAAACGTCTCCGCAACTTTATCCCTGGCCTGTCTGGTGTGTTCCTTGGCCTTCATGATACTGTTTGTTCACTAAGGTTCTCTAACAAACCTGAGGGCTTCACAGAACAGCTGTATTTATACTGAGATTAAATTAGACACAGGTGGACTCTATTTGCTAATTAGGTGACTTCTGAAAGCAATTGGTTCCACTAGATTGTAGTTAGGGGTATCAAAGTAAAGAAAACAAATGCACACCACACTTTTCAGATATTTATCAGTGAAAAAATTCAGAAAGCCATTTATCATTTTCCTTCCTCTTCACAATTATGTGCCACTTTGTGTTGATCTATCAGATAATATCCTAATAAAATACATTTATGTTTTTGGTTGTAACATGACAAAATGTGGAATACTTCAAGGGGTATAAATACATTTTCAAGGCACTGTAAATCAATACACAGAATATTAATGGTACTCCTATTTTTATTCAGCCAAAAACATTTTATTTGAAAAATGAACTAGTACAGCTTTTTATTTCCGTTGGCTATTGATTCAGCAGATACTGAATAGATAATGAAATTATACATATAATAATTTTTTTTAATCAGTACAAACAAGTCTTTCATTTGTCAATATTGTCTTAAAAAGAGCATTTTATTTTCTACGCAATTTATAGGCAAAAAATTACCAATTTTGTCCTAGTTTGACAAGTGTTTGTTTTAACCCCCCCCCCCCCCCCCGAGTCTGGCTCGGGGTGAAAATTCAGCGGTAACCCCGAGCCAGACTTGGGAACGCATCGCTGGATCCAGGATGAGCTTACTTACCTTATCCCCTGGATCCAGCGATGTCCTCCCGCACATCGCAGGTTTCCATTCCCTGCGAGCGTTACGACGCACGAGGATGGAGAACGGCGCCAAATTCAAAAAGTAAAACACACACTATTAATTTTACAGATTACATTGCTGTATGTAATTATTTCACACCCCTTTGTCCCTAGTGGTCTGCCCAGTGCCCTGCATGCAGTTTTATAATATAAAAACTGTTCTTTCTGCCTGGAAACTGGAGATTGTCCATAGCAACCAAAGCTGTCCCTTTACATCAAAAGAAGTTTTAGACCAGCTAGAAAAGAGCGATAATAAATTAGAATCACTCACAGAATTGAGTGATAGGGATTTGTGGGGAGATCCGTCATCAAATACTCAAAAGTAATGACAGTGACAATTCGGCAACTATTATTTATTATATTATAATTTATGATTACATTTTTCAAACTTTATCATACCCGGGATGTCTGCTAGACTTTGGTTTGGACAGATTTAAGCGAGTTATTCCTAAGAATTACAGGACTACAATATAAAACGACAAATTTTCATGCAAAATAATGGTACCGCTTTCAGCACCTAAAATCTGAAATAATCATACTGCCAGGGAGGTTAATACAACTAGTGTTACTGTAGATAAAATGTGCATATTGTATTCTATAGTTTCTCCCAGTTGTAAAACGTAAGCTTATGTTTTCACGCAAGTTTTAAAAAAACTTCACTCAGGAATCACACATTTTCCAATTGAACCCCATTAGAAAAAATATGTGCAAGGCAGGCATAATCAGGAATCGACAGCAAAAATATTGTAAAAGTTCTAATCCTTCCCTACCAAAATGTGTTTTTATTTTTGTCTGTATACCTATTGATGTGATTTCCCATGTCCTAACAGTAAGAGAGGGTAAATCTCCCCAATAGAGACAGACAACATAAAAAAACTAGACACTGGCTATCTCTTCCAGACTCCATCCAAAATAAAATAAAATGTTTTGGCTGGAGTTGAGCTTTGACTTTTTTTTCTTTCTACTCTTATAAAACCCGGTCTTGTGTCCCACCCCTTTCTCTCTATTGGTAACACTTGAAGATATTTAAACTGTGAGGTTAAAAAAATACCCTAGTAGCAAATCATGTAGGACATTAGATGAGGGTGTTATATGTTTTCAGTCAACAGATTGTTGTCTACTATACCATGGCTGTTTGGATATCCACTGCTGGCCTTCTTTAGGTTCAAAGTCAAAATGGTACAATTGAGGGTACAAGTCTAAAAATATGCCTAAAAGGTGCACAAACCACCTAAACTGGCTTCACTCAATTCAGAGGTGCAGGGACTTTTACTCCAAGATTCTCTAGACTTTACACTCCTCACACGGTCATACATGGTGAACCCAACAATCCTGGCAAAAAAATGAATTTCCGTCAACTTCATCTGCAATCTTGTTTCAGTCATCACCATAGATGAGGGTAGGAACAAATACTGACCAGTGCATACTGAACATTGAACCAGTACAGTATCTGGGAATCATAATTTGTGACCAAATCTATTAGTTTCTTTTTTCCATCAACAGCCTTGGGGTTGCCTAAACTACACCATAAAATGCAGTCTTCGAGAGAGTATAGTCTATTTGGTGATTCATTCACAATGGAGTTGATTTACTAAAGGCAAATCCACTTGCACCACAAGTGCACTGGAAGTGCAGTCGCTATAGATTTGAGCAAAAGCTCTGAAATGAGCTAAAGCTCTGCTGATTTCTATAATTTAATCATGTGCAAGCAAAAATACTGTTTTTTATTTTCCTTGCATGCCCCCCTCAGATTTACATTGACTGCACTTTCAAGTGCACTTCCAGTGCACAGTGGATTTTAGTAAATAAACCCCAATGCGTAATATAACTAGGGTTGTGAATCAAAAGTTTAAGTCCAGTACTGTGCAATGAAAAGCAAAGGTTGGTGAGACCTATGAATGCTCTGTATTTTCTAAAACATTGACTGGTCTTTCCCTAGGATCCAAGGCGATGCTGGAAAGTTATTTGGCTCAAACCTGGTGTATTTTGCGCTGTTGCATTGCCTTACACACTGGCGGAAGTAATAGGTGATTTATCTTATGTCTTTGAGGTGCTATTCTCTGTGACTAGTATTGGATGTAGCTAGAAATAGAGGCAGTTTTTTTTAAAATAAAAGTGTATTTTATGTGGCACCAGTACAGCACACTCAAAATTTCAGGCAGCTGAAAGAGTGATTGGAAGGGATTTCCTTCACGGTACCTTCATGAACCTTTGCCTTTATGAAAATTCCTGTCATAAAATGTATTTCAGGAGACATCTTTCTGCACATGGTAGATAGAAATATACAAATGTTCGAAGAAAAAAATATCCAGAATTGTATGTAAGAGAAACATTTATTTAAATCCACACGAGAGCACAAGTATACTAAACGTATCCAGTCAAGAAAATAAGTCAAAAGGTGCAAGAAATCAAACCGCAATGATAGCTGTTCCCTCCAAAACACATGTTTTCCATGCTGATACAGAAAGCGTACCAAAGAATGGGAGGTGTCCATAACACATCTTCAATTTATTTGCAAAATCACTCCCTACAATATATATTAAAATATTTCAGATCGGTGAGAAAAATATGTGCAGGTAATGTCAAGTGGTACAATATGAACTTATCTTTACAAACACTTCAACCCCCACCAAGCTTCTTTAGTTCATGTTCCAGGACTTGGTGAACCTAGCAGTGATCAAGGCAAGCAATTTTACTGTGGGTGTTTATGCCATTGTTTTTACGATATCCCATTATTTTCAAGCAACAGCTGGCATAAAGCTGAGGTTAAAGTACTTAGTTTTATCCTTAAACATGAACAGTTCCATCTGTGAAGCTGAATAGCACATCACCAATCCCCTTTGAAAAATATGATTATGTAGTGAATTCCATGTAGGCATTCTGCACAAAAATGTCAGCGGCAGCTGACATATATTTGGCCTCAAGTTTAGTAAAAAAAAAATCATTTTAGTGGAATCTCCCATAGCTAAGATGTTACGTTTTCCTTTCTTTTTTGAACAGCAGGGAGATTGTTCGCACGTTTGAACACTTTAGCATTACAATTTTTGGTGTAAAGTCTTTTTATGTGAGAAAAACATTCTTTATCCTTGAACCTTCTATAGGAGTAGCTGGCTGTCATCACAGCTCCTGAAGGCACTGTGGGTCCACTGAGCAACACATGTGGCCATTCTGTAGAAGAAAGAGAAAGATGTGATCAAAAGAATGCAATAATAAGGCAAATGGCTAAATACACAGTTAAAATACATTTATCTAAAATCATATTTCGCGCCGCTATCTAAACAGATTGACATTATTTTGGGTAGATGCTGTTGGAATATCTTTAATCTTGTTGTGAACTACAATGTGAACATTTCTTCACCCAAGTTTTTCCTTTACTATGTTATCCTTGCTAATGCTACAGTATGTCACAAAAAGGTCTCCATAGAAATTATCTTTGGGCAGTGCAGTTACAGTGGGTAAAAGTATTGAACAAGTCACCATTTTTCTAGGTAAATATATTTCTAAAAGGTGCTAATGACATGAAATTGTCACCACATCTCAGTAACAACCCATGCAATCCATACATACAAAGAAACCAAAACAAATAAGTTCAGAAATAAAGTTATGTGTAATAAAATGCATTGACACAGGGAAAAAATATTGAACACAGGTAGAAAGGTAGGTGCAAAAAGGCATTGAAAGCCAAAACCCTGGCTGAAATCTATCAGTAATTAGAAAGCAATCCTGCCCCTTGTCAGTGCAAATTACAATATGCTGGTTAAGTCTCAAATGATGGCATATAAAAAGGTGCCTCATTACCAAGGTGTCGCACAAGAAACATCTCATGATGGTCAAAAGCAAAGAGCTCCCTCAAGACCTTCACAACCTTATTGTTGCAAAACATACAGATGGCATTGGTTACAAAAACACCCTCATACCAACAGTGAAGTTTGGAGGTGGGAACATCATGCTGTGAGGCTGTTTTTCAGCATACGGTACTGGCAAACTTCATATCACTGAAGGAAGGATGAATGGAAAAATGTACCAACACATTCTTGGTAAAAATCTGCCGCCATCTACCAGGATGATGAAGATGAAATGGGGTGGACATTTCAGCAAGACAATGATCACAAAGCCAAGGAAACTCTCAATTGGTTTCAAAGAAAGAAAATAAAGCTGCTAGAATAGTCCAGCCAATCACCTGACTTGAATCCAATAGAAAATCTATGCAAAGACCAAAAGATTAGCATTTATAGAAGAGGCCAACGGAACCTTCAAGATTTGAAGACTGTGTGGAAGAATGGGCCAAAATCACACTTAAGCAATGCATGCGACTAGTTTCTCCATACAGAAGGCGCCTTGAAAGGATTTTGCATTAAATACATTTCAGTTAGCATGTTCAATACTTTCTTTCACATGACTTAATTTCTGAATTTATTTGTGTTGGTTTCTTTGTATGTATGGATTGCATGGGTTGTTACGGACATGTGGTGAAAATGTCATATCAATAGCATCTTTCGAAATATATTTACCTAGAAAAAAGGTGACGTGTTCAATTCTTTTTTTAACTGCTGCATATCACCATGTGTAAACTGTAATTACTTATCTTGTTGTTATGCGATTACCTAGCCATAGCTCTGTCTACCGAAAGCTGTCAGTGTGCACCAAGATAGCATCAATTAGATACAAAGGTATAATAAGTTTACTTAACTACTTTAGTTCCCACACTTGTACATCTCATACACAAGAGAAAAAAAAAATGCACTGGGCCTGAATATTCAGCAATAGCTGCTATTACTTGGAAAAAAAAAAATGGAGTAATCTACATTTTATCTTTTTAGGCCAAACACATTTTTTGGTGATACTGTCTTGCAAAAAAGATTTACGTTTTTTATTAAAAACCATACTTTGATCAGCGTCGGTTTATTTATTTGTTTGTTAAGTGTTTTACTATAGAACACTTTTTTTCTATCATTTACAAATAAAGGATTTTTTCCCCAATTTTGTGCTTCTGTATTTTTGTAGTGTTGCAATAAAAAGACAAAATGAATAGCAACAAAATAAGTAAAATGTTAGAAAACAAAGATATATAAAAATAAAATAAAATAAAAATCAGCAAAAAATAAAAGCTTAGTGTAGAAGTGACAGAAGAAGTTAATTAGGTGATAGGTGATAGGGGTAAACAAAGGGTATAAAAGGAGTTCTATATAAACAAATAAGTATTTACATTTTAAGACTAGCCTTTTTTTTCTTTTGCAATCTCTCTATCCAGTCTGATCAATGTTTAGCAACACTGTCAGTAAGTCAGTTATATGATATTAACTGTCGGCTTTTTCACAGCTTGGTATTGCCAACAGATGGGAGCGAGGAGTGGCAGTGGGGCAGGTTACACATGCCCTGTGTATTTTGAGGATATCTTTTTGAGGTGGCCTGCGTGACATGCCCAATATCAACAACTGTTTAAGGATCATCTATACTGGAGCCTTTTTTTGAAAGTTTTGTATAGACTGAGGAAAGAGTAGAACACCTTTTAGGGTTTACAGGTATCTAGGGCTTCGTTATCTCTAATGGGAAATCTCGCTATCAACTTGCAGGAGAGGCAAGGCTAGGCTCAACATTTGCAGGGAAATTCAAAACTTGCATATAAGTTAGAGAAGTTTAGCCAAAGTTTTTTTTGGCAAAATTCTACTGTGGATCACAGGACTGCAGTTCGATCTGTGATCCATTGCAATATGAAGCCTGCTGTCGGCTGACAACACAGAGCTGGTCCAGGCTGTGGAAAGATCTCGACCATATGGTCGAGTTCCACCCAGAAGCCTGGATTGGCACCTGGCTCAGCCTCTCAGCAATCCACCAAGAGCCTGAGTCAGCCCCCCCTCCAGTCATAGCTCTGCTCAGAGCAAAGGGGGATAATGAGTGATCAGCAGATTGCAGTGTAATCACTTCGTTTTCACTACAGAGCTGGTGCGGGAAAGATGCTGCATTGGATTAATGCTGCATCCACCTAGAGGAATATAAAAGTTTGTTTTTATTAAATGCCATACTTCTCTTTTAAGTTGGCTATATATGTGGATTTACTATTCCTTTTGATGTGGTTCTCACTATTTTTTAGTTATATTATCATTACATGCTCAGTTTGAATTGCCCAGTTTGCTTTTAATTTATTAGTGATCCTTTATTGGCCAAGCAGACTTCAAGACACAATTTTATTTCACAACTATAATAAGAAACTGCAGTAAAAATATTTTACTGGAGGTTATTTCAGTTACCAAAATGATTCAAGACAGTGGAAATCATTTGGAATACGCCTTATCTGAAACTGATCTCACCTTGTTGTGGTCATATTCTTAATCTGACTGCCATAGTCCTTTGTGTCCTTTAACAACAGTAAAAAATTGACTATGGTTTCATCGCAGTAACTCATCTTCCTCCAACTTGTATTTATAGTTATTGTAAAGGTATACAGAGTGCCACCTATCCTGAATTAGGCATGCAGTGTTCTGATGTTTTTGGAAGACACAGCACATATGGAAAAAAACTGTTTATAAATCCATCCACATAGCATATAGAGCAAGATCTCAAAATGGCATTGAACATAATCTCCCTAAAGTGTTCAATATCCACATAATAAAAATAATATATATGGAAGCGAGCCATTTATTAAATGATATTGATGTTTTAATATCCAGGATGGTGTATTCATTAGAATGCTATCACAGATAATGTTTAAAACATGAAGGAATAAAATGTCATCTCTGCTGATGCCTTCGCTTGAATCAATTTCTTAGGTTACTTTCCACTGCTTTTTTTCCCCCACTCCCACCAGTGAATTATTTGTTGCATATTAAAAGGAACAGTTAGGAGATGAGATGCTCTGTACTGTACTATAATAGAATGTATTAAATATTGCATATGACATGCGTGCAATATTCATGCTTCATTCTGTCACAGAACCGCCTTGTGTCATCAACCTTTTGTGTCAGCGCAAAGGACAAGTTCATAACGGACTGATATGCTTTGGTGCCATTAGCGTTGCAGGAGAGGTTACATATTACAACTGTGGATCATTGGAAAACAACATTTGATCTTCCACTTCAGTTTTTTTTTTCTTATTACACCGATACACAGTATATACACAACAGGACTTGCAGTGAAAATTTAATTAGTACTCATTACTACAATTAATACATTGGGGTAGATTTACTAAAACTGGTGCAACTTCTTACTTCAGTTTGTTCAGATAGAGTACTTTCACACTGAGCTGCCAGTCCGTTCGTGCTAAAGTGGCGCTAGTTTTAGCTGCGCTTTAGCGTTGTTTAAGTAGCATTGTTGTGCCACTTTTTGGGTGCTTTTTATGCAAAAATATGGGCAAAAAGTCCAGTTTTGCAGCACTACCAAATCCATTGCGATCCTCTCAAAGGGGACCTCAATGATGGGAAGGGGTACCAGCGGATTATGGAAATGTGGCATAGTTACCGACTTCTGACACACAGGGCAGGATGAACAATAATTTTATTTTTCCTTCATGACCCCAAGCCAATTGAATCTCTGCAATACTCTCCCTCTGGTCTTTTCTGCCCCCAAATGACCTCCAAGAATGTGCCCATGGGCTAATTCCAACACCAACATCCTGTAAGTTTTGGACACCGCAAGTTGCTCAATAGTTTCTTTTACCCTTTGAGCAACTCAATACAGTAGATGCCTTTCCACAATGAAGTACGGGTAAGCGCAAGTCTTATCTGGGTTCACTAGTTTGCCATCTACTCTAACCACATTTCCTGTGCTTTTATCGGTGTGGGGTCTTTTAACTGTTCTGTAGCAAATTTTTTCCTGTGAACCTTTAGACAGAATAAAGGTGGATAAAGAACCTGGACCAGATGGCATCCACCCATGGATCCTAAAAGAATTAAGCTCTGTAATTTAAAAGCCATTGTATCTAATTTTTGGGGACTCATTAATGACTGGAATAGTTCCACTGGATTGGCATAGGGCCAATGTGCTGCCTATATTTAACCACTGTCAGACCGGACCATTTTGCAAGCCAATGACCAGACCACTTTTTGCTATTCTGCACTGAGTCGCTTTAACTGACAACTGCACAGACGTGCGATGTGGCTCCCGAAACAAAATTGACGTCCTTTTTTTCCCACAAATACAGATTTCTTTTGGTGGTATTTGATCACCCCTGTGTTTTAAATTTTTTGAGCTTTAAACAAAAAAATTGTGACAATTTTGAAAAAAACGCATTATTTTTTACTTTTTGCTATAATAAAATTCCCCCAAAAATGTACAAAAAAATTTTTTTTCCTCAGTTTAGACTGATACGTATTCTTATACATATTTTTGGTAAAAAAAATAAATAAATCGCAATATGCTTAGTTTACAAAATAGGGGTTAGTTTTATGGCATTTTTATTAATAATTTTTTTTTTTACTAGTAATGGCGGTGATTTTTATTGTGACTGCGACATTATGGCAGACACATCAGACATTTTTGACACATTTTTGGGACCACTGTCATTTATACAGCAATCAGTGCTATACAAAAGCATTGATTCCTGTGTAAATGACACTGGCAGTGAAGGGGTTAACCACAAGGTGGTAGTGTAAGGGTTAAGTGTGTCCTAGGGGTGGGTTGCTAACTGTGGGGGGCATGGCTGTGTTTTACACATCGCTGATCTCTTCTCCAATCACAGGGAGATCAGTGTCACTGTTGCTAGGCAGAGCGGGGAGATGCTTGTTTACTTCAGCATCTCCCCTTTATTCCTCCCCGTGAGACTATTGCAGGTATCCCGCCGAAATCGAGTCTGTGGGACCTGCGATCCAACTCACGGAGGTCCAGACCGGCGTCAGCATGCAATGGCACGGCGGCAAATTTAAAGGGACGTACCTGTACGCCCATTTGCCTGTCCGTGACATTCTGCCAACGTACATCGGCGTGCTCCAGTCGGGAAGTGGTTAAAAAGGGAACAAAGTCTTTACCAAGGAACTATAGACCTGTTAGTTTAACTTCTATAGTTGGGAAGATACTGGACAGTTTAAAGAAAGACCACATAGACGAGTTCTTGCTGGAAAAAAATATTTGAAGCAACAGACAGCATGGATTCATGAAAGACAGAAGTTGTCAAACAAACTTGATTTCTTTTTATGAGGAGATAAGTAAAACCTTGGACAGAGGGGTGGCGGTGGACGTGGTATACTTGGATTTTGCAAAAGTTTTGACACAGTTCCCCATACACAGCTCATGTGTAAGGTAAAGTCTACAGGCTTGGAAATATCAACTTGTAAATGGATAGAAAACTGGCTAGAAGACAGAATTCCGAGAGTAGTGGTTAATGATTCTTACTCTGAATGGTCTAAGGTTATCAATGGTGTACCCCAAGGTTCAGTGCTGGGACCCTTACTTTTTAATATCTTTATAAAGGATATTGAGTCTGGGATTAAAAGTAACATTTCCGTCTTTGCAGATGACACAAAGCTATGCAGTAGAATAACATCCTTACAGGATGTCTCCAATTTACAAGCTGGCCTCAATGCACTAGTTGGGCGACTAAGTGGCAGATCAATGTTGATAAATGTAAAATTATGCATTTGAGGGCTAAGAATATGAATGCATCATACATACTAGGGGGAGTACAACTGGGGGATTCAATGGTGGAGAAGGATCTGGGGTTTTTGGTAGATCATAAGCTCAATAATAGCATGCAATGCCAAGCTGCGAGTTCCAAAGCGGAAAAAAGTCCTTTCTTGCATTAAGAGAGGTATGGACTCCAGAGAGAGATATAATTTGCCCCTATTCAAATCCTTAGGAAGACCTCATCTGGAATATGCAGTTCAGTTTTGTGCACCAATTCTCAAAAAGGATATCGGGGAACTGGAGAAGGTACAGAGAAGGGCAACCAAATTGATAAGAGGCATGGAGGAGCTCAGCTATAAGGAAAGATTAGAGGAACTGAATTTATTCTCTCTTGAGAAGAGGAGATTAAGGGGGGGGGGGGGTATATGATCATCATGTATAAATATATAAGGGGTCCATATAGTGAACTTGGTATTGAGTTATTCACTTTACGGTCAACACTGACAACAAGGGGGGCACTCTTTACGTCTAGAGGAAAAGAGATTTCATCTCAAAATAAGGAAAGGTTTCTTCACAGTGAGAACTGTGAAAATGTGGAATAGACTCCCTCCAGAGGTACTTCTGGCCAGCTCAGTAGATTGCTTTAAGGAAGGCCTGGATTCTTTCCTAAATGTACATAATATAACTGGGTACTAACATTTATAGGTAAAGTTGATCCAGGGAAAATCCAATTGCCTCTCTGGAATCAGGAAGGAAGTTTTTCCCCTGCTGTAGCAAATTGGATCCTGCTTTTCTGGGGGGTTTTCACCTTCCTCTGGATCAACTGTGGGTCGAGGATTGGGTATATGGGATTGTATGATATTTTTTATTTTATTTTTTTATGGTTGAACTAGGTTGACTTTTTCAACCTGTCTATGTAACCTCTACATCAAAAAACTCAGACGGCATGTTTTTGTTTGAGGATGTTGGCTCCTCCCCAGTCAATACCAGCAAGGAGAATTCTGGATATTCCTCACCTCTCAGAGGACTTCTGTGATTCACCTTCCTGGTCTAAAGGGGTGACAGAGTTTTGGAAAATCCCTCCCCACATTGGCATCATGTGGTAAGTGAAGCTCTAACTCCACCTGATGGGTGGGTTACCTTTGGGGGTACCACAAATAGGAATGTAAAAAGACAAGGATGAAGACAGATATGTAGGAATAATAGTGCTAAAGGCTTTACTGGCAGCAGTAAAGATTTTAAAATTAATTTCATCAGCCATTTTCAGCCAAAGTAATTACTGGCAAAGGGACACTACTTAAAGTGTCACTAAACCCAGGACCCTACATGCACTATATCTGGTTTCCCACAGTACACAAGACAGGGTAATGCAATAGTTTTAGTAAACAAACTGCTAAATACCTTTTCTCATCAGCAGTATATAGTAGTCTTGTGGCTTTCATCTTTGTCTGGCCGAGCACTGAATAAAGCTTGTAGGAGTTTTCTTTCTCCTCTGACTGTCCTATGAGGCTGCATGACCTCTGACCCTCTGGACAGTTCTGATTGGCCTTGTACTAATCATATGCACCCTCCCAAAAAAAAAACCCTCTAGCAATACACACTAAACTGAGCATGTGCAGATTTCCCCCAAGACTCTGTACTATCAGGAGATGGATTTGGGACTGTGGAAAAAGGAGAAGATCAGAGAAGACAGGATAAAACAAAAGGTTTTACACAATGCGCAGGATTAACCCCTTAGGTTCCAGAGTGAGTATATCAAGCTTGCTTTACTGCATATACAGACTCATTTTACTGTTGTGTGTTTAGTAACACTAAGCGTCTCTCTCTTTGAGCCAAGAGGCGCATGATATGAAAGTTTGTTACGGTATATGTCACATTGTTAAAAAGTAGCTGGTGTCTTACAGCAAGATGTAGGCTGTGTTTTTAATCAGATTTAAAATGCTCATGAAATGTTGTAAAAGCAGTTACTTCAAGAACAAGCAAATTCAGCAGATCTAGATATAGTGCGGTAAAATTCAACCTTGCCCCCCTCCCAACCTATCCTTATGGTTAGTTATGCCATGGTGTCAAATGCTGTAGGAGTCCTAAAATACCACATTCACAGCCACCCCTTTGACTTTCTGCTTACTTCCTCACACAAGGTAAGTAAACATGTTTCACATCTATTGTCTTCCCTAAACCAATTGTGACCATTACTTCAACCCCTGAATTATGTTTTAAACTATAGAAGACTAACCTTTGTAGTTGATCTCTTTTTAAAATTGATACATTTGCCTTGGCTCAATATATTGGTACCAAGCTAGTGATAAAAAGGGTAATTTAAGGTGATAAATAAAGGGTTAGAAATAATGCAACTCAGTCACTGGGGGGGGGGGGTTCATGGGTGTAAAACATCCCTCTATGTGCATTATTCACATTTATTTGGTATATAATGCTTTGTGTATCGAATCAGTGTTAAAACACAGTGGAACACATGAAATAGTGAAATAATACCATCCTGAACATAAGCACCACCCAATGCATTTGCAATAGCCTAAATGATTCTGCCCTCCCCCTCTATGATGTATACTTCCTGCGATAGGAAGGCTGATGACTCAATTTACATCCAGTGGTGAATGGCTTCTTCTGGCTGCACCTGTGCAGTACATCTCCATACAATTCTGTGGGGCTCATCTACCTCTCCCGACGGGAAGATAACCCCATGAAAGTCTATGGGACTGCAATGTACCCAGGAGAGGGAGTCTTTCACCACTCAATGTAAACAAAGGGGCAATGGCCATCAGATCTCAGTAAGTATACATCTGTGGAGGGCAGAGTTGGATTGTCTATGTTGGGGCAAAACAAAAGTACACTTATTCATTAACTATTTTTCAAAGGACCTG
Organism: Lithobates pipiens; assembly: GCF_037356315.1. NCBI lineage: Eukaryota > Metazoa > Chordata > Amphibia > Anura > Ranidae > Lithobates > Lithobates pipiens. The sequence continues at coordinate 224,319,560 of NW_027507903.1, forward strand.
CATGCTCGCACCTACTGTAGACTTTCTACTGTCCATATATTTAAAGTGGAATTCAAGCCTAACACTAACTAATCTTAAATTTGAAAAATTTCTCCCAAGGACCTATAGGCAGCTAGAAAAAAATTGGACTGAATAGAATACATAAAAAAAGTTCTTTATTACGTACAAATATATATGAAAAAAAACACATGAATTAAAAACTGCATGAGCTCTGGTATGCATAGTTTTCAAACATGAGATGTCAATATTGCAAATAGCAAAAAAGAGTTTAACACTAAATGCTATTGCTCACAGAAAAGCAATTGCTAACTATTCTTAACCACTCTAACCCCCCTGACGGTATTCCCGAGTCTGGCTCGGGGTGGAATTTTCATACCAAAAGTGGTATCCCCGAGCCAGACTCGGGACTGCATCGCTGGATCCAGGAGGAGGTTTACTCACCTTCTCCCTCGGATCCAGCGTTGTCTCCCCGCTGTACGAGCGAGCCGTGTCTCGCTCGATGCATCACATCGCCAATCTCCGTGCCCTGCGAGCATTGCGACGCACGGGGACGGAGAACGGCGCCAAATTCAAAAAGTGAAACAAACAGTAAACATACAGTATAATGTAATCTTACAGATTACATTGCTGTATGTAAATATTTCACATCCCCGTTGTCCCTAGTGGTCTGCCCAGTGTCCTGCATGCAGTTTTATGTAATAAAAACTGTTCTTTATGCCTGGAAACTGGAGATTGTCCATAGCAACCAAAACTGTCCTTTTACATCAAAAATGGTTTTAGACCAGCTAGAAAACAGCGATAATAAATTAGAATCACTCGCAGAATTGAGCAATAGCGATTTGTGGGGAGATTCGTCATCAAATACTGAAAAGTAATGACAGTGACAATTCTGCAACTGAGCAAATTTCAGTGTTTTTGATTTGATTACATTATTGAATAATGTTTATTATTGTTATATTATTATTTGGTACAATTATTTATAATTATTTATTATATTATAATTTATGATTTCATTTTTCAAACTTTATCATACCCGAGATGGCTGCTAGACTCTGGTTTGGACAGATTTAAGTGAGTTATTCCTAAGAATTGCAGGACTACAAAATAAAACGCCAAATTTTCATGCAAAATAATGGTACCGCTTTTAGCACCTAAGCACTTTAGCATTTTTTGAGATGGATAGAGCTTTATTTTGCTGGTATTTAATCAACCCTGGGTTTTGTTTTGTTTTTTGCAAAAAACTGACAAAATAAAAAAACAAAAAACAAAAACACATCTTTCCCAGTTTCTATTATAATATTTAGCAATTAAAGAGGAGGGCCAGCTTTTAATTTTTTTTTTTTTTAAGTCAGCAGCTGCAAACACTGTAGCTGCTGACGATGTCAGCTGCCCGAGGCTGACCCGTCCCTCGGCTCTCGGGTCCCGGTGCCACCATTTCAACTAAGGGAAACAGGCAGTGGAGCCTTGCGGCTTCACTGCCCATTTCCTACTGCGCATGCGTGAGTCGTGCAGCGCTTTGTGAATGGGGCGCGTTGTGTTTTGGGACACACAGTTCCCAGAACACAGCAAGACCCATTACCCAGAAGACGCCACACGGAGGAGAGAAGACAGAACATCACCACGAGGGGGAAGAGGCAGATTAGGATGATATGCCTAGCAACAGGCATTTCTGGTAAGTTTAAAAAAAAAAATGTTTTCATTTTTTTTTTTGCTGATTTTTTGCTCATTTTTAATGTACTTTTGTTTTTCAGGGTGGCCCTCCACTTTAAGTAATTTTTCTTTATACATTTAGGCCAACATTTATACTGCTACATTTCTTTGGTAAGCATAAACCAAATTGGTGTATATTATTTAGTCTGTGTGAAAGTTATGGAGTCTACAAGTTATTCGTATCTTAATTTATCAATCCTGATGCATTGACTGGCTATCTAATTTCTTGAGGCCCTCCAATTCTTTGGAAAATTAAGAAATTAAATAAAAAAAGTTTTTTTTCACAAATGGTCATATTAACAAGTTATTTCTCACACACAGCATAGACATACATGCAATTACACCCTAAAACACATACTGCTACTACTCTTGAGTAAGGGGAGACCATATGTATGAGACTTCTTCACAGCCTAGCCGCATAGAGGGGCCCAACATCCAAGCACAAAAGACAAAGGAAACCTTTACAAAATTACCATGTTTTGAAAAGCAAAACACCCAAACATATTTTCTATAAGGCATGAGTCTTTTGAACAATTTTTTTTTGCCACAAATTTTTGGAAAACGTGAAAAGAAAATTAAAACATATTTTTTTTCTTTTACACAAAGTTGTCAGTTTATAAGATATTTCCAACAAATAGCATGGCTATACCAAGAAATACATCCCAAAATTCATTCTACTACTCCTCTTGAGTATTGTGATACCATATGTGTGAGACTTTCACAGCTAGCCACATAGAGAGGCCCAACATCAAAGCAGCTCCTTCAGGCATTCTAGGGCATAAATCACACATTTAATTTCTTGACTATCCATTACACTTTTGAAGATCCTGGACCACCAGTACAATGGAAACACCCACAAAATAACCACATTTTGGAAAACAAACATCCATATGTATTTTCTATGAGGCATAATAAGTCTTTTGTACATGCCATTTTTTTTTCACAAGTTTTTAGAATATGACAAGAAATGTATTTATTTTTTTTCTTTCATCCAGGGATCTAGTGCTGTTGGTGTTTTGTCAATTAGCAATGGGGTTTATAATGCTGCTGGTGGTTGCCTGGTCTTCAGATCGCCTCATCCTTTTTGGAGGGATCCTTTCCTCCCCTGATTTAGTCACTGATCCACTACTTTCAACAGATGTGTACTCCAACTCAAAATCAGGCAGTGAGAGCTCCCCACTACTCTCATTCATCATACTGAGGATTTGAAATTCTTCCTTACTAGTATAAATTTTTTTTAGACATGGCTTGCTCTGTTGACACCAAGACAGGCACACTGCTGATGGCGACTGTGTGATGGGTACACTGCTGATGGCTGGCTGTTTGATGGGTACACTGCTGATGGGTGGCTGTGTGATGGGTACACGGCTAATGGCAGATCTGTGACAGGTACATTGCTGATGGACAGCACTGATGGCTGCTGTATAACAGGTACACTGCTACTGTGGCACAGATGGCTGATGTGTGACAGGTACACGGATAAGGCTGCACTAATGGCTGCTGTGTGACAAGTACACTTTTTTTTCAGGGCTATTAGGGCAGTCTGTGGTTTAAACAGGAATGTAGAGGGTTAAATCGGTAACTTACTGTTCTGGATTCTCCTTCTTCCCTGGGGACAAGCATGATCAGCAAGTCTGGGAGGATGTCTAACAACATCCACCCGGAACGGAATCGTCCCCGCCTGGCTGTCATTTCACTAGAAGTCATACGGGAACTGCTTTAAAATGCCCCCCCACCCCTCCTCCTACCTATCCTGTGTAAAAAAAAAAGATTTGTAAACCTACCTTTTTTAAATTTGGTCATGTAATCTTGCTCCGACTCCCCTGTGTCAATGAGCACTCAAAACTGTCTCATGGCCCAGACGTTGCTGGTGATCTCTCCTCTCCACTGCAGCTGCTGTTCACTGACACAGAGCCGGAGCTGCCGAATCACATGACCCAAGCAGACTGAAAAAAGGTAAAAAGTATACAGACTTTTTTTGCAAAGTGTAGGCAGGATAGGTAGGAGGGGTGGGGAGGAAACATTTATAAGAATAGTTAGGGTTTAACTTGAACTCCACTTTAAAGGTCTTTTGTGGGAATGTATCTTACCTCAACATTTACAGTAAGCTCTTCAATATTTGAAATGAACCGATTAATTCTAGTTGGAGCTTCTATATAATATCCATAAATCTATCCTGTAATATATTTATACACGTTTCCTTTTATTGTAGCAGTAGTGTCCTCATACCATTTAATTGCAAGGTATTAAAAATCTCCCATTATTACCACTGTAGGAGTCTCTACCTTCACATGAATACTTGGTAGGAGGAGGGGGGTGGGTGTCCTGAATATGTTGTTTGTTTCAAGATCAATAATAACATTTTAGGAATTATCAGGTAAAACATGCTCTTTTCTGTCATTGGACTGTATCCCCATAGCATTTTAGTACACTACAGTTCTGTCAATAAGCCCGACACACTCCTAGCTAATTAGAGCAATAGTGATTTCTTGCTTCCGTAAGGCTTGCTTTGACAAACATGTTCGGCCCACAACATATCGCTATTAAATATTATTAAAACGGTAACTAACCTTAAAAATTATAGTAAGTCTACAATGAATAATGCCCTGTACACACGGTCGGACTTTCCGATGGAAAATGTGCGCTCGGACTGTGTTGCTGGAAATTCCAATTGTGACTTTTTTCATCGGAATTTCCGACACACAAAGTTTGAGATCTGGATCTAAAATTTTCCAACAACAAAATCTGAATGTTTAAATTACGATCATGTGTAGATATTTCTGACGCACAATGTGCCATGCATGCTCAGAATAGATTACCAGATGAACTATGGCTACTGGCCTCTTTATAGTGGCACGGTCAGACTTTCCGACGGAAAATGTGCGCTCGGACTGTGTTGGAAATTCCAATCGTGACTTTTTTCATTGGAATTTCCGACACACAAAGTTTGCGATCTTGATCTAAAATTTTCCAACAACAAAATCCGATTGTTTAAATTATGATCAAGTGTAGACAATTCTGATGCACAATGTGCCATGCATGCTCAGAATAGATTACGAGATGAAAACTATTGGCTACTGGCCTCTTTATAGTCCCGTCATACATGGTTTACTTCACCTCTTTCTGAATGAACTTTGTGTGACCATGTGTATGCTAGACAAGTTTGTGCCAAAATCTGTCGGAAAAAAATCAGACGGATTTTATCGTCGCAATGTCCGACCCTGTGTACAGGGCATAAGAGGGCATTGTTGATTTTCAATGTCAAAGGTAATTATTGATAGTTTGCATGCAATTGCCATTCATTCACTTCATATTTAAACAGAAAAAAATAAATAAATATGAGGTGTGTGCGAAAAAAAAATCTACACTTCTTTTTCTCAGTATCCTGTTAGGATAACATGTTATGCAATGCAAATTCTGTCACTTTTTGTTTCCAAATTTTATTTTTTGCTCGAAAATTACTTATAACCCCCAAAACATTATATATATTTTTTTAGCAGACACCCTAAGAAATAAAATGGTGATTGTTACATTTTTTTATGCCATACGGTATTTGTGCAGCAGTTTTTCAAAAGCAATTTGGGGGAAAATACACTTTAATGAATAAAAAAAAAACTAAAAATATGTATCCCAATTTTTCTGAAAATATAAAAGATATTACGCTGAGTAAATAGATACCTAACATTTAAAAAATTGTGTTTTAAAATTGCTCACACTCATGCAACAAACTATAGTACATAGTCGCTAGTATCTCCATACTGTTGGCCACGCTTTAATTTTTTACACTTAACCTGTTTGGAGTTAGGAGGTCTGGTGCTAGAATTACTGCTCTTGCTCTAACGTTTGCGGCGATACCACACATGTGTGGTATAAACACCATTTATATATGTATGCACAACTTACGTATGCGTTCACTTCTGCGTGCAAGCACAAAGGAATTGGGTGCTTTACTTTTTTTTATCACTTTTATTCCTATTACAAGGGATGTAAACATTCCTTGTAATAGAAAAAAGGATGCCGGGTCCTCTTTATGGACAGATCTACTTTACCTTTAAAAGAAAAATAAAAATATTTTGCTTTTAAAAAAAAAGTTTTTACTTCCGCCCAAGCCCAGAAGGGATGTCATGACGTCACTTCGATCCTCCAAGGCCATAGAGACAAAGGGGGTCTACGCTCTCATTGTCTGTGACTAGCCAGCTGCACTGTCAGATCGTTTCTCAGGAAGACGGTAAGCCCGAGTAGAGGTAGAGCTGAAAGCGATCGGTTGGGCTAATGAGCTGCTTTAGATACCAGGGTTTTGTCTGATAGGTAACAGCACTGATGCCATAACATCACCAAAAGTCCAAAGTAGGATTAGTGGGGGGGGGGGGGTGTTGGTAAAATTGCTCTAAATGTACTGGCCCTTTAAATGCACTAATAAAGTAACATTGACACAAAGAGGACCAATGTCAGCAAAATAGTTATTTTATCTTATCAAGTCTCAGTCACAAACAAAATTAATAGATAAAACAAAATTAGACTGCAAGCTTGAATGAACAAGAAAACTGTGCCTGGAGTCACGTACAGTGCTATGAATATTTATGAATAACACTTTTTTATGGCATAGACATTTTAAGACACACATTCAATGCACATTTATTCCAAGCGTGACTTTCTATATGGTTTCTTGGAAATCCGTTTGTTTAATGTAAAATTTTATGTGATGTTCCAAAAGAGACTTGAGATGCACATTTCCTAAAGCTACAACATGACATAACTGGCTGACAGCTCTGAGTTCTAGAACATCCGTTAAAAGACATATTCAAAATGACAATTTGTGTGCAGCCAGCCCTGGAGAAGCCAGCTCTCTCCTCTGTGTAGCAAACCTGTTAGATAAAAACAATATAAACACCTTTCCTGCAACCTTCTATGGCAAAAGCAATCCTGTTTTAAAAGGAGTAACACCTACACTATGCATGGCATCTTGCTAGAGGGGTTTTCATATTATCTCTTTTGCTTAAAACACCTTCCATTACAGCTTAAAATACATTTTATATCATAGCGGCAACATCTCTCATGCCACCCTGAATAAGAAGCACAGGTCATCTGAAATCCCACTGAGGTTAGAAGACTATTAGCAAACAGCAGCTTAGGAAGGGCTAGAAAACAGGCAGGGTTCTACGTTATTTCAAACTCTCAGAGATATTTGATCGGGAAATTGTCCATTAAAAAATAAATGATTATGTGCCTATTGCAGCAAATAAAGGGGAATTGTCCATTAAAAAAAATATATTATGTGCCTATTGCAGCAAATAAAGGTCATCGAAAAGTCTGGCTTCTGTTGAGTCCAGAATTCCCATCTCTGTTCAAGCCCACCTGGCAATTTGTGTTTTTTTTTCCAATTCACCTTGGGGTGTGTTGACACCCACATTGTTTTCTTCACCATCTTGTTGTAGTCTGGTGGATGCGGAGGCATGTGCAGACACCATTAGCAAGATCAAAACAACCTTTTTAATTATTGTAATGGCGTCTGCACATGCCCCCGCATCCACCAATCAAGGTGTAGAAACAACAATGATCAAGAGAAATGCAAGGCAACTGAGCTAAATTCCAAGTGTTGTTACAAAGGGTCCGAATACTTATGCCAATGTGATAGTTCAGACAAACACCCCAAAAAGTTGAAGGGGGTGTGAATAATTAATTAATACGCTGTATGTCAGCACCTATGAAATAAAAAAAGGAAGAAAAAAAAATGACTAAAGTTACAAAAATTGTTCATCCAGACAGTGAGGGTAATATGAATGAATATATATATATATATATATATATATATATATATATATATATATATATATATATATATATATATATATATATATATATATATATATTGTATACATCTATTTATTGAAATATTGATCTTTGATGTTTTCATAGACAGATCTATGTTATGTAGTATTTCTTCCTGATGAAGCTCATTGTGAGCCGTAGTATAGATTATCTACATTGAGTAAGCACTGCTATTTATTAGAGATTTTTAACTTAATATTGTAATGTTGACATACATAACAAACTGTATTAAGTGGTATAGCACAGTGTTTAAGTTGTCTGGTGGTAACCGACACCGAAACTTTTTACAACGGTGTATTTTAATCAACGGTTCATGTTGTAACAAAGTAACTTAACTAATTGTGAATTTTATTGATGGTACATTAAAAGTCTTATTTCTGTATGTTAAAATTGTCTATTCTTTATGTAAAATAGCTTACAAAAGTGGAATCCCCTCAGATGTACTGAGTTGCAGAGAACTTGCCACAGATATAATAAAATCTGTTTCTAAAGTTTCTGTTCACAGACCCTTTTGGTATAGAAGAACCATTTATAGTTTTGGTTTTCTGATAACTTGGTGCAAGCAAAATATTATATACAAAAAACAATTACAGTTTTTACCTTGCACTGACAAAGTGTGCATTCTGTGCCATGCTTAATCCAAGAAGATCCTGTAAAACGAACCACATTGGTTTCATCTACACATGTCTTTGTGATGTCATTGCGTATTATGTCAGCTTGACATGGGTCGTTAATGCATCGCGGACAGCATTCACTTTCAGGAACCACACTAAATTCGCAGTCAACTTCTGGGCAAGGCAGAGGCCAGCAATCAACTTCACCTTGCTGAATAAAAAAAATAAAAAATAAAAAAAAAAGTAAATAATACTGTACAGATTAAATCAATTTTGACTTGTTCATTTAACAGCATTTGAGATGAATCTTTCCTTTAAATGAGTACGGTCGATAAATTTATTTAACATCATGTTATCACTATATACCATTTTTTGCTTTAAATTTGAGTTTCCCATATCAGTTTACTAAAATGCTCAACAACCCCAGTTCCCAGCTGCTATACTTCATTAGAAATAATTTTTGGGTATGCTTAAATTATAACTATAGTCAAAACTTTTCTTTTATATTTGGACTGAGTAATGAAGGGTAATTGCTGCCTGTGCTCTTGATTTGTGATCTAATTATCTTGAATCAGCAAAGTTACAGGGAAAGAAAATAAGGGTAAACCCAACATTGTGAGATGCCACCAGAAGAAGAATAGAGGTGAAATCAAGGTTGGAGACTGGAACTTCTATTCTCTTGGCAACTGTCAGAAAAGATTTTCCTTACATTGGAATAATATTTTTACACTTCCTGCTGCATCTACAGGACAGAATGTGAAGGTAAACCTCCCTGGTGAGACAAAGATGGCAAAAAAAAAAAAAATATCTGACAGTGGGTTTAACCCTCTCTTACTCTGTCTGAAAAAAATGGCTTTATATACACTAACTGCATAGAGTAACAGACCTATGACCACCCCAGCCATGCAAAACAGTCTGCCGACATGATGGCTTATTTATTACCTGTTTGGAGTCTCATGTACATGCAGCTGACTGTTTAACAGTACCAATTCCCCTCCCAGTAACCAATCTGTTATTTCCTTTCCTGATGCTACCGAAGGTTACAGCATGTAAGGTTAAACTATATTCTTCACTTAATTACTTTGCCCAAAAAAGGTCTTCATGGTTAGACTAAACCCTGGTAACTGCTGCTAGAGGAGTACGGAACTGCAAAAGAGATTGTTGGGTGACAAACAAATAAGTGAGTTGGAGTTAGTTAAACCAATAATGCCATTAAAATGTACGATTAGACATCATTCTACCTTACTTCACTTTAGAAGCCCAGCTTCACATTCAGAACCCTTTTACACAATAATTACCGTATCATGTTACCATTTATAAATACAATAAATATACTGTTAATACTTTGTTTCTTTCTGTTTATGGATAATTAAATGGAGTTCTGGGTTTTAGTAGGTTTCTTTAATCTATTTAAAAAATAAGAGATTTTTTTTTTGGAATCATACTTACCTAGGTGGATGCAGTATCGGTCCAATGCTGCATCTTTCCTCCGCTGGCTCTAAGACTGAGAACCGAGTGAACAAACACCGCTGATCACTCAGTTCTCAGAGCTCTCTGAGCAGAGATTTGGTAACTGTCAGTCACTCTCTGCTCTGGCCTCCCTCCCCGTGTTCACTGGAGCACTGGGCTGTGGATGGAGGGGCTCACATGTGGGTGGATCCTGACCATGTGTTCTTTCCTGAGCCTGGACCGGCTTTGTGATGTCAGCAGACACTCCGGAGATCCACAGGAGAAGTACAGCCAAACAAGCTTTGGCTGGACTTCTCCTTTAAAAATTAATAAATGGAAATGTTACTGTCACTTTTTTGGGGTATTAAAAGGATTCATTTATTAATGTAAATGTTTTTTTTTTCTCTATAACATTCATGGACATCATAATGATGGACTGTAATAAGTGAACAGCTGCTTATTTGCAGTTTGAATGTTTATAGCAAGCTTCCATTACTCTAGTAGATCCTGTAAAGAAGCTGTACGTGTCTAAAATTTAGATCCAGATATAGGTCATCAGCACACCAAGGATCTCTAAGATAGCGTCCAAACATTTTATTAAGTAATCACAGCATAAAATAGCCACATTTATTCAGCCACGTGTCACTTACCTGAAGGAGAGGTCCTGCGCGTCCCAGAAACATTGCTATTTTATGTTGTGATATGACCAATTCTAACAAACTTTTGGATACCAACTCAGAGATCCTTGGTGTGTTGGTGACATATTGCTTAACCACTTCGCATTCAGGCCAATTCTGACACTTCGCTCCTACACGTAAAAATCATCATATTTTTGCTATAAAATTACATAGAACCCCCAAACATTTTATATGTTTTTTAGCAGACACCCTAGAGAATACAATGGTGGTCATAGCAGCTTTTTATCTCGCACTATATTTGTGCAGTAATTTTTCAAACGCGTTTAAAAAAAAAAAAACTGATCCATGCTTTAAAAAACAAAACAAAAAAAAACAGTAAAGTTAGCCCAATTTTTTTGCATAATGTGAAAGATGAAGTTACGCCGATAAATAGATGCCTAGATGATGCATAGATGTCATGCTTCAAAATTGCACGCGAACGTGGAATGGCGCCAAACTTCGGTACTTAAAAATTCCCATAGGCAACGCTTTAACATTTTTTACTAGTTACATATTTTGAGTTACAGAGGATGTCTAGGGTTAGAATTATTTCTCTCGCATTAACGTTCGCGGCGACACCTCACATGTGTTGTTTGAACACCGTTTTCATATGTGGGCGGGACTTACGTATGCGTTTGCTTCTGCATGCGAGCACATGGAGACAGGGGTGCTTTAAAAAAAAAAATTTCATCAATTTTACTTAATTTTTATTTTGATACTTTTTAATAATGTGATCTAAAAATGTGATCACTTTTATTCCTTTTACAAGGAATGTAAACATCCCTTGTAATATGAATATGATATGACAGGACCTCTTTACAGTGAGATATGGGTTTAATAAGACCCCACATCTCACCTCTAGGCTGGGAAGCCTAAAATAAAAAAAAAAACAAAAAAAAAAACGATCCTGGCTTCACAGTCTAGGCGGCCCTGTTTTTTTGAATGCAGAGGCTGAGCGTGACATCATAACATCGCGCCCGGCCTCCGACGATCATAGAGACTCCGGTGACCATCCGATCTGCCGGAAATCTCTATGGTGGACATCCGGGGCCGGCGGATCCTTCCGATCCCTGCGGTGAGACGGTAGAAGCACCGCAGGGAGGCGGGTGTCCCCTTTTGCCGCCCGTAAGAACGATCAAACAGTGGAACAGCCACTATTCATTTGTATGGTGTAGGGAATCGCTGGCTGAAATGCTGAGGCTACAGGCATCATTCAGATATACCACCGCAAAGTCGAGGCATCATATGACGGCCTGCCCACGGCAAGTGGTTAATCTGTGCCAAAACAACTTCCCAGTCAATGGTTGCTGCAGCACCAATTTACCTAACAGACATTTCCAGGAACATGTGCATTGGCAACATTTCACTGCTTAATGTTTAGGGTGTGTTGGCGGGAAAAAAAGGCGTTCTACAAACAAGAATTATAAAGTAGTTCATTACCATTTAAACAGATTATAAAATGCTTTATATAGAGCTAAAAAAAAACTGTGCAGATACATTACTGTAGGTGTTTTTTCCTAATTTCTCTGGTATATCTTTATGTGTAATGTAATAGTGAATTGTGGATTACAGCTGTTCTATAGTATGAAAACTGACAAAGCAAAATCTTTATGTAAAATAGTTTATCATCATCAATGATTTTTACAAGATTTTTCTTCTGAATGTAATCTGTTAAAGAAGGTAAGAGATATAATAACCAGCCCAAAAAAGTGTCTTGTTTTACTGGTTACTAATCCTGCTCTGTTTACCAATAGAAGTACCGGTAATCGAAGTTTGGGTTTTAGAATTTACAATAGGAACGTTTATTAAGTGAAAGACTTTTTCATGTAGCCAGAAGAGTGCAACATCATTGGTATTTATACATGGGTACGTACCAAACATCTGCACTGCTGACAGTTTTGTATCCAAGTTTCTCCACTTTTATAGGTAATATCTCCATTTTGATGCAGGCATTGACTGCTGAGCCGTGGATCACATTCAGGACAGCAAAACAAGTCAACCGTTGGATTTTCGCAGTCACAAACCATGCGACGACACATTACCAATCCAACCTGTGCAAAGATTGTACAGCATTAATTTACCTAATTATAGACATATATACAAACAATCTGCCATTGCCATGTTGTAGAATTTGGTGTTCTTTTGAAAAACAAAAACTAACCTGGCATGAACAAACTGAACACCGATCATTATCCAATACCCAGATTTGCCCATTGTGCTTAATTTTGCCTTCATGTATACAATCGCCAGAGCAATTTTTTCCATGTGGACAGCGGCAGTCATACCCACCATCCAAATTGAAGCAAACAGTATCATTATTACAGCCGTGTCTTCCTGTTAAACATTCATCAATATCTGTAGAAAATATGAGAAACAAATCATATCAATTAGGTCAAAATTCACGATTCCAACGTTAGTTGGATAGAAAGCTAAAACTGAAAAAATGTGAAGCCCATGCACAAATTGTAGTTGCAATTCTTTATAGTAATGTACACTTTTTCAACCAAGTTTATTTGCAGAAATTCAAGTTAAAGTAAATCACTAATGTTCTTGCAGCATAATTTGTGAATGCACTAATATATTACATGGCTACAGTACATTGACGAAACATCCAACCGCCTTTGTTATTTCATAAAGTATCTACTTACAAATTTAGCTTGAAATATTGTAAAATGACTACAGAGAACGGCTATGTTGGGTTTCTTCTCCCAAACAAATTTAGTTTGGTCATGTTGCCAATATACCGATTAGGTTACTACTAAAATTATCGAAAACTAGAGACATATGGCAACTGCTACTGTTGATCTTTTTCTTTTTACCATGGACTTCATTATTCTTCCTCTGATTGGTTAATTAGTAGACCTGCTAAATATATCTGCTCCCCCCCCTTTATTCCTAATGTTCCGGTGTTTTCGGTATTGCTCTCTTCTTTCCCCCCTGCATAGTACACATTTAGATGGCAGTTGTCAACATGTTTGAATCATACAAAATATTTTTTTTATTATAAAATATGCTAAAAAAAACACCCTTTTCATGTATGATGTCTGCATATTTTTGATGTTTTTTAACAAATTTTGTAATAAAAATCCTTTTGAATTAATTTTCAAAATTTGGGGGTACCGAGAAAGTCCCTTTTCCTTGCATACCACATTTTTGTATAGTACATCTCAGATGTGGTATCCCAATACTACTCTTGTGAGGAATTTCAGTAGGTAATTCACATAACAAAATATACAGAGAAAGACCCCTTTTCTTCTCACGCCATATCTTTGTCATTTTTTCATCTTTCCATCTATTAAATCTTCTGCCCGTGTTGTTTTAACTTTGGATAGTAAAACATTATTTTTTCTGCCAGTAAATACCTTATACAGCCCACTTCCTGTTTCTTGCCTTAGCCTAGACTTATGACTCGTGAGAGTTTGCCAGGAAGGGAGGGAGGGAGGAAGAGTCATAAGAGGGCCAATGAGGGCTGCAGAGCTGGAGGGGTGAATCTGTTTGTCTGTGTAAATCCAGGAAGTGAACAGGAAGCAGCTTTAGCTGCCCACAGTTAAAATGGTTGCAGCCAGACTCAGTATAGGGAGAGTTCTGCAGCATATTTTGCAAGTACATAATCACAGTATATATAAAATAATATGCTAAGCGGTTGGAGGGAAGCTTCAGAATGGCAAAGATGTTTTTATTACAAATTATGGAAGCAAACTGCAGTTCCTCTTTAACTACACATATACTGTACATAATATGCTACTTGCTTGGCTGCCATGCTGAACTCTTATGCCTTGTACAGACGGTCAGACATTCCAACCACAAAATCCGTCTGATTTTTTCTGATGGATTTTGTCCGAAACTGGTGTTACATACACACGGTCGGACAAAGTTGTTAGAAAATCCGATCGTTCGGAACGTGGTGATGTTCGTTGCATATGACGGGACTACGTAGAAGCTAATAGCCAATAGCTTTGTTCTTGTAATTTGATCTGAGCATGCGTGGCAATTTGTCCATCGGAATTCTCTACAAATGATCTGATTTTTTTGTCTGAAAATTTTAGATCCTGCTCTCAAATTTTTTCCGTCAGAATTTCCGACGGAAAAAGTCCCATAGAGCCCCCACACAATCTGATTTTCCGACAATATAATCCGATCAAACCTTTTCCATCTGAATTTCCGACCGTGTGTACAGGGCATTAGTCTTAATACATTCTGAGTCACTGACATGTACATGTATGCAGATTAGGAATTTACATTTGACTTAAAGCACTGGAGAAGAGGGAGGGTGGCAGACAGGTAAATGTAATTTTTTGAAATAGTTCAGGCATTGGAACTTATTTATTTCTTTTAGTTTGGGTTTTCTCTAAAGCTTTTGGTTGCACCACGAGTTGCTCATAAAATATGCAAGCCTCGCAGTCTTGCACTCAATGTAAACACTCAGTAAGGTTATGCCAATCAATATAAAACATCTTCACATTTACATAAGGAAAAACCGGTAAATCTATTTGATTGAATCTTTGCACTCTCAGTAAATTCTGTGAGTTTGACATCTGATTACAGAAGTCAGCACAGAATTTACAACAGCTGATAAATAAATCAGTGGCCATGTGACTTTGCAATTCTACCATTGCAGACTACTATAATCCAATAAATAAATAGAAGTAGCACAAATATAATACATTGACATATTACAGGCAAAGTATTCGATTTTGTGTAAAATAGAGTACTGAATACAAAATAAAGAACTTGAAAAAAAAATTAAATATTTTTAAACATTTTTTCTGAAAATTATATTATTAGTTATATCACCACCATAATATTTTAGAAACCCTCCTACATGTTTCACAAATAGCTCTACAAATGTACCAAAGAAGTAGAGCATATTTGCAAAGGGAATTATCACTTAATGTCACATTATTAAACACATTGGGTGGAACTAGACATACTGACGTCACCAGACATGCTTGCCAACCGAATCTTGAATTTTTTCCCCGAACAGCTCTTTAGTGACGTACAACATGCCAGAGTTTTTAACCTTTTAGAATAAACTGTTTTAAACCCGATTTACACAATTGGTAGTGTCCCTGTTCTCTTTTCTTTACATACTGTACATTTCTTATTAGGTTGATGTCTATGGAAACCGATGGCCCTGTATTCAAAAGGTGGATGCATTCATCATGATAACACATCATCCATGCTGTTTATGCCCACTCAGTCATTGGGGGGTCATTAACTTCTGGTAAGCTGGCACTGAGGTGGCATGAACAACACTGGGAGCATTTCACTTATCAGAAGAATATTTTGGATTTCACTTAAACATGAGCGTTGAATTGGGACTTTTGTATTGGACTTCTCATTTGATAGTTCATATCAATTCACTGTATGGCACTTTTAATTTCACACACGTTTATGTGAATATTGGGCACTATTGTTGTGAGTTTTTGGTTTGCAGTGATAGTGTATTATATATCAACATTTTGTGAAGGGATTAGTGCAGCACTTATATAATTATTATTTTTAATATTAGGTATTCTCTACAAAGTGACTTTTCATTTAACTGCACCCCATTATCTTATATTCCTAGATCTACAGGTTAAAACTTCAGTTCATATAAAGTTTCAGACGTCACCACTGACTCCTTCTATTAATTGGAGATTCCAGCTGCAAGATTGTCCTGCCACAGTTCCTAAATGGTTTCCACCTAACTTATAGAGTTGGGCATTTTCACCCACCTTGGATGGTCTACTGCTATTGCATTTGCCAATATATAAAATAAACTTAAACAGGAGATCTGCACCTGACAGACATGATAAGAAAACACTCATCAGCCTTCGGCTCGGTTCACATATATGTGGTGCAGGAAACACAGCGAATTCTGTGCACTTCCTGCACTGCATTGAAATCACACAGTGTTAATGCATACCACATGTTAAGTTGACACCAAAAATGCAAAAATCGCAAAATGCAGTGCTATTGAATGATTCTGATCCCATAGGTGCAAACACCCATGCGATCCTATTCAAGTGCGGGGATATAGAAAGGATCCTGCATCTGCAAATTTGGTGTGATTTCAGCCATACAAATCAATCAGGCTGGGTTCACATATATGTGGTAATGCTGCATGTGATTCGGATAGGAATCACATGCCATTCTTATTCAAATCACATGCGGTGTCCGACACTGCATATATCTGCATATATGTGAACCCAGCCTGATTCAATTGAAAGCTTATTCTCAACTGTCATTCCTCAGTGATTAACCCAAAGCACCCAATCAGATAGCATATTCAGAGAGGCTATCTTGATAACAGATAACAGTTTCTATGGTAAAAAGGAAGTGGTTGATGAAACAGCAAAACTGAGTGTTGCTATATTGTTTCAAACAGTTGTTAAGCCACTTTCACATCTTCATACTATAAGCACTGTGTCCTAATCCTGTGTCCCCCTGTGCGAGTGATTTCTAGAAAAAAAAAGAAAAAAAAGCCAATTGTACCTAATTTCACAGTGCCTCTCAGTAATCACATGATCGGCTGGCTCTCTCCTTTCCCCATCTAATAGCTGTGGCAGGTGGGCCAAGATTCCCCCGCTTACATCCATTGGGAGGGGAGGAGAATTGGAGAGAAGAGAGAGTGAGCCGGCCACGTGATCGCTCAGAGGTGCTGTGAAATGAGGTATAATAAGCTTGTTTTTATAAATCACTCACAAAGGGGGACACAGGATAAGGACACAGCACTGTTTATTAGACTATATAAAAGTTATTCGAGCAGCAGGAGTTGCGGGGGCGGGGAACTTTCATGAGCTGACAGGCAGGGAGGGAGGGGGAGAGGATGGGGGAGAGCAGAGAGAAGAGCTGCGGATGACGAAGGCATGTAAACTGACCACGGTGTCAGGGCTCAGCAGCTATGATAAACCGTGGTCAGTTTAAAGGGGGAGGGCAGAAACTGGCAGGATCAGCCAGGTATTTCAGGTGTTACAGGGGGCCAAATGACACAGCACAAGCACTGTGTGGTATAACATGCTTTAAAAGGAACAGGATATTATTATTTTTTTTTGGTGAAACGTTTTAAAGCAATTGTAAACCAAGTAATAAAAAAATAAAAAAATCAGTGCAAAGCAATTTCATAACGTGTTAGTAAGCATTGCATACTAGCGCATTATGACAGACTTACCTGAGAACGAAGCCCTCCAGCGCCGCGATGTCACCGCTGAGACAGCTGACATCTTCCCCCTGTCTTCCTTCCAGGTTCGGGGCCTTCTGCTCCATGAATGGCCAGGGGGAGCAATTATGTCACTCCCACGCATGCGCGCGGAAGCCGCCATTTCAGGCATAGGCACTGTAAGCTGGACCTTCAGAGCACATGCGCTGGTGATGTCATCGGCTGCATGCACTCTGAATATCTCCTAAACTGTGCAAGTTTAGGAGATAATTATAGCACCTACAGGTAAGCATTAGTATAGGCTTGCCTGTAGGTACAAATAGTAGTACAGAGTTTACTACCACTTTAAGGTAGTAAGCACAGTGAAAAAAAAATGTTGCACGGGAAGAGTACGTTGCTCACTGCACTTAGCAAAAAAAGCAGACACCAAAAATCAGCAACAAGTAGTACCATGTGGTGCAGTGGTGGCCCATGCATATGGGGCGCCCGGGCGCCGCCCCCCCTTCTGTAAATTGTAAAAAATAAAAATAAAATAAAACTGCTCCTTTAAAAAGAAAAGTTCTTTAAGGAAGTGCACTGTGTTCGAGCGCCGGACACAGTGCACTATGGTAACCGCCACGTCAATGCAATCATGAGATTGCAGACGTGGCGCTTCATTTGCGGGCGTTTAGCCAGCCTTGGGGCGCTTTCTGAAGCGCTGAGTAGTTTCCGCCCGGCACTGTAGTATGTATTACTATGGCCGGGCAGTTTGATTGACATCTGACTCAGATGTCACTTCCTGTCTTCTCTCTCCCATTGCACCCGAGAGAGGAAACAGGAAGTAAGAGGAGTAGAGCACACCGCAGGAGAGGAGCGGAGAACACCGGAGAGGAGCACACAGTCATCAAGGTAAGTGCTGATGCTGTGCTCCCATGGAGAAGGGGGGTGGAGGGGGACGGTTTAGGTGGAAGTGTCAGTGTTCTCTCTCTCTCTCTCTCTCTCCCTCCCTCTCACCCCCCCTCTCTCTCTCTCTATCTATCTAGCTATCTATATGTATATCTGTATATTTATCTATCTGTCTGTCTGTCTGTCTGTCTGTCTGTCTATATCTATATCTATCTGTCTATCTATCTATCTATCTGTCTATCTATATCTATATCTATATCTATCTGTCTGTCTATCTATATGTATATCTGTCTATCTGTATGTCTATCTATCTGTCTATCTGTCTGTCTATCTACCTATCTATCTACCTATCTACCTATCTACCTATCTACCTATCTATCTATCTACCTATCTACCTATCTATCTACCTATCTACCTATCTGTCCATCCGTCCGTCTGTGTGTATATCTATTTATGTATATCTATTTATCTGTTTAACTGCATATCTACCTGTCTGTATGTCTATCTTATGTATATCTGTCTATTTGTCTATCTGTCTGTCCTATCCAATCTATCCCTCTGTCTTTCTGTCTATAGGCCCCATCACGGCAAGTGACGTTGGGGGGGGGGGGGGGGGTCGGTTGTGGTTTTTTTTGCGCCCCCCTAAAAAATTGGAGCACCAGCCACCACTGATGTGGTGTCGTAATAACATATACTGAGAATTACACTCAGCACACAAACAAACAAGAGCAGTGCTACTGAGCAGCATCCAAACAAGTGACGTGCTCCTATGCAGCCTCCATACATACAAAATAAGGACAGACATTGAGAATGGTCACCTAACAAGAGAAGTGTTCAATAATACAGAAAAAAAACAAATGCATAAATTACCCCCAGCATACAGAAGATATAAAGAGGGAATGTGTCTTTACATATGAAGAATAACAATAAGAGACTACTATGCAGCATACATAAAAAATAAATAAATTAATGAATGCAACATCCAAATGCAAAAAGTTGTGCGTTTATTTTTTGTTATTTTTTTTTTTAGTAACCAACAGCAAAATACACATTTACTGCATTTCACACATATTTGAACATATGACTATGTTTCAAATTGCAAGTCACTTGGCAACTACAGGCATACCCCACTTTTAAGTACACAATGGAGTTTATTTACTAAAGCTATAAAGTGCAAAATCAGGCTCACTTCTGCATAGAAACCAATGAGCTTCTAACCCCAGCTTGTTCCATTAAGCTTTGGTAATAGAACCTGGAAACTCATTGGTTTCTATGCAGAAGTGAGCCTGATTTTGCACTTTCTAGCTTTAGTAAATGAAACCCTTTATGTACTTAAAAGTGGGGTGTGCCTGTGCATATGGTAGAGAGCTAGTTCAGGTTTCTAGTGAATAGGAAGGCATCAATGGAGATGTTCTATATCATAATGTGCAACAGGGTGAGAGGGGTTAAAAAAAAGGGTGTTCCCTGAATTTTAGGGCGAGTTGACATGGGCTGCATCTTGCAGTGACCTTAATTCACAGGAGTGAATTGTAGTGGTTTTGTGTTACTGCACTATAACTAGCACTTAGAAAAGGAAATCTTTATTAAACAGGCTTGTAGGAACATAAACTCTAGAAAAAATATATAAATATATATATTTATGAAAAAAAAAATAGGATCTGCTTTTAATGTAGTGAGCTTTAGATATAATTTGCTTTCTACCATTAACGTGCCGTAGATAGGCAATAGAATAAGGCAGTGATTTTGGTTGCCTGGCAACTCACATACTGTAGGCTGTAAAACAATAACTAAGGTTTCTGGATATAATCAGATCTTATGCTGACAAAGATAGTTTCATACTGAATTTATGTATCAGAGACAGGTTGTTTTAATTCAGTAAAGTAGTGCAAAGAGAAATTGTAATATGCCAAGTACAGTAACCTCTAGTAACTTTTCAGTCTACTTTAGTCTTCTCAGCGAAGAGCTAATTTGGGATTGATTACTATAGGTCACAGCAGTTTGCATATTACAGTTACCCTTTGCACTGCTCTACTGAATAAGCCCAATACGACTTCTGTGTAAGAGAATGGTAAAGCTTCTGTTAACCACAGCAATTACTCTGGTTAGACCAGTATTAAAAAAAAAAAAAAAAAAAAAAAAAAAACACACACTACAGCTGTGGTTTTTAATTAATGTAACTGCATATGGATTGCACATGATTTTGCTTCTGTATTATAATTACATTATCCGGTTCCCGACCGGCTCACGTGCATATACTGTGGCACAATGGCACCGATGCGAGAAAACCTGGACGGGTACAGGGTTCCATTAAGAGCCTCCAGAGGGTGCGCACCTGCTGCACGGTGGGGACCCAATGTGCGTGGCCGACGGTCGCGATCTCGTGCACGAGCACCAGCATTGGGATTTGTGTGTGTAAACACCCTGTGCTGTCAGAGGAGAGAAGACATGATGTTTGTTCCTTGTAAATAGGAACAGCAAAATGTCTCCTCTCCTACTCAGTCCTACCCCCACACAGTTAGAACACACTGAGGGAACACACATTTAACCCCTTGACCGCCGCAATACCGCTAAAAACTGCAGATCACCGCCATTACTAGTAAAAAAAAAAAAATGTCATAAATCTTTCCCATAGTTTGTAGATGCTATAACTTTTGCACAAACCAATCAATATACGCTTATTGTGAATTTGTTTACCAACAATTTGTAGAAGAATATATATTGGCCTAAACTGATGAAGAAATGTATCTTTTAAAAACAATTTTTGGGGAGATTTATTATAGCAAAAAGTAAAAAATATTGTTTTGTTTTTTTCAAAATTGACGCGCAAAAAATAAAAGCCGCAGGGGTGATCAAATAGCACCAAAAGAAAGCTCTATTTGTGGGAAAAAAAGGATGCAAATTTTGTTTGGGTACAGCATTGCATGACTGCGCAATTACCAGTTTTAGCAACGCTGTGCCAAATTGTAAAAAGTGCTCTGGTCAGGAAGGGGGTAAAACCTTCTGGGGCTCAAGTGGTTATATGGGAAACAATTTCCTAGATGTCAAGTTGTGTTCACTTTCTTTTTATATGAATTTTTTTGTTTCAGAATCCTGCTTCATAGTTCCAGACTTTTGCAGATAGTATTGCATTTAGCTGGATGCCAGTTGTAATTCATTTTATATTCTTGGAGAACTATTCATCACCAGAAAGAAAATAATTTGTACTTCATATAGAAACACTCCACAGTGCTACTCAGCCTTTATTTATGTCAGTTTGCAGAGTGCAGAACATTCCCTGGGCTGGAATAATGCATTTTTTCTCTAATCGGATCGCTCGCTCCTATATGAAAAGAACACCATGGACTAATGTACAGCTAAAACTATGCAGTATATCTGGATTTTAGAGTTACAGATCAGTCTGACTGTAAACATAAATATATTTCTGATTCGTTTTTTTTTTTCAATGCGTATATTTCAATTGCACACAGAAGATAAAATATGCTGTTTCTGTATTTGTAAACTCTTGAAACCCTTCGATTAAGAATACTGACCTTCACATGACTCGCCACCCAAGGAGAACATCCCATTGTCATGGTAGCCATCTCTGCATTCACAGTGGTACCAGCCTGGTAGGTTAATGCAGTTAGCACGGCTGTCACACTGAACAAATCCTTCAGCGCATTCATCAATGTCTAATAAATACAAGCACAAAAAAAAAAAAATGAAAAAAGCGTTTGAAGCACAAACATACCATGCTAGTTTATACATCTCTGTGTCATTAGTTACAAATGGGTAATACACTCCTAGCCTTAACATTTTGACCACCTCTGTGCCAGAGTTAAAGTAGAATTCCAGGCTATACCCATCTCATTTTAAATCTGCTCCTACCCCCTTTCTTCTAACTCCTATTCTAACTACCCTGTAGAAGGAAGATGCTTATACTTACCTATTCTTAGGGTGCTCCAGTCACTTAATTGGCTCCCAGTGGCAGCCACCAATGGATGCCTTGTAGTAAGCCTATGGGTGACATCACTTAACAGGCATTCCAGCCATTGTTGGCATTCTTTCCTCTACCATGAAGCCGGACAGGGTGGAAGTCACATGACTGGACCAGACCACCCTGAGAATAGGCAAGTATAAGCATCTTCCTTCTACAGGGTAGTTAGAATAGGATTTAGAAGGGGTGGGAGCAGATTTAAGAGTAGATAGTTATAGCCTGGAATTCCATTTTAAGTTTTTCAATGTACATACATGTTTATCATTTTAAAAAAATCAGGCTAATGGTTTTGGTTGCCAGACAACAATTAGAAACACAACTTCAGCAGTACAGCGATATGAGACAGTATACGATACATAAAGCAGTCATGGCACATAAGGACTTGGTGGCTCCACACTTCAGTACAGTGCCTAGGTAAACTTCAGGCTTTGCTTTGAGCTCTGAGGAAGAGGGTATATCCCTCTAAACACTTTAACCCCTGTTTCTGCTGTGAAGTGTCACCCAAATTCTCATATTGAAAATTCAGGGTTCTCAACTGTTTTTTTCAAACTATTTTACAGCCATATGATTACATGGCTCTTGTGAGTATAACTCCTATTCTTTTTTATAAATGGCGCCTAAGGTAATGCAGAAGGCTGATTCACCCTTCTTGTTAGTTACTTTGTTGTTTAAAGGTTTTAGTTACCTAAAACATTTTGTTGTATGTCTGAAGGAACTGCTGTGAACTTCAAATCCCTGAAACGCACTTGTCATACATTATTTGGAGGTGATGGTGTCACTGGCTTGATACTGGATTTTACAAAGTGATATATACATAAATCATTCCAAATAAATAAAGGGGTAGATCTGCCCACAGCCATACCCTTGCTGTTACACAGAACAGGAAGTAAGATGAAATTTCACAAATACAGGCACATATCTTGACCAGAGCTAATCCTTCCTCCCTACTAATATCTGCTGTGATAGAAGATAGAACCCATTCATAAAGCCATATGACCTTGACTGCTTAAAATAGGCTTGCCACGAAAAAAAAGTATGGGGTTTGAACTGCTGATCTCTTTATAAAAATGCTAGATGTCTGGTTTCAATATTCACAGGCCTGGAGTAAGAATGCTGGAAATAAGTGCCAAAAAAAGTTAGAATTCCTTATCTCTACTTGTTGCAGTTCAGTGACTCATGAAGCTTTAAAGCCAAGGCATTCTCATTAGGAGAGTTTAGCAGTGGTTGCCTACATAATGTTCTCATCAATAGTGTACTTCATGCTTCAATCCATTCAAACTGTGGTCTTAATGTGTGCTGTGTGCATCTTCAAAAAAAGACCATAAGCAAAAATGCAGTGTTTAGACTAGTTAATGTGAAATTCTTCTTTGTAGAATCACAAATGATTTGGTTATTATCTAATTCCGTATGAGCATTTGCCTAAACAACCGTTTATTGCAGTTGAACCAAATTTATATTTGAAGAATTCCAATAACCTGCTAGTATTTTACGTCTTTCTGCACACAGCCTAAAATGTTCTCCACTCTAATGTTCTCTAAAACCAGACTACACATACACTTTAAAATGTTTTATTTTAATTATTTCTTTATGCTCCATTTAATACAGTAATAGCATGCAAATATAAAAATCTTAAACTAAAATATAAGACCTTGTGGACTGGTGGCATTTTTCCACCCTCTTATGTTTTCTTCTTTTTCTGTACTTTACTGTTTCTTGTTGTTCGGGTGAGAGGTGATGCTGGCGGGTCTTTGGAACTTTCCGGCCCAGCTCACCCTCATGGGATATTCTGTGTCTGCTCCTCCATTTATTCAGGGTTTCTATTTCTTTTTACATATATATTATTGTTGATATAATCTAGGAATATCCCCTTATGAAGCTCAATTTCTTGCCGTCATATGTAGAGGTGGTTTCTTTAACACTTTAAGCTATAGATAGTGCACTGGTTGTGCCCACATCCTTCTGGAGTCTATATCAGATCACTCCAGATTGACAGGAATATATTGATACTGGTTGAAATGTGACTTAATGACCGCCGGCTGTGATTGGAGACTCATTACGTCAGGGTGAAGAAGTTTGTTGGTCTAGGGATGTGAGGTTTTTGTTCATCTCTGCAATGCACATTCTGTTTTGTATTGCTTGAAACTCAAACATTATTGAAAGAATAATAGCCACTGTGTGATCAATTAAATAGGTCCAACAACAGTTATTATACTGATGGGAAGTGGCCAGTGCTGGGCATCCCACAAAGGACTTATTGGTGTCTATAGCCTATACAATTCCAACCCCAATTCCCAAAAAGTTGTGGCACTGTAAAATCTACATAAACATTTATAATTTTATATTAACGCCTACAACGGGCAAAAACATGTCAATACACCCTGAACATATACATCAATTAACAATATTATCAATATATACGTATCCATAGAGGTATCTGCAGTAAGAAAGAACAAAATTATCAAATGGGGCAAAAAAATTAAACATTAGATGAATAATTCTATTTATTGCCCCAGAAAAACCCCCCCAAAAAAAAACTTAAGTCCAAGGTTTGAAACCTTTTTTCTATATTAGGATTAACTAAACACAGAATGCAAAGATTTGCAAATCTCATAAACCCATTTTATTCACAATATCAAATAGAAACACATATGTTTAAACTGACAAAATCTACCATTTCAGTTTTTTTTTATTTTTTATTTGAAACTGATGGCAGCAACATGTTTAAAAAAAGTTTGGCATGGGTAACAAAGCTGGCAAAGTAGGTGGTACTAACGAGGGAGAGCTGGCTGAACATCTTGCAACTAATTACTGTACGTTACTTGGCAACACGTAACATGATTGGGAATAAAAGAGCATCTTAGAGAGTTAGATTGTCTCCGAAGTAAAGATGGGCAGAGGTTCATATAATATAATTACTTTCATAAGCGTGCACTTATCTCTCTCTTATTGTTATATTTCCATACCACTAAGGAAAGTTTACAGGCCGGCCCAACACGTTGTATTTCACAGATACACTATATTATCAAAAGTATTGGGAAGCCTGCTTTTACATGCACATGAACTTTAACGGCATCCTAGTCTTAAGCCCCATGCACACTATTAGATTTTCTGCAAATTTTTGTCTTCAGATTTACCAAAACCCATGTAGTGCAAGAGTCTGCCGATTGCATACAAATTGAAACTTTTAAGGTTTGACCTCATATTATGTGGTTTTGGTTAATGTGAAGACAAAAATCTGCAGAAAATCTTAGTGTTGTGATGGTATGCAAGGTGAGATAGTGGATAATCGCTATTTTTCACCTCACATTCGTTCTGTTGTAAGGGACTGAACCGGAATCTGGTCCACTAGAGTCCATACTCAGGTGGACTTTAAATGACGAGGAAGAGAGCACAGCAGGGCTCCGGCCTGAGTCTCAGAAGGGAATAAGAGAGAGAAGCTAAGTTTGGATTGAAAAAAGGTTTGCTTTACCTCCTGTTTTGTGGGTGATGGGGACCAGCCTTGCACTGTATAGAGAGCAGTCTACTGTTTAGTTTAGCGCTGGATGACAAGGATTTGATTTACTGTTTTTGTTTATTTATTTTTTATGACTTGCAAACTACTTGTAAGTAAAGTTGACAACACGCCCAATTTTAAGAAAACTGCCTGTATGCCGAACTTCCGTCTGAGAAAAAGTGATCCCCATGAGCTAATCTCCCACAGTGTGTATGGGGCATTATTCCATAGGATTCAATATTAAGTTGGCCCTCCCTTTGCAGCTATAACAGCTTCAACTCATCTGGGAAGGCTGTCCACAAAGTTTGGGAGTGTGTATGGGAATTGTTTGACCATTCTTACAGATGCTCATTTGTGAAGATAGGCACTGATGTGGACGAGAAGGCCTGGCTCGCAGTCTCTGCCCTAATTTATCCCAAATGTGTTCTATCGGGTTGAGGACAGGACTCTGTGAAGGCCAGTCAAGTTTCTCCACCCCAAACTCACTCATCCATGTCTTTATGGACCTTTGGAAGGGGGGGGGGGGGTTATGGTGTGGGGTTGTTTTTTAGGGGTTGGGCTTGGCCCCTTAGTTCCAGCGAAGTGAACTCTTAAGGCATCAGCATACCAAGACATTTTGGACAATTTCATGCTCCCAACTTTGTGGGAACAGTTTGGGGATGGCCCCTTCCTGTTCCTACATGATTGTGCACCAGCACACAAAGCAAGGTCTAATACTGGCATGCCATTTAAGTTGATATAGCTGTAAAGGCAGATGTCCCAATACTTTTGGTAATATAGTGTACATAAGATTATATTGTGAAAAATATACCTGTGCTAGAAAAATAAAATAAACAGCAGCTGTGCACTATAACCCAGACACCAGGCACACTAACAATATAAAAATAAAGTGCAGCACTTAATGCAGGGGTGTCCAAACTTTTTTCAAATAGGGCCAAATTTGATGAAGTGAACATGTGTGAGGGCCAACCATTTTGCCTGACATTCTTTGAACCATTAAAATTCGGTCAAAGTGTGTTCGTTTGAGCACTAATACACTGCCCAAAATTAATTCTCTTGCCTTTGTGGCTGTGTGTGAGTGAAGAGGTGAGCTTGGGTGTGTTATTTGTATATACCGTATTTATTGGCGTATAACACGCACCTTCACTTTAAGAGGGAAGTTTTGGGAAAAAAGCGTACATTTTAAATAAAGAATGTGAAGCAAAATAATGGTCAGTGCCCATCTGCAGCCTCACAAGTGCCATGAATGCAACACCCCCATTGCCATGAATGCAACCCCACCATTGCCATGAGTGCAGCACCCCCATTTCCATCAGTGCAGCACCACCATTGCCAAGAATGCAGCACCCACCATTGCCAAGAATTCAGACTCACCAGTGCCAGGAATGCAGACTCACCATTACCATCAGTGCAGCCTGACTGCAGCACCCCCTTGCCATGAATTCAGAACCCCCATTTCCATCAGTGCAGCACCCCCAGTGCCAGGAATGCAGCACCCACCATTGCCAGAAATGCAGCACCCACCATTGCCAGGAATGCAGACTCACCATTGCCAGGAATGCAGCCTGACTGTTGCCCATCCATCTGTAGCCTTGGAGAGGACAGGGAGGGGGGCTGGACGAGCACCAAAAGATTACACACAGGAAAAACTCCTGTTTTCACGGTGGTCTGTTTAATACAAAGTCCCACCTTCTATGATGGACAGAACAGTCGTCCAATGGCAGTGCAGGAGACGGGACTTCCTAATACAAAGACTGCCGTGTAAACAGGAAATTCTCCTCTGTGTATAGCACTCATCCCACCACCTCCCTGTCCCCTCCAAGGCAGCCAGTATATATATATATATATATCTTTTGTGGCCCAGGCGTGGCCCCTTCCTGTTCCTACACAAAAGATATATATGTCCAAAGAACTAGACGGGCCACTCAAAACCGCAACATGGGCCGGATTATGGACACGCCTGGCTTAATGCATAAAGTGCAATTTGTGTATTATACAGTGTATGTGGTTAATTAAAAATCATGCATTTGAAAATCACAAACACTCATTAAAGTGCAATAAGTGCCAGTTCCCTGCAAAAATTCATATAAAAAAAAACTAAAGTCCACAAAACAAAGTCTATAGAGAAAAGTGTGTTGAAATGATGATCAAACACCCAACGGTGTGACACCCATCACCAAAAATCTGAAATGGAGGATTGCCAGAAAGCCGGTGACCCCCTTTACTCAGGAAGGTCATACAACGCTTGACTGGATCTATGATCCACTGAAGGGAAGTCCGGATGTTCTCTCGGGTGTCCTTGGTTGGTATACCGGAAGGCTCTCAACATATCAGGAAGTGGTACTAAAAGACCATCAATAGACCACAATGCCAAATTTGTCTGAATCTGAATACTGATAGGAGGAGAGAGCAGAACAAGAACTCATTAATCATCTGCCTTACCTTTCTCTTCCTGATCTGTTAAGAGCCTTCTGGTATTACCAACCAAGGACACCCGACAGAACATCCGGGCTTCCTTTCAGTGGACCATAGATCCAGTCGAGTGTTGTATGAACTCCCTGAGTAAGGGGGTTGCCGGCTTTCTGGTAAGCATCCATTTCAGCTTTTTGGTGATGGGTGTTAGCATTTGTGATTTTCAATTGCATAACTTTTCATTAAACCACATACACAATGTAATACACAGATTGCTCTATATTTTTATAGAAGTTTATAACTGCTGAGGCAGAGTCTAAAATACCACCATACATTGGGAGGGCGAAATCGGGGTGACCTTGAATGAGCAACAAAGATAAAAAAAAAGGTACTGAAGCTGGCACATGTTTCTTCAATAGACACACCCACTGTAGAGATTAATTTTACGTGTTTAGCAAAATAGTATATCACACCGGCACATAAATATCAAGTAGGAAAATCACCATTATGTTGGAGAGGGTGCAATGAAAGTGGGACCATGTTTTCACATTGGGTGGGGATATGTTAAAATACAAGCGTTCTGGAGGAGGATAATTCAGTTGGTACAAGAAATCACTGGTACTGAGATACCCAAGGAACTGTTAATATGCTTGTTTCATGGTACAGTGAATTCAATAGGACAGTACAGACAATTACTTACTCCCCACTTATTAAAACGCAGCCGAAGGACCGATTCCAAAGTTCTGGGGCTTGCAAGAAATTCCATTTATAGGAAATTGGCTAAGGGGGGTGGAAGATCTTTTTATCATGGAAGAATTATATCATTCTAGTGATAGAATTTTTTTTTTTAAAGACCTGGGAGAGGTGGTTTGAGTTAAAAAAATAAAAATGTGGAGTTGACTGGCAGAAAGAATGAGTGATATGAGGCAAGGAAGAGTGTGGCCCAGGGGGGGGAGCGCTTTGATTGAAGTTTTTTTTTTGTTTTTGGAGGAGGGGCGGTGGGTGGTAAGGATTTATAATTGTATTTTATGGTGTTGTAAATGCATTTGGTAAATATTTATTGTACATGAGAAAAATGTTATAAAGATAAAAGTAAAGAAAAAAAAAAAGTAGTAAAGATGAGCAGAGATTCACCTAACATGATTACTTTCATAAGTGTGCCCCTATCTCTTGTTACATTTCAATACCACTAAGGAGAAAGGTTCCATCAGACTCACTCATAAGGCAACCAGCTAAATTTCCGAACAAAAGGTCACTAGAAACATTTTTTTACCCACACTTATATTTGCTGGCACAAATATAAGTAATAAAGAAGACAGATGCCAAGTAAATGTTTTCCTATTAGCTGATTGCAAGCAATATATGCATTTCCTTTTGCAGTGTTAGATCTACAAAATTACATCTTGAGAATTTCCATTTGCATGCAGTTTTTATTTGACAGTGCATTCTTAAAAAGAAATGGAGTAACATTCTAATGTCTAACAATTTGAATAGATCATTATAAAAAAGATTTAAACAGCTTCAATTTAGAGATTGTGAAATAATTTCTTATAAAACACAGTGGACTTAACATGAAAAGCTTTTCAAAATGAAAACATTAACCTAAAAGTACAGTGCAAAGGATACTAATAGGGCTATACTGTTATCTGCTTTCAATTTCGAAAGTGGTTGTGTCAGCACTTTACTGATTGCCCTTTCTGAACAGTTTATTTTTTATTTATTTTTTAATTACTCTCCAAGCACTCAGAGAAATGAACATTGTAGTATGAATAAGAATTAAAACTGTGTGTGCTTCCACTTGCATTCACACCGTGATCGCATATCTCAGAGAAACCATTTCTAATTTAGACATTAGAAGTAGGACCTCCAATACATCTCTGTATAGAAATATAAGTAGCTCTAAAGCCACCTGAATCACATCACCAGCTGAAAACAACAATACCAAGATCATGGCTGTGATCTTATGACTTGAAGACCATGACATACTGATATGTTATATGGTTATCCAGTAATTAAGAAAAACAGAAAAACACAGTTGTATTATTTAAACAAACTAGACAGTAATACCCATCATGTAGATAATATAGTATAAATATACAAGATCCAGACATAGCACAAACTTGTTTTCATCATTATCCCATAAAACAATAATAGATATAGCAAATATGGATCACCAAGAACCTAGAATATCCTCTGTAAACCATATATAGACATATCATATAATATACGATATAAATGCCAAAAGGTACATAAAATATGCAGCACACTCCTAGAAAGGCGCTAGGTTAGGTAAACATATTTATTGGTTTACTGTAATCCGTTGAGCTGCATGCAATTGATTTGGTCTGTTCTGTGTTTCACTGGCTACAGGTTTGACTGCTTCCCCCTGCCTGTCTGGAAAGGTTCTGGAAGATAGTGGGATGGGAGAGCCAAACTATGTATATACTGTAAATACTTTGAGACAGGGCAGAGGAGTTCTTTTCCCAGAGGTGGAGATCCTGGTCTGCAGGGCTGCTGCCTTCCTGGACAGGCATACAATGTGTCAGCTGTTCATCTAGGTCCCAGCTAGGCTAGCTGTGGGGGCCATTCTGCTGAAAATTGTCAGAGCGGATTGAGGGACTTTCATCTGGGAAACTGGTCTGGCATCACTGGAAAAAGGTGTCTGAAAGATATTGGTAAGGGGCATTAAACATTCTAAGGACATTAGCGAGTACAGATTGGAGAGAGAGATCCCTGAGACTGTGTGCTGCTGCTATGCCTCGTAGTAGGGTCAGGGTTGCTCAAAAGTGTCCTGGTATAGCACAATCCATGAATTGCTTGTGCAAGGACGTTGCTCTCACGAATAAGAGGAAAATTAGTATCCTCAAGTTGCTACTAGAGTTGCTGGAGTATCCCACAGTTATCCTACTCCTATCCAAGATCAAGTTCTGCAAAAAAAAAAAGTATCAGAAAAGCATACCCCTAGACTTCTCAATGAGCCAAAGGAGTGACTGTGCCTGGCTGCAGGTGCAACTACAGAAAAAGACCCTAGGAACCTTCAACTGTGGGAGTGAGCGATACAAGGACAAAAACCTGCTATATATAAAGCAGGTGGTGGCACGCGCGCAGGGGGGGGGGGGTCACATTTTAAGTAAAGTAAAAGAGTGGCTTTTCAATCACTGGTCAAATCTATCAGTTTGTCTGCTGAAAAGTTTTACTATAAGCTCATGGTCACTGAAATGACCATGAGCTTATGGGAGAAGGAGGGATCAGGTCTGTACAGCATATGGACCTTGACAGCAGGAAGCAGTGCTCTAGTGGCCATATTTTTCCTGTGGGACACAGGAGTGCAGTTAGTTCTGGACACAGGAGTGCAGTTAGTTCAGCACCCCTATGAACCATTTTCAGATGACATCACAGAGCCGGGCCAGGCTTTCAAAAGATATGATCGGGATTCACCCAGAAGTCTGGACTGACAGCTAGCTCAGCGAGCCCCTGAGAGCATCAGCCACCCTCTTCCACCTCGTCCACAGATCCAGTGAGCATGAGGGGCACAGCAGAGATCCGGTGACTCACAGTCACCAGCTCTTTGCAGGCTGAGGACCAAGAGCTGAACGATCAGTGGTGTTTAAGCACTCAGTTCTCGGTCTTAGAGGTGGCGGGGGACACCTGCAGCTGGGATCAGTGCTACAGCCACCTAGGGGAGTAGGATTTCTTTGTTTTTCATATTCCTGAACTTCTCTTTTAAGTGCAATATTTTTCTCTGAGTTGGAATCCTCAGTTGAATAAAACAAGTAATCTCCTGGCTGAAGGACTAAAATTGATGGTAAAACTAAGTGTTGATGATACAGCTGCGTAATTCTAAAATTGGAAAGGCACAACCACGGACCTGCTTTCTGTGACTAGTCACAGGAGGATTGAAGGCCAAATATTAAAAATGATGCAGCTCACAACTGGAGTAGTTATGTAAAATTGGATTTCTAAATTAAAGGGGTGTTTTTAAAAAAAAGTCAGCAGGTACAAACACTTACCTGTCCAGGGTGCCCGCAATGTCACCCCCTCCCGAGGCTGATATGTCCCTCGTATTGTGTCCCAGCACCGCCATCCTCACTAAGGGAAACAGGCAGCGGAGCCTTGCGGCTTCACTGCCCGTTTCCTACTGCCCATGCGCGAGTTGCGCAGCACTTTGTGAATGGGGTGCACTGTGTTCTGGGACACACACCATTCCCAGAACACCAGCATGCCCCATTCCCCAGAAGACAACGCGGAAGACTGAAGATCATTGCGGAGTAGGAAGCGGCAGATTAGGAAGAACTGCCTAGCAACAGAGGTTTCTGGTAAGTTAAAAAAAAATATTTACTTTTTTTTTTTTAGGGAGACTCTCCACTTTAATTTGTACATTCTAAGTATTGCATAAACACACCTTTTATAAAACATGGAAAAAGTTTACATTACACAATTTTCCAATGTAGCTGGAATTCCCTTGATGACAATGTAATCTTACTACCAAGATTTTAGCATTTTCCAATAAAAAAGGCCCAATGTACAAATTTCCTGATAGGCATCTAACTTAAAGCGTTAATTAACCGCAAAAAAACAAAAACAGATCCTATTTCGTTAACCACTTCAATACAGGGCTTTTATACACCCTTCCTTCCCAGACCAATTTTTAGCTTTCAGCGCTCTCACACTTTGAATGACAATTACTCATGCTACACTGTACCCAAACCAAATTTTTATAATTTTTTACTCACAAACCAAGCTTTCTTTTGGTGGTATTTAATCGCCGCAGTTTTTTCAAATTTTTTGCAATATAAGCGAAAAAATTTAAAATTTTGAAAAAAAAAAAACACTTTTTTTTAGTTTCTATTGTAAAATTGTGCAAATAAGTAATTTTCCTTCATAAATTTGGGCCAAAATGTATACTGCTAAATATCTTTAGTAAAAATAACCCAAATAAGTGTATATTATTTGGTCTCTGTGAAAGTTATAGAGTCTAAAAGCTATGGTGCAAATCATTGAAAAATGATCACATCTGATCACACCCGATGTACTGAAGGCCTAGCTCATTTCTTGAGACTCTAATAAGCCAGGAAAGTACAAATAACCCCCAAGTTACCCCTTTTTGGAAAGCAGACATTCCAAAGTATTTAGTAAGAGGCATGGTGAGTTTGAAGTTGTATTTTTTTCCCACAATTCTTGGGAAAAATTGTTTATTTTTTTTGCACACAATTGTCATAATAACAAGTTATTTCTCTCACACAGCACATGCATACTTGCAATGACACACCAAAATACATTCTGCTACTCCTGAGTATAGTGATACCACAAGTGAGACTTTTACACAGCCTGGCCACATGCAGAGGTCTAACATCCAAGTAGCACCGTCAGGCGTTCTACGAGCATAAATTGTACATCTCATTTGATGACAACCTATCACACTTTTGAAGGCCCTGGAGCATCAGGTCTATGGAAACGCCCACAAAATGACCCCATTTTGGAAAGCCAACACCCTAACATATAATCTATGAGGCATAATGAGTCGTTTGAATAGTTTATTTTTTTCCAGACCTTTTTGGATTATGTGGGAAAAAAATTAAAATTCATTTTTTTCATACAAAGTTGTCCATTTATAAGATATTTTCAACACATAGCATGTATATAGCAAAACTGACACCCCAAAATACATTCTACTACTCCTCCCGAGTATGGCGATACCACATGTGTGAGACTTTTACACAGCCTGGCCACATACAGAGACCCAACATCTAAGTAGCACTGTCAGGTGTTCTAGGAGCATAAATTACACACATAAATTCCTGCCAACCTATCATATTGTTGAAGGCCCTTCATATTTCTAACACATAGCATGTACTGTACATACTATACCAATTACAAACCGAAATACATTCTGCTGAGCAAAGGGTAAAGAAAAGATTACCTTTGGTTTAGTAGTGCAGTGATCCACAGAGGAGAGCATCGGTCCAGGCAGCAGGCAGGAACATGGACAGCGACAGCAAAACAGGCAGCATGCAGGAATAGTCAGTACAGGTAGAGATGTTGTCAGCACAGCCAAAGCATTGGTCCAGATATCAGGCAGGGATGTGGTCAGCAGCAGCAAAAGGATCAAAGGATCGTCCATGCAGCAGGCAGGAATACTGTCCATAGTACAATGAAGCAGGCAGAGATATGGTCAGCACAGCCAGAGTATTTGTCCAGGGAGCAGGCAGGACCATCAAGCTTAGGGCATCGGTCAGGAAAGAATGGGGACAGGGGTAGAGGCTTCTCCCACCTAAATCGCTTTGAAGCCTCCAGACAACCAGACCCTGTTCTGGGAACACAGAAAACCAAAAACAGTTTTTCTGAACTCAGAACACTATTCTGGAGCCCCTTACATATGTGAGACCCCTGTGTAGCAGAGTGAAAGATCAATCCAAGGGGCAGGCAAAAACATGGTCAACAGGCCGAGGTCAGTGCAGGTAAAAGGCAGAAATAGACGGTAGGCAGAGGCATAGTCGATACAGTCCAGGGTCAGTCCACGTGAAAGGCAGAAACATGGAAGACAATGATATGGTTGGTTGAGGTAGGAAAATATTCAGGACAGAAATTTAAAACGGGAAAATGACAGAATTAGAAATATGGGCTAATAGTTTTCGAGAGTGTCATATCGCTTGAAGCATTCTCCGATGCAAAGGCTAGGTTGGGAGGGACAGTGGGGACAATGGAAGCTGGTGTCTTTTCTAATTCCTCTTTTGGTGCACACCGACTTTTTTTTTGCGTCGTTTTCTGGATCCTGTTGGTGGAATATGGTCTGGAAAATGGCGCTCATGTAGTCTGCTGACACAATCAGAGCGAATGCTTTCTGGGGGGGGGGGGGATACTTGGTTGGTAGATCAGGGCAGTGACAAGGTCTTCGATAAACTTTATGAAGGTGGTGGGTGTTTCCGTTGATTTTTGGTAGATGATGAAAGAATTTAAAAGGGCCAAAGGAAAAAAGTAAATTGCGACTTTTTTGTACCAGAAGAGGGATTTTGTTGTTGAAAGATAGGGCTGCAACATTGATCATTTAAATCCACCCCCCCCCCCCATGAATTTAGTGTACTCGTTGATACAGAAAGGCTTGTGAACGGGACCATGTCATCGTGGATGGTGGACATTATGTACAAATCTTTTCTATCCCTCCACTTCACAGCCAACACTTCCTCGTTCCTCAAGTTTGTTGATTCCCCCTTTGAATGGTTGTGGTGACAAGATGCTGTGGGAAGCCCTTTCAGTTTTTCCATGTTGTACTACAACCCAAAGTTTTTTTTTTAGGTATAGGTGGCGGAGAAGGGGCAAACTGGTGTAATAGTTGTCCATGTAAATATGATACCCTTTTAGAGGAGTGGGAATGCCAACTCCCCAACAATTTTTCCACTTATTCCCATGTACGATGGAAACTCAGGGGGCTGGAGCTGGGAATCTTTGCCTTCGTACACACGGAATGAGTGCACATAACCGGTGCCGCTTTCACAGAGCTTGTTGAGCTTCAAGCCGTACCTTGCCCTCTTACTGGGGATATATTGCTTGATTCCCAGCCAGCCTGTGAAATGCACCAGGGAATCGTCCACAGATATGTTTTTGTCAGGGACATAAAGTTCAGCAAACTTCTTGGAAAAAAAATTAGGGGGCGAATTTTATATACTTTATCAAAGT
The DNA here is from genome assembly GCF_037356315.1 of Lithobates pipiens. Classification (NCBI taxonomy): domain Eukaryota; kingdom Metazoa; phylum Chordata; class Amphibia; order Anura; family Ranidae; genus Lithobates; species Lithobates pipiens. Next base: position 224,355,420 of record NW_027507903.1, read on the forward strand.
TTGGGTGATTTTGGGGGGGGGGGGGGCACTATGAGTTGTCACTGAAATGCAGAAAGCGCATTATAATTTTGTATCGGGACCTGGACATGGCCAATGAAAAAAATTGGCATATGGTGGATGGGTTTGGTCGACCAACACTTATGAATTTAATTTTTTTGTAAGCCCCATGTTGAGCATTAGGCCTAAAAACAATTTAAGCTGTTAGGGGTCTCCATTCAAAAGGGCAGGCATAGTTGGAGCTGGGGTTGGTTGCAATGAATTGTTGGGCAAAGAGATTGGTTTGGTCCATGATGCCTTGAACTAATTAGTCAGGGAAAAATACATTTAAAAATTACATTTGGGAAAAGCCTGCAGTGTCACAAAAGGGGGGGGATCGTGGCTGACCCTGTGGTAGAAGGCAGCCACAATGGGTTTGCCAAGGCATCTGGAAGCTGGGTTTGGGCCCTAATTCTTTGGTGTCCACTTGTACTGGGTCTTTCCTCCTGGGGTCTAGAGCGCTTGTACTGGGCCTCTCCTCCTGGGGTCCACCTCTGTTGGCACTGCTGGTAGCTGCCTGGTGTTCACACCATCGTCTTTTTGGACAGACCACTTCCTCCTCTCATTCGGATCCTGATGTGCTGCCTTCGGGGGGCTCCTATTCTGAACCAGAATCAGAACTGAGCGGTGAGAGCTCCCCGTTGCTCTCATCGGGCAGACTGAGTATTTGGTATGTCTCTTCTGGGGTGTACATCTTTCTGGACATAGTGGCTGTATGTACTCTTGGGGCAGGTACTCTAGTGGCAGGTGGTGAGGTGGTGGGTACTCTGGTGAGGTGGTGTTACTCTGGTGGCGGGTACTCTGGTGATGTGGCAGGTACTCTGGTATGGTGGCAGGTACTCTGGTGCGGCGGTGGGTACTCCTGATGGACAGGTACTCCTGATGACAGGTCCTCTTTATTTAGGAGGGGAAATCTGGGCACAATAGTTCAGTATAGGTTACTGTAATATGTAACTCACTGTTAGCTGATCTCCTCACACTGGATCGATGTGTGAAGAGGAGAACCCAGCAACAGCGGTTACACACTGTTTTGTTTAAATTTAGTGACCGGCTGTGATTGGACACAGTCATTGGCTCTTTACACTGATCGAGGCTGGGCTGTATGCAAAGAAAAAGCCTCAGCCCCGATCGCCAATCTATGCACCATCGGGGGCACGTGCGGGCACCGTGCATGCCGCTTCCCAATTACGCTCTGCATAATGACCAATCCCAGCTCCACCGCTGCATTACCTCCATTGGGGAACGGCTGTGTCCCGAGGGGCACGCCGGATCCCCGATCGCCGCTCTGCGGGCCCCCGGTGGCCCGCAGTAGCGGCGGAAAGCCGAGGACGTCATGACGATCACCCAGGATGGGAGATCCCATCTGTAGGCGTAATTTTACTATGGCTGGAAAGTACTGTACTGATAACAGTGTGTTCCTGGGATCATGTGACTCCTCGGCTCGGTCTCTCCTCCCCGGCTGATGTCAGGGGCAGTGCTCAACCCCGCCCACTGGAACTGTCAGCTGGGCAGAGGAGAGGAGAGAGGAGGTAACTGATCGCAGGAAGATGCTGTGTTATCTGTACAGAGAAGCATATTTATGATATAACAGACACAGGGAAATGTATTGTTCTAATACAGAGGGGTTACTGGGTGCACCTATTCTGTAGATGAGTTATTGATTCTAATATACTGCATGTACTAGATTTCTGTGATCTTATTTTGTTTGCACATGGAAGATCTTACCATTTACCATACTATGAACCTGCCATGCTGCATTAATGTTTTAGCCATACATGGTTTTTAATGATTCTTTTATGTGATTGTATATTTACTCATTGCATTTATGTTATGCTGTGATGCTTTCTGACAAAGGTATCCTTTTAAAAACCGAATCATCAATTAGTCACTCTCACTCGCCTCATTCAAAGTCCCAAAATCATCCCTCTTTACTACGATATAGGGATGGAGACGTGTTCTCGCATGTTTCACTCAAAGTCCCAAATGTTTTCCTTTTATAATACAGAGGGAATGGGAGCTTTTTATACAAGTGGCTTAACAACCACTTTAAAACTAGCAAATTCTGCATGCAATCCTTTTCCTACAACCACAGTTTTTTTTTTTTTTTTGGTACTAATCCAATTTTTCACACGTTGTATTACCAATCTCTGATTAGGTCAAGAGAATCTCCAGCACAACCATCTGTCTTCTCATCCCAGAATGAAACTTCAGGGTTTCCAATAATGCTGTCAAGTTCATAGGCAATGGCAATACTAGATTGTCATTACAGGTACAATTACACAGATGAGTAATAGCAGTATTCTTTTTTTTTTTATACCTTTTGTGTCAACACTATGGAAAATTCAAAAGAACAAACTGTTTCTTAGCAGCTGTAAAAGCACTTCAATCTCCTACTTACCAGTGTAAATTAAACATGTTATTGAAAAAATATATAATACAGACAGCTTTTTCTGAAAAATAAAACCTAGTGAGTAGCTTACTCCTTTTCGAAATACAAATTCAAAATGTTAACCACAACATACAAGGCCATCCACAACATTGCCCCCAGCTACATCACCAACATCTGCAGATATCGCCGAAATCGTCCCCTCTGCTCCTTGCAGGACCTCCTGCTCTCTAGTTCCCTTGTTACCTCCTCCCATGCTCGCCTTCAGGCCTTCTTCAGAGCCTCTCCTATCCCCTGGAACTCACTGCCCCTGTATATCCAATCAGCCCCTAACCTGTCCACTTTAGGAGATCCCTGAAAACTCACTTATTCAAGGATTCCTATCACACACCCACCTAACAACTGTCCCTGAGCCACCCCCCCAAATCATTCCCCACATCTATTACCTTTTGTACTTTTCTCCCTTTAGAATGTTAGCTCTACGAGCAGGGCCCTCCTGTCCCTTCTGTATTGAACTGTACTGTAATTGTGCTGTCCCCCCCTCTACATTGTAAATCGCTGCGTAAACTGTTGGCGCTATATAAATCGTGTATAATAATAATAAAAATAATACTAATAATAAAGGAGAAAAAAAATTGAAGAAAAACATTGCATAAGTTCTAGAAATACGCAACAGGATTTCTTATAACAGAATTATAAACAGAATTAGGATTTCTTATAACTGAAACCGTATTTAATAAGGGGATAACTGTTATTTTACAGCTATATTACTATTTTTCTGAGCATATTACACTATATGTGCTATAATACTGTGACATGACCAAGAATGCCCTGCATGTGTGACTCAATCTCTACCCAAACTCCCTACATATAAAAAAACACACACATACAGTTGTGCTCAAAAGTTTGCATACCCTGGCAGAAATTGTGAAATGTTGGCATTAATATTGAAAATATGACTGATCATGCCAAGAAACTGTCTTTTAAGGACACATGAATCACATGAAGCCATTTATTATCACATAGCTTTTAAATTGCCTTTTTAACCTGTGTGGCACACCTTCTGTGTCTGTACCAAGGCCAAACATTCCAGGGTATGTAAACTTTTTATCAGAGCCATTTGGGTGATATAAATATATATATATTAATATATATATACATACACACACACACACACACTACATGCATACAGCATCTCACAAAAGTACGTACACCCCTCACATTTTTATATCTTATTATATCTTTTCATGTGACAACACTGAAGAAATGAAATTTGCTACAATTTAAAGTAGTGAGTGTACAGCTTGTATAAAAGTGTCAATTTGCTGTCCCCTCAAAATAACTCAAAACACATCCATTAATGTCTAAACCACTGGCAACAAGAGTACACACAAGTCAAAATGTCAAAATTGGGCCCAATTAGCCATTTTTTCTTCTCAGTGTCATGTGACTCGCTAGTGTTACAAGGTCTCAGGTGTGTATGTGGAGCAGATGTGTTAAATTTGGTGTCATCGCCCTCACTCTCTCATACTGGTCACTGGAAGTTCAACATGGCACCTCATGGCAAAGAACTCCCTGAGGTTCTGAAAAAAAGAAAAAAAGTTGCTCTACATAAAGATGGCCTAGGCTATAAGAAGTTTGCCATGACCCTGAAACTGAGCTGCAGCATGGTGCCAAGACCATACAGTGGTTTAACAGGACAGGTTCCACTCAGAACAGGCCTCTTATCCAGAGGTTGTCTTTGTGAAAAAGACGTATGAGTGTAGCCAGCATTGCTGCAGAGGTTGAAGGGGTGGGGGGCCAGCCCATCAGTACTCAGACCATACACCGCATGCTGCATCAAATTGGTCTGCATGGCTGTTGTCCCAGAGGGAAACCTCTTCTAAAGATGATGCACAAACAGTTTGCTGAAGACAAGCAGACTAAGGACATGGATTACTGGAACCATGTCCTATGGTCTGATGGTGTCAAGCGTGTGGGGCGGCAACCAGGGGCGGAGTACAAAGACAAGTGTGTCTTGTCTACTGTCAAGCATGGTGATGGGAGCATCATGGTCTTGGGCTGCATGAGTGCTACCGGATCTGGGGAGCTACAGTTCCATGAACCATGAATGTCTACATGTACTGTCACATACTGAAGCAGAGCATGATCCCAAACACACCTTCAAGACGACCACTGCTTTGCTTAAGAAGCTGGGGGGAAAGGTGATGGACTGGCTAATGTCTCCAGACCTAAACCCTATTGAGCATCTGTGGGACGTTCTCAAATGGAAGGTGGAGGAGCGCAACGTCTCCAACATCCACCAGCTCTGTGATGTCATCATGGAGGAGTGGAAGAGGACTCCAGTGGCAACCTGTGAAGCTCTGGTGAACTCCATGCCCAAGAGGGTTAAGGCTGTGCTGGAAAATAATGGTGGCCACACAAAATATGGACACTTTGGGCCCAATTTGGACATTTTCACTTAGCGGTGTACTAACTTTTGTAGCCAACGGTTTAAACATTAATGGGTGTGTGTGGCGTTATTCTGAGGGGACAGCACATTTACACTGTTATACAAGCTGTACACTCACTACTTTACATTGTAGCAAAGTGTAATTTCTTCAGTGTTGTCACATGAAAAGATATAATAAAATATTTATGAAAACATGAGGAGTGTACTCACTTTTGTGAAATACTGTATGTACATACACATACATACACACAGTTTCTGTAGTGTAGAGAGGAAAACAAAGCTAGTCACTAACTAGTATCCGTAGATACTGTATGTTCATACACACACATCCATATACACACATATGCACACACAGTTTCTGTAGCGTAGAGAGAAAAACAAAGCTGGTTACTAGCTAGTATCCTATCTAGAGGCATGACTGACACTGTCAATGCCAATGATGGCATAATACTAATCCTTACTTTTTATGCCAACAGTAGTGAATTTCACTGGGGGTCACCAGGGACATAGCCAAGGTATCAAAGTTGCAAAGAAAGCATATATGTGCACTCTACTAGCACAGGCAATAAATACGTAGTGAGGAAAGTATACAGTTAGAGATAAATTTTACAGATTTTGGTCCTTGAGGATTTATACTTTTACAGTCGGCTTCTCGACAGCAAAACTAAAATCTAAAATGGTGCCCTGTAGAGGCGTTGGGGCTGCTTCATGTGAATGCCTAAAAGTCACCAAGCTTGCTCAGCAGAAATCCCTACTAGGACTACAGGGTACAGATAAAGCAAATCTCTATATAGGCTGCTGGTGCAAACCCAAGGATGAGACAGTAGTCTACAGTCTCTGTGCGCAGGAGGACCTACCGTAGAAAGTTACAAGCTATGAGCTATGGAGATGGTAGAGATTGAAAGCCAAGCATAAAATATGTCTTCTTAACTTCAAGTCATTATGCCCATCTGCTTGTATGCCACACCCATAGTTAGCAGCCGTATTTTCTCTAGGATAGGTTATGATATTATATTCTTATTCTATGCGCTCAAGGTTTGTATCTTTCATTTGTATTTTGTACGTTTCTTCTAGCTTTCACTTATATGATCTCCCCATATTTTTGTATGCTTTATTGTTTTACATTACTTTTCTTATTGTAGATTGTTAAACAAAATAAACTTTGACAAAAAAGTGGAAGGCTGCCAACCCTTTGAAATCTTGCTACCATGAGACAATATCTACGGAATAAAAAGCATTGGAATATAAAAGTGTTTGTCATGAAATATAATACTTTATTTTGTTGCCTAACATACTCTGTAAAGCCATAAATGCGAAACTAATGATTCTGTTGATTTACTATTACTATATTTGCTTAAACAAAATTGCTAAAATTAATTATCTGACAGTATTGAACTATTAACACATCACAAGACTCTTTGTAATATTTAACATTTCTTACAAATCACTGCATAGTGTACACACTTTGCTGTTTTGCTTTCTGCATTGCAGGAGTCCGGCTAAATTATTAATATATAAATAAAAATAGCTGCATGCCTCTTCTCTAGTTACATGGACACTGCTAGTAAATGATGGCCGTCACACTGAGAAACTCTTCCTAATATGCATATTTAACTCATTGAAAAATATATCATACCATTGCTGATTAAAATAAATATACACAATTCACTGCAGACTATGCCTTTCTTATACTTTATGCTGCAGTGCACTGAAGCATGTAACAGGCTTGTTATAATTTTTACCGATAAGGATTCTAGTTAGCCAGGGCAGACAAGACATAGGAACTGTGGTAGGAAAATAACGAATTTACTGCTAAGAACGTTACAGAAGAATAAGGGTAACGCTTAGTGCAGTCATCAGACAAGCCATCCTCAAAGCTGGTAGGTTCAAAGTGACTCTTAACACTGAGCAATTTATATAGAATTACATACCTTTAGTAAAAGTCTTTAATTGCACCTTTTGAGTTTTTAGATGCTTACTAGCCTGTAGAAGGGGGTGCTACGCTGGGCACTTAGAACAGGGTAACTTGTCTAGCACACGGGGTACCTTTACACATGCCAAACACTATGTATACATGAACAAATAAACTGAACTCCATGCATGACTTAGGCCGCGTACACACGCGGGGACTGTTCGCCCAACTTTGTCCGTCAAACAGTTTCGGCAAACAGTCCGCTCAAAATTAGCATGGACGGACATGGCCACACACGACGTACGAACAGTTTGCTGAAACCGTGCGCGATGACGTGAACGGCACGTACGACGGGACGAAAAATACGACGTCCTATACACTGCATTATAACTTTCGGCGTGTAAAGCCTTTCTGAGCATGTGCGGAACTTAGTTTGTCGAACAAGCCTACACACGAGGGAACTGTTCGCTGAAACCTTGTTTCAGCGGACAGTTTTTCGGAAATTCCGAAAAACCTTGTTCAGCGGACTGTTCGCTGAAACTGTCCGCTGAAAGCCCACATACGAGCGGACTGTTTGCCGAAACACTGTTCAGCGGACAAAGTTGGGCGAACAGTCCCTGCGTGTGTACGCGGCCTCAGTTAGTTCTTCGTCCATACTTCCTCCTCTTTGTTCCCAAATCTCGGTACAAATCTAAGGGGGAACGGAGACTAGCTGTCCAAGGACCGCGGCTATGGAATGCTTTACCAACCAACATCCGCTTGGAAGAAAACCTCCAGGTCTTCAGGAAAAAACTCAAGACCTTCCTCTTCCAGAAGCTGGACAACAAAGCTCCGCACAGCGCCTTGATGCGATTCAGTTCGCTTTGAGCGCTATACAAATTATTCATTCATTAATACTTGTGCACAGGCCGTACAGACCTGCTCCCGTTACTATGGGAGATGGATCACTGCAGAAGGAGTGCCAACAACATTTCCCTCCCCTCAAGAGGCTATCTCACTTGCCACATTGCCAATTCTTTGTACTGATCTCTTCATACCCCACTTTGCTAATGACCGGAGCTGTAGACAATAAGTGCCAGTTACTTGCATTACACCCCTTTAGTAACTTCAGACTGAACAGAGACAACATTTTAAAAGCTTCATTGAGTAATGCAGCATGAAGAGATATCACAAAATGGCAGCAAAACAATAAGTGTGTCGGTTCTTAACATCCCTGATCCCGAACTACAGGCTTGTGGCTGCTACAGCATACCTGCACAGGAAAGCATCCATTCTTGGCAGAGTCCCTGCCCCTTCAGGGAAGACTGCAAGTCCCAGAAATCCCCCTACATGTGGAAGGTTCCAGCAAACAAGTTTGTAGCAGCTTTGCTGGAATCCAGATACAAGCACTCTTCCACGCCTTGCTGGCTCTGTTCTTTCTTCCCATGCAGCAGGCAGTCTATTGTGGGGCTACAGGGCACAGCAGCCCCAGGCATGTTGGCAGGCTCCTCTCTGCAGGCAATCCCCAGAAATGACAGCTGGACAAGAAGATAGCTGAAGGAGAGCCGAGCAGGGCTCCCCCATGGGCAGGGGAAGCAGTGAAATTGGGTACATCTTCAGCTGTCAGCCCTTATTCCTCCCATGTGGCTGGTCTCTCTGAGCAGAGTCTTCCTCCTGAATTTATGTGCACAAGGGGGCAGATGCATGCTCAGAAAGACCCATGAAATCAATTAACGGTTTCCCTCCCGGCTAGGGTAGCAGCCACTACCTACCTATAAGCTGCTGCAGCTATTTGACTGATTAGATGGTTTGTCTGGGTTTAGTCCACTACACAAAAGGGTTCCTCCCACTGTTTTGTGCATCCTCTAGTGACATACAAGTCGGCAGCAGAAATCAAAGCAGGTTCTGGGGAGCAGGTGTATGTTAGAATGAATACAACCACTATCAAGCACTGAAGAGGTAGGGATTAAACAAACTGGCCACCAGACAGGTAAGTAGGGAACCTCTTTAATGACAAGCATATAATTCTTTACAAGTGACCCTTTACTAGCAGGATAACTTTAAACTGCCTCATGTCCCCACATCTGAAGAATCACGTTCACCACTTAAGGTTTTTAGATGTTGGAAATTAAAACTTGCCCTTAAAACTTCCTGCATCAGGAGTAAACAACCCTAGGGAAGTACAGATCTACCAAAACAAGTAAGTAATGCAGAGTTCAGGGATCAGCAGTAAGCAACACAAAATTCAGGGGACAGTAGTATGGAAGGTAGAGTGCAGAGGTCAGTAGTATCTAATGCAGAGTGCAGCAGTCAGAAGTAATGCTGAGAGCAGACATCAGTAGCATGTAATGCACAGTACAGGAATCAGGCATGAGCAATGCAGTGTGCAGGGGTTATTAAAATGTAATACACAGCGCAGAGGTTAGTTGTACATAGCACAAAGTGCAGAAGTCAGAATTATACGTATCTCCCCCTGACAAGCAAAATACTCCCCATCCTGTACAAATCCATCGCCCACAGCACATATTTTCCCCTTCCTCTGTAAAATGAATTCTCCAGACCTCATATGCAATGGCTCCCAGTACAGGGAGGGAGATACTTCCAGGAAATCCTGCTAGGTCTCCCCTTGTCTGTGTCATAGGACAGGTCAGAACTGAGCAGGAGCCTATGACTTCTCTTGGCTCTGCAATGCCTATTGCTATCCTGGTCTGAGAGGCATCAAACTGGGTCAGATGCTGGCTGCTGGCACTGTGGAATCACAATATACCTGTTAAATTGCAACAATTGATGGGCAGTAGGGATGAGCCAAACACCCCCGGTTCGGTTCGCAGCAGAACATGCGAACAGGCAAAAAATTTGTGCGAACACGCAAACGCAGTTAAAGTCTATGGGACACGAAAGTAAAAAATTAAGAGTGCTCATTTTAAAGGCTTATATTCAAGTTATTGCCATCAAAAGAGTTTGCGGACCCGGGTCCTGCCCCAGGGGACATGTATCAATGCAAAAAAAAAAAAGTGCAGTTTTTCGGGAGCAGTGATTTTAATAATGCTTGAAGTAAAACAATAAAAATGAAATATTCCTTTAAATATCGTGCCTGGTGGGTTTCCTTAGTCTGGCTGTAAATTAGCCCATCTTTCTCATGTTTAGAACAATGCCACAGCGAAATGGCATTTCTAAAAGGAAAAAAATGTCATTTAAAACTGCTTGTGGCTGTAATGTATTGTCGGATCCCAACAATATAGATAATAAATCTCATTGAAAAAAAAACAGCATGGCTCCCCCCCAGTCCATTAACAGACCCAGGGTCAGACTGGACTAGGGGGCAGGGATGCAATTGCCTCCCGGGCTGCTCTAATTCTCTGTAAAAAGGCAGATGTGTTGCCAGCTGAGAATGCTGCATCTGTAGTTCCTGCTGGCTAGCAGGGCTGGTTTAACAGCCCAGAAGCATGCAGGAACCTTTGTGCTGTGAGCCGGTGGATCTGTCCTGTCACAGGGCTGTTGAATGCACCTGAGAGTCTGTGTGCATTACATACAGAGTACAGCCCCCTCCACACGGTGGCTCAGATCTGCCTCCTCCTCCCACCCCCTTTCTCACTGGGCCCGCCCACACTCCGGGCAGCCCGTGTGCTGCGTCTGTGAATAGGATGTGTGTGGGTGGGGACATTTAAACTGAGCAGCAGTGGTGTTCTGTATGGGACGCTCTGGAAGATAATGACCTTCAAAGTGAGTGAGCGGTGACTGGCCTCTCCCCCCTCTTTCCCTTCCTGCTCTCTCCCAAATTCATCTCCCTCCCCTTCCCCCTCTCTGCAGGGAAAAGAGGTTTATTTTAGCAACCTGTGCAGTACCTGGTCCTATGTGCTATGAAGTGGGCTCACATTGGTGTGCTGCAGTGTTGGTGATCTCACAGTCTTCTTGCATGTTACCCCCCTCCCATAGACTTCAATTAGTTTGCACATTTTTGCCGCATTTTCTGAAAGTGCACAAAAAGTGCTGCACTTTAAAAAAGAAACTGCAGTAAAAACGCAGCAGCTTAAAATAAGCCTATGGGACTGCGGATAAGGAAAACTACAAGTACACCAGCACTGCATCCAAACTGCAGCACACCAGTGTGAGTCCAAAGGATTATACACGCTCCATACTCCGGTCACTTTTTAGATGCTTTTGAAAAGGCAGTGAGGAGGTGATATCCCATTTCCTCACAGACTGTTTTAACCCCGATAAATGCCAATACCTCCAGGTAATGGCACAGTTCACTTCCAACTCCAGCTTATATCCATAATTTTCTGTAGGTATTAGCTGTGCTCTCACCTTATTGTTTGCACATCTAATGCCGCATATACACAATCGGAATTTCGGCCAGCAAAAGACCGATGAGAGCTTTTCATCGGAAAATGCAACCGTGTGTATGCTCCATCAGAATTTAGCTGGCCGAATTCCCGCCAGCAAAAATTTGAGAGCATGTTCTCAATTTTTCCGACGGAAATTCCGATCATGTGTATGCAATTCCGACACGCAAAAACACACGCGTGCTCAGATTCAACTAGGGGATGGAAGCTATTGGCTACTGGGTAGTGAACTACCTTTTTCTAGTCCCGGCGTACTTGTACGTCACCACGTTCTTGACGGTCGGAATTTGGTGTGACTGTGCGTATGCAAGACAGCTTGAGCAAAATCCTGCTGGAAAAACCATCAGAGCTTTTTCTGACCAAAATTTCCATTGTGTGTATACAGCATAATACATAAAGAGAGTTATGGAAATAAGGTAGAGCTCAAAGTGAATTTCTACACTCAAGTGTAGCAGGAAGCATCGATAATTAAAAAAAATAATAATTATATAAGTACCTGAACGACCACAACATACAGGGATATACATTGTAATACTGACATAAAATCACACGCATAGGTTGAACTTGACAGACTTGTCTTTTTTCAACCTCACCTACTATGTAACTAACTAAGTGAGGCACTTTACAGACAATTTGAAGATTTTGTTAAACACAGACACTGGCAGACATAAGCCACCATAGACAGATGAAAATTTCTGCTGAACCAGCTGAATTTCTATCCAACCGTCCCCCCAGTCGGAACACAAAAGTACAGCAGGGAAGATCGTTGTACTAACATTGGATCATTGGTACAGCGGCTCCAATCGGTGCAGTCAGTTTTTTTTTTCATTCAGCTCGCTGGGTTGAGCAAAAAATTAAAAAAAAAAACGAGTGCCGTGTACGAGGTTTTACTATTTTGAATCAAGTGATTGGAGTGGTCTTTCTGTGCGGAAAATGTGGAGCTGTGTCTCTCTGTGCAGCCAAATGTGGAGTGGTGTCCCTCTCTGTGCAGCCAAATGTGGAGCGGTGTCCCTCTCTGTGCAGCCAAATGTGGAGCGGTGTCTCTCTCTGTGCAACCAAATGTGGAGCTGTGTCCCTCTCTGTGCAGCCAAATGTGGAGCAGTGTCGCTCTCTGTGCAGCCAAATGTGGAGCAGTGTCGCTCTCTGTGCAGCCAAATATGGAGCGGTGTCCCTCTCTGTGCAGCCAAATTTGGAGCGGTGTCCTTCTCTGTGCAGCCAATGTGGAGCGGTGTCCCTCTCTGTGCAGCCAATGTGGAGCGGTGTCTCTCTCTGTGCAGCCAAATGTGGAGCGGTGTCTCTCTCTGTGCAGCCAAATGTGGAGCGGTGTCTCTCTCTGTGCAGGGAAATAAAATGACCTGGCCGGCCGAGACCCGTTAGATTAACCGCGTCTGGCTGAAGCTGAAGCTGGCGTGGCGTCAAGAGGCCATAGAGGAAGAAGAAGAGGAGGGGGTGGAGGAGAGAGCTGCAACAGAACCGCAGCTCCAACAACACTGGACCCTGTCCTGCATCCTTCCCAGCTGCCAGCAGAGTTAACCAGTGCACCGTGAAGGAATGGTAACATCCCTGCCCATGCCTTCTGGACCATGAGTCAGGGGTAATATGAACCTTACTGCTAACCGCCCTGTCCAACGAGGCCAAAACATTGTCTTCCACATGCCTTAATGGCCTTCCGTAAAAAGAAATGGCATTTTGGAACCTGCCACTGAGGTACAGCACATTCCACAAATTCAGGAAAGGGGACTGAGTCTACCAGCTGAAAAGGCAGCAGTTGCAGTGCTAGCAATTTGGCCAAGCTAGCATTTAGACGCTGAGCATGTGGATGGCTGGGACAATTTCTTTTTATGGTTCAGCAACTGGGGTAGGGAAATTTGCCTGCTAAAATCAATTGGTGGTCTACTGCTAGCAGATTGGCTGCAACTACTGGGACACCTATTGCTATACCTTCATTCCTCTCAGTGCAGGTTTTTGGCCCACACAAAAGGCCCACACCAAGGAACTTTTAAAAGTCAGTGGGGAGTCAGCAGTGCTCTGTGGAGATCTGTGGTGTGATGCAATAGGATGGCCCCCTAGAGGACATCCTGTCTCGGAGTTGTGCCTGCTCCTCCTCCTCCTCTTCCTTCTCACTTTCCTCCTCTCTTCTCTCAGGCACCCAAGTACAGTCAGTGACCTTATCATTCCTTGGCAGTATGCTGCAGCTGGGGGAACATGACTGCCAGTTTCTTCCTCCTGTGGCACTGAATCTCTCTAGGCTCATGTTACTCCCTTCCTCAACCTATGAGCCAACATCGGAGCCTTCAAATCGCTGCGCATCCTCCAGCAGCATATAACTGACACTGTGGTCGAATAATTCTGGGGATTCCTCCGTACACGATGGTGGGGCTACGGAAGGAGTGACTGTGGACAATTAGTCAGTGCAATAGGCCACTTTGGCTGCTGCATTGGAAGGCAAACTACTCTGAGTCTGGGTGACAGAGTATGAGGAGGATGAGGACGGCTTCATTATCCACTCCACCAACTCTTCTGCATGTTGTGGCTCAATAACAGGGCCAGCAGCAGAAAAAAAGGACAATCGTGCCCCACGGCCACCTGCAGAGGATGCACCATGTCCACGATCACCACTGTTGACACGCAGGCTGCTTGCCCTCTTTTAGTGCCTGTAAGCATCTGCCTCTCCTTAGTGGCCTCCCGGACATGATGATTTTTTTTGTTTTGCAACACCACACTACACTGTATTATATACTGTGTACACCACCTGAAGAGTATTACAAACTATACACCACTGAATGCACTGTATATAGAGGCTACACTGAATGCAGAATATAATATTAATTTTAATATATATATATATATATATATATATATATACATATACATATATATACACACACACACACACACACACACACATACACACTGCCTGAAGTGTATTGCGAATGCACTGTATGCAGAATATATATGTACATATACACACACTGCCTGAAGTGTATTAAATCATGGCTGCACTGATCTGTATACCATGTACACCACCAGAAGTGTAGTGGAAAGTGTAGTACTGTTTTTATATATATATATATATCTCAAATACACTGCCACTAACTGAAAAACCTGCCTGCTTAATCTAACTCAAGCTATCTCTCCGTCCACACCAACACCACTACACATGGCCGCTATGTAAGGGGCCTTATATAGTGTGGGGCATGGACTTAGACACCCCCTGAGCCATGATTGGCCAAAGGCACCGTACCTTTGGCCAATTATGGCTCTCTTAGCATACATCATACAGTAATGCACTTTGAGCTCACAGTGCATTATGGGGCATTCCGCGGCGCTCATATTTCGTGCGAATGTCCCATAATATTAGCTGTTCGCGCTGAACACCGAGCTCTTTCCTAATGGGCATTATTCATCTGACCCTTACCAAACACCATTCTAATACTTCTATTTATTGTTTTATTAATCCTTAGTTAACTCCAATTATCTGCTAGAAAAAGGAAAAAGGAAGTTCAATAGCCAGTAGCCAATAGCTTCTGTCTTGGTACTTGCTTCAGAGCATGCGTAGTTTTTGGTCCGTCCGAACAGCATACAGACGAGCAGTTTTCCCAATAGGAATTGGTTTCGTCGGAAATATTTAAAACATGTTCTATTTCTAGGGCTGTCTGAATTTTAGGAAAAAAAAAAGTCAGATGAGGCATACACATAATCGGAATATACTATGAAAAGCTTCCGTCTGACTTTCTGTCGGACATTTCGCTGGTGTCTACGCGGCATAACCCTTCTTTTTGGCTATTTTTCTGTTTCTTTCATTTTTGTTTAGTTTTATGGTTTTTCATGGTCACATAAAAGACGTTCAGAATTTAAAAAGCGGCATTATTTTGGGGGGAAAATGCCCATGCGTTTTACCAAAAACAAACATTTTGTGTCCATTTAAAATGGGACACACTGCTTATAGTAAAACTAAAATTGGTAAAAAAAAAAATACTACTGTGGAGATTGTTGACAAGGGGGCATAGCACATGAAAATTACATCCTCCATCACAGGCAATAGGACTGGGGAAGGGTGGGGGGTCCACTAAACATTATAGATTTCCATCAAACTTTAGTGATCGCAAGTCAATGTAACACTTTTAGATAATGTGAGCTAGGCCTTCAAATTGGCAGCTGGATACAGCACACACTAAAATTTTTCCACCATCACTAATGTCTGAAGGTATTGCTCATCCTATTTCATAATGAAAAATGTACAGTACTAACCAGTGTTCTTTCCTCTATCAGCACAAAAGATGAGCCTCCATCCCAAATATTTATATTATATATATATATATATATATATATATATATATGGGACTTTGAATGAGGCAAATCACTTTAAAGTATAATAGTGCTCACGGTTAGCAATTTTATTGAATATTGGCAGGTTTCATATTTGTAATTTAATAGCCATAATAAATTATAAGTAAAAAAGAGAATGCATTGTGCTGATCCATAATAGATCATAGTACATGTTATAAGTTCATAAAGAATTGATATTCGTATACATAATTATTTTCGATGGGAATACACGAGTAAAGCAGATGGAAATGCATGATCACAGAGCACAGTGATCCACATATTTCTTGGCATCCTTATAGCTCTACGCGTTTCATGGATACGTGTCCACTTCCTCAGGAGCAGATGCAAGAAAATTATCTAAAAAGATAAAATGCCAGGATAATATCATATACAGGATGGATAACCCCCGATATAGGTAAGGACAAGGGGGGGAGAAAAGAGGACGTGATATGGGCAATTGGCCCTAGTACTTACAGGTCAGTTCAAAGCAAAGGAAGAGGGGAAGAAACTAGCAGCCCTGTGGAGTGGGGTGGTAAAAGGTAGAGTCTGCTGCACTGGGAGCTGTGGAGACATGACCCAAATGGACCTTGAGAGCAAATGGAGGGCAGACCAAATTTTCATAGCAGGATGAAGCCAAGGTTTATGTACATACATAACAATTAGCCAACAGTGATCTATAAAGAAAAAATGTAATATATATATATATATATATATATATATATATATATATATATATATATATATATATATATATATATAAATATGCCACATTTCAGGCTTCAAACATAAAGATATAAAATTTAAATTGTTTGTGAAGAATCACCAACAAGTGGGACACAATTGTGAAGTGGAACGAAATCTATTGGATAATTTAAACTTTTTTAGCAAATAAAAAACTGAAAAGTGGTGCGTGCAAAATTATTCGGCCCCTTTACTTTCAGTGCAGCAAACTCACTCCAGAAGTTCAGCGAGGATCTCTGAATGATCCAATGTTGTCCTAAATGACTGATGGTGATAAATAGAATCCACCTGTGTGTAATCAAGTCTCTGTATAAATGCACCTGCTCTGTGATAGTCTCAGGGTTCTGTTGAAAGCGCAGAGAGCATTATGAAGACCAAGGAACACACCAGGCAGGTCCGTAATACTGTTGTGGAGAAGTTTAAAGCCGGATTTGGATACAAAAAGATTTTTCAAGCTTTAAACATCCCAAGGAGCACTGTGCAAGCGATCATTTTGAAATGGAAGGAGTATCAGACCACTGCAAATCTACCAAGACCTGGCCGTCCCTCTAAACTTTCAGCTCAGACAAGGAGAAGACTGATCAGAGATGCAGCCAAGAGGCCCATGATCACTCTGGATGAACTGCAGAGAACTACAGCTTAGGTGGGCGAGTCTGTCCATAGGACAACAATCAGTCGTACACTGCACAAATCTGGCCTTTATTGAAGAGTGGCAAGAAGAAAGCCATTTCTCAAAGATATCCATAAAAAGTATTGTCTAAAGTTTGCCACAAGCCACCTGGGAGACACACCAAACATGTGGAAGAAGGTGCTCTGGTCAGATGAAACCAAAATCGAACTTTTTGCCCCACAATGCAACACGATATGTTTGGCGTAAAAGCAACACAGCGCATCACCCTCAACACACCACCCCCACTGTCAAACATAGTGGTGGCAGCATCATGGTTTGGGCCTGCTTTTCTTCAGCAGGGACAGGGAAGATGGTTAAAATTGAGGGGAAGATGGATGCAGCCAAATACAGGACCATTCTGGATGAAAACCTGTTGGAGTCTGCAAAAGACCTGAAACTGGAACGGAGATTTATCTTCCAACAAGACAATGATCCCAAACATACAGCAAAATCTACAAAGGAATGGTTCACAAATAAACGTATCCAGGTGTTAGAATGGCCAAGTCAAAGTCCAGACCTGAATCCAATCGAGAATCTGTGGAAAGAGCTGAAAACTACTGTTCACAAACGCTCTCCATCCAACCTCACTGAGCTCGAGCTGTTTTGCAAGGAAGAATGGGCAAGAATTTCAGTCTCTCGATGTGCAAAACTGATAGAGACATACCCCAAGCGACTTGCAGCTGTAATCGCAGCAAAAGGTGGCTCTACAAAGTATTAACACAAGGGGGCCGAATAATTTTGCACGCCCCACTTTTCATTTTTTTATTCGTTAAAAAAGTTTCAAAAATCCAATAGATTTCATTCCACTTCACAATTGTGTCCCACTTGTTGGTGATTCTTCACAAAAAATAAAAATTTTATATCTTTATGTTTGAAGCCTGAAATGTGGCAAAAGGTTGAAAAGTTCAAGGGGGCCGAATACTTTCGCAAGGCACTGTATATAAATGTATTTTTTCATTCTTTTCTTTCCCCCTTGTCCATCCCAATATTGGGGGCTACCCATCTCGTATATGATATTTCTCTGGCATTTTATCATCTTTTTAGATAATGTCTTGCATCTGCTCCTAACATGTACTATGATAATCTATTATGGATCAGTTCAATAGATTCTCTTTTTTATTTGTAATGTATTACATCTAAAATTGTGAATACGAAATCTGCCAATATGCAATAAAATTGCTAATCAAGTGTACTATTGTACTTTGAAGTGATTTGACTCATTCAAAGTCAACCAATGTTCCCTATTTTTTTGCATCTATTAGCACATTGAGAACTTCAGGGTGTAATTTACATTTTTTTGCTATGAAAATATATGCCAATACTCCCAAAGTCAAATCTTCCAACTGTTTTAGATTAATGTTTCTATGAGCATATCTTTTAAAGCACTCTGAGCACCAAAAAATAAAAAATAAATGGCATGGAGGAGGAGGGTGGAACTGGGCTGTCATTTAGGATCTGTATATACACCCACATGTGTGATGTCAATATCATATGACCTGAAAAGCTCAGCTCAACAAGGAAATGTTCTCTCCAGTAAGAGAGACCAAACTAAACTGAGCATGTGCAGCGTTACTACTCTGCATCTTATCTGGCCTTGCCCAGAGAGACCCTGCAAAAGGGGGAGGATCTGTCTATACAGGATCAAAGAGCCTTTTTGCACAATATGGAGGATTAACCCCTTAAGCTCCACAGTGAGTATAACAAGCATGCTATTCTGAATATACAGATGTTACTGTTGTGGGTTAGGAACACTTTAAATTCTTCTGTCTCTTCAGACAGAAGACTCCATGATGTTGAAATCAGGGCTCTGTGGGGCCAAACCATCACTTTCAAGACTGTAGGCTGAAGATAGTTTCTAATGGCATTGGCTGTATGTTTGGGGTTGTTCACCTGCTGCTGAATACATTAGGGAACAATCACATGCCTCCCTGATGGTACGGCATAATGGATAAGTATTTGCCTGTATTTCTCAGTATTGATGACACCATTAATCCTGACCAAATGTCCAACTCCATTTACAGAAGTGCAGCTTCAAACTTGCAAGGAACCTCCACCATGTTTCATTGTTGCCTTTAGACACTTGCTGCTATAGCCAAATATTTCAAAATTTTTCTCCTCAGTCTAGAGCATCTGCTGCCATTTTTCTGCATCCTAGTTCCTATGTTTCCATGCATAGTTGAGTCACTTAGCCTTGTTTCAACGTTGAAGATATGGCTTTTTTGCAGCATTTGTTCCATGAAGACTACTTCTGGACAGACTTCGCTAGACAGGAGATGGGTGTTCCTGGGTCCCACTAGTTTCCATCAGTTCCGTGCTGATAGCACTGCTGGACATCTTCTGGTGCGAAAAAGGGAAGCAAGCATGATGTGCCTCATCTGCTGCATTCAGTTTCCTTAGCCAACAACTGCATCTACGGTCCTTGATGTTGCCCATTTATTTGTGCTTCTTCAAAAGAGCTTAAACAGCATATCTTAAAACCCCAATCTGTTTTGAAATCTTTGCCTGGCAGAGACCTTGCTGAAGCAGTATAACTACCTTGCCATAGTGCATCTCCTGTGACATGAAACTGTCTTCCACAACCTCACCTTAGTAACAGAGTTTGGCTGTTCCCCACCTAGTTCTAAGCCTTCTACACAGCTGTTTCTGTTAAGGTGTTTTAACCTACATATGAAATTGATGATCATCATCACCTACTTGGTATAATTGATTAATCATACTCCTGGACTCTAATCCTACAAAATCCCTGACTTTGTTCAAGTGTACAAAGAATGCAAGTGTAGGTAAGACACGATGCTGGTTTGAAGCCAATGGGTAGTCACACCAAAAATTGATTTGATCTGGATTATTCTTCTGCTTGCTGACTTTGCATATTGTAAATTGTTCAAAGCAATTTAAAAATATATTTTTGAAAACATTCTTACTTTACAGCATTTATTCTCACCTACCTAAAACTTTTGCGCAGGACTTTATAGAAATATATATATATCTACATAACACACACACACACACACACACACACACACACACACACACACACACACACACACACACACACACACACACACACACACACACACACACACACACACACACACACACACACACACACACACACACAGTATCTCACAAAAGTTTTGTAAATATTTTATTGTATCTTTTCATGTGACAACACTAAAGAAATTACACTTTGCTACAATGTAAAGTAGTGAGTGTACAGCTTGTAAATTTGCTGTTCCCTCAAAATAACGCAATACACAGCCATGTCTAAACCGCTGGCAACAAAAGTGAGTACACCTCTAAGTGAAAATTTCCAAATTGGTCCCAAAGTGTCCATATTTTGTGTGGCCACCATTATTTTCCTGTACTGCCTTAACCCTCTTGGGCATGGAGTCCACCAGAGCTTCACAGGTTGCCACTGGAGTCCTCTTCCACACTGCCCTGATGACATCACAGAGCTGGTGGATGTTAGAGACCTTGTGCTCCTCCACCTACCATTTGAGGATGCCCCACAGATGCTCAATAGGGTTTAGGTCTGGAGACATGCTTGGCCAGTCCATCACATTTACTCTCAACTTCTTTAGCAAGGCAGTGGTCATCTTGGAGGTGTGTTTGGGGTCATTATCATGTTGGAATAATGCCCTGTGGCCCAATCTGCTTCAGTATGTCACAGTACATGTTGGCATCCATGGTTCCCTCAATGAACTGTAGCTCCCCAGTGCCGGCAGCACTCATGCAGCCCCAGACCATGACACTCCCACCACCATGCTTGACTGTAGGCAAGACACACCTGTCACACGCCTGACACCATCTGAACCAAATATCTTGGTTTCATCAGACCACATGGTTCCAGTAATCCATGCCCTTAGTCGGCTTGTCTTCAGAAAACTGCATGTTTTCTTGTGCATCATCTTTAGAAGAGGCTTCCTTCTGGAACAACGGCCATGCAGACCAATTTGATGCACTGCACGGCGTATGGTCTGAACACTGACAGGCTGACTCCCCCACTCCTTCAACCCCTGCAGCAATGCTGGGAGCACTCATATGTCTATTTCCCAAAGACAACTCCTGGATATGACGCTGAGCATGTGCACTCAACTTCTTTGGTCGACCATGGCGAGGCCTGTTCTGAGTGGAACCTGCCTTGTTAAACCGCTGTATGAACTTTTCCACCGTGCTGCAGCTCAGTTTCAGGGCCTTGGCAATCTTCTTATAGCCTATGTCATCTTTATGAAAAGCAAAAAAATGTTTTACAGATCCTCAGAGAGGTCTTTTGCCATGAGGTGCCATGTTGAACTTCCAGTGACCAGTATGACAGTGATAATACTAGATTTAACACACCTGCTCTCCATTCACACCTGAGACCTTCTAACACTAATGAGTCATATGACATCGGAGAGAGGGAAAATGGCTAATTGGGCCCAATTTGGACATTTTCAATTAGGGGTGTACTCACTTTTGTTGCAAGTGGTTTAGACATTAATGGCTGTGTGTTGAGTTATTTTGAGGGGACAGCAAATTTACACTGTTATACAAGCTGTACACTTACTACTTTACATTGTAGTAAAGTGTAATGTCTTCACCATTGTCACATGAAAAGATAAAATATATTAAATATCACTTTTGTGAGATACTGTATATATATATATATATATATATATATAAAGGATATAAATCCACTTTGTGTGTACCAAATATCTTTGCAAGGGACCTGCCAGGTCTGCCCATTACAGGCTTCCTGCCGAAAACCACAGAAGGGGCGAAGACAGGGACAGTCACTCTGCACGATGACAGAGCAACAGTGACTGGTCTTATGCCCCATACACACAGTTGGACATTCCAACTACAAAATCCGTCTGATTTTTTCAGACGGATTTTGGGCCAAACTTGTCCTGCATACACACGGTCGGAAGTTGTCGGAAAATCCTATAGTTCGGAACGAGGTGACGTCAAACGTGTACGTCGCGAGTATAAGCGGGCCAGTAGCCAATAGCTTTCGTCTCTTAGTTTATTCTGAGCATGTGTGGCACTTTGTCCGTTGGAATTGTCTACACACAATCAGAATTTAAACGATCTGATTTTGTTGTCGGAAAATTTTAGATCCTGCTCTCAAACTTTGTGCGTCGGAAAATCCGATGGACCACACGCGGTCGGATTTTCCGACAACATGATCCGATCGCACATTTTCCACCGGAAAATCCAACCGTGTGTATGGGGCATTACACTTTAGTACCGAAACTCCTGCAAACAGGCAAAGTTTCATGCTGGATTACTGCATAGATCTATAAGAAATACACGACCAAGATTCAAGGGATTTTGGTCATAAAACAGTGAAATTACTTTTTTGTAGTCAAAGAACATTTGAGTATCATAATTAAAATGGTTGTATGCCTGCAAATAAAAAAAAAACGTTTAAGGCAAAGACATAATGAGCTAGTATGCACCACATACTAACTCATTATGAAATACTTACCTTAGAATGAAGCGCCGGCATCGCCTTCTGGCTACGTTGAGGGAGCCGACATGTTCCCTCTGCGCTTCTTCTGGGTTGGCGGCTCCGTCGCTGTGAGTGGTCAGAGCCACGATGATGTCACTCCCACGCTTGTGCGTGGAAGTCCTCTTTCCGGCAAGGAGCTTTGATTTTCCCGCCAGCATCCACTGGACCTTCAGAGCGCATGCGCCGCTGACATCAGGTTTAACAGATATTCATTTTACCTACAGGTAAGCCTTATTATAGGCTTACCTGTAGGTAAAAATGTGAAAGTGGGGTACACAACTGCTTTAAATGGGTACCGTGCAAAAACAACCGCATTTCAGCACTGCTGAGTTTCTCATATACACTTTTTCAGTTGAGGGTCATTTAATTCAGTTCACAGTGCTTGCTCAGCTGTCACATATTGTAACATTCGAGTTGCTGTATTACTACAGCAGCCCCCCCCACTTGTGCCATGCTATATTCTATTGCACATACCAAGTAGGCACCTTTGCCAGGTACAAAATATAGGTAAATGAGAATCACATTAAACAAACATGATGTTTTCACTCCTCACATTCCTCTTGGCTACTCTGCAGTGTGAGAACTCTGTCCGATCATACGCTCCACTGCAGAATACTGGCAAGTTGGCTAAAAGATGTCATCTGACATCAAGAAATTGACGTTATGTGTAAGTCTTTCTCCAGCGTTATCCTACGATCTGCCTTTTTCTAGAATAATTTTCTGTAGTCCCTAATATTCTATTTGATCTGCAGAATATAAAGAAGATAACCTAGTAAAGAATTGTATAAGGACTCTGATAGAAAAATTTAAAAAAGAGATCAAACCTTTTACATTTTAAATCCTTATAAAAAAAAGTTAAATGTTATTTTGACTTGTTTGAGCACTAAAAATATAAAAATGTAAGGTGAGCAGATTATTTTTTTATTATAAATTTATTGTGCGGAAATGTATTTATGAATAAATTAAAACTAAAAAGGTCAACCATTTTTCTCAAATGTGTGAATTCCAGTAAAGATGCATGATAGATACAGAAATATGTCTGAAACCGATCGCCTGCTGACACGCACAAATGAAAGGCTAAAAATGTTCACTAGACTTCAATACAAACTAGTCCATCATCAAAAGTACTTTTCATCTACTTAATTCAATACCAGTTCATGCTTATCCAATATAAATTTGAAAAATCTGAAATAAAAGTTCCCCATTTTTTACAAGCAGTGTTCATTTTGACGCCTAATTTCGATTTAGTTTCAGTCAGTGTCTTTTTACTAAAATTCCATTTTAGTTTGTCATATTTTAGTCATCTTAATTGTTTTATTTTTAGTCGCGTTTTAGTTGACTAAAATCTCCAATACATTTTAGTCAACTAAAAGCTCCATTATTATAAACAAACAAAAAGATTTTTTATTTTTTTTTGGCAAAGAGAAGTGCAACTTTAAAGCATAAAAAACAAAAAATTGTAAACTCTATTGGCTGTAATGCCATTACACATATCTGAATATAAAAACTTTAACACATCTCTGTTAATATTGAAAACAAGTATCAAGAAACATCTTTATAAATAAAAACCAATTTTAGCAAACAAACAAGAATACTGCTTTTTGACCACTGTTAATTTTGACGTCAAATTTTGATTTGGTTTTAGTCATAGTCTTTCGACTAAAATGCCATTTTAGTTTTAGATGTAGTTTAGTCATCTGAATTGAAAACTGACTTATTTTCGTTTCGTTTTCATCACTGAAAACATGCAACTGATGAAAACTATGATGGAATTATTGCTGTCGACAAAATCAACAATGTTGACAAGACATTACAGTAGAAATAAGTCCATCATATTACAAGGTGTTTTTGTTGTTTAAAGTGGCACAGTAAAAAAAAACAGGCCCCTTTCCTTCCACATACATTTATAAACAAGGTTGCATACAGTGGTGTGAAAAAGTGTTTGCCCCCTTCCTCATTTCCTGTTCCTTTGCATGTTTGTCACACTTAAGTGTTTCGGAACATCAAACCAATTTAAACAATAGTCAAGGACAACACAAGTAAACACAAAATGCAATTTGTAAATGAAGGTGTTTATTATTAAAGGTGAAAAAAAATCCAAACCATCATGGCCCTGTGTGAAAATGTGATTGCCCCCTAAACCTAATAACTGGTTGGGCCACCCTTAGCAGCAACAACTGCAACCAATCGTTTGCGATAACGCGCAATGAGGCTTTTACAGCGTCCTGGAGGAATTTTGGCCCACTCATCTTTGCAGAATTGTCCTAATTCAGTTACATTAGAGGGTTTTCGAGCATGAACGGCCTTTTTAAGGTCATACCACAACATCTCAATAGGATTCAGGTCAGGACTTTGGCTAGGCCACTCCAAAGTCTTCATTTTGTTTTTCTTCAGCCATTCGGTGGTGGACTTGCTGGTGTGTTTAGGATCATTGTCCTGCTGCAGAACCCAAGTTCGTTTCAGCTTGAGTACACGAACAGATGGTCGGACATTCTCCTTCAGGATCTCTTGGTAGACAGCAGAATTCATAGTTCCTTTTATCACGGCAAGTCTTCCAGGTCCTGAAGCAGCAAAACAGCCCCAGACCATCACACTACCACCACCATATTTTACTGTTGGTATAATGTTCTTTTTATGAAATGCAGTGTTCCTTCTACGCCAGATATACTTGGACACACACCTTCCAAAGAGTTCCACTTTTGTCTCATCGGTCCACAGAATGTTGTCCCAAATGTCTTGGGGATCATCAAGATTTGTTGTGGAGAAATTGAGACGAGCTTTGATGTTCTTTTTGCTCAGCAGTGGTTTTCTCCTTGGAACTCTGCCATGCAGGCCATTTTTGCCCAGTCTTTTCCTGATGGTGGAGGCATGAACGCTGACCTTAACTGAGGCAAGTGAGGCCTGCAGTTCCTTGGACGTTGTTGTGGGGTCTTTTGTGACCTCTTGGATGAGTCGTCGCTGCGCTCTTGGGGTAATTTTGGGCGGCCGGCCACTCCTGGGAAGGTTCACCACTGTTCCATGTCTTCGCCATTTGTGGATAATGGCTCTCACTGTGGTTCGCTGGATTCCCAAAGCTTTGGAAATGGCTTTATAACCCTTTCCAGACTGATAGATCTCAATTACTTTCTTTCTCAATTGTTCCTGAATTTCTTTGGGTCTCGGCATGATGTGTAGCTTTTAAGGATCTTCTGGTGGACCTTACTGTGTCAAGCAGCTCCTATTTAAGTGATGCCTTGATTGTGAACAGGTGTGGCAATAATCAGGCCTGGGTGTGGCTAGAGAAATTGAACTCAGGTGTGGACAACCACAGTTATAGTATGTTTTAACAAGGGGGGCAATCACTTTTTCACACAGGGCCATGATGGTTTGGATTTTTTTCACCTTTAATAATAAACACCTTCATTTACAAATTGCATTTTGTGTTTACTTGTGTTGTCCTTGACTATTGTTTAAATTGGTTTGATGTTCCGAAAAACTTAAGTGTGACAAACATGCAAAGGAACAGGAAATGAGGAAGGGGGCAAACACTTTTTCACACCACTGTAGTTTGAGTCACCTATTGCGCCTATATTGCCAATGGACTGACCTACATATCAAATGTGTCATCCCAGTCAATAAAAAAAGGTCAGAACCTCTCAAGTTTGTACTACTGTCTGGGTCTCCATTGGGATTATTTTCTCTTCTTGTCCTATGGACCACTGTTGTGTAGTGGGGAGTAAGAAAAAATATTCTCATCTGAAACACAGATGGCAATGGAACCCTGAGGGAGGCTTTAAAAAATTGTTTTATGGGAATTGAGTGTGTGAAACTGTCAACATCCTAAATACAGAGAATGATCTAACATTTAAGAGAAGTTTTAAGCTTTTCTCTTAACAGTATTTTACTGTCCCCATTGGAGAAATTTCTTAAAACAAATGGAACTGAAAATGGAAGTAAGGGGAACATTCCTGGTGGTGATACAGCAATGAACATTCTAAGCCTTCCCCACTCCATAAATAAGCATACAAAAAATGAATACACTGTAATGTGTTCAAAAAGAACAGTCGACATGTACTCGACAGGTATACAGACTGCACTGAAAAAAGGAACAGTACTCTGAGGTTTAAACATACTAACTGGGAGAGGACACATAACATGATCATTATTTAACCAAATGATCGTGCAAGCTCTAAAATTGCCACAAAACAGCACTTTTGGCCCATATTCAAAAAATCCAACTCCATGTTGAACTTGAAATAGTTGGTTTGGACCAAGTTGGTCCAAACGATTTTCTTCACTAACTCATGCAATGGCTGTCATTACCTTTCCCATCCCACTTCTGGAAAAGAAAATCGAGTCGTGCTGAGCACTATTCAGGCATTCATGAGAAGCTTTGTATTTTCTGTATGAACACAAAGCTTCCTCTGATTGGTTGAGGTGGAGATCATCTACCTGATGCTCCACCTGTCAGGGTTGGGCTCAGCTCTTCCTTCTCTGAGCTGGCCGCTCAGTTTTTGGCTTATTGCCAGCTCCCATCTCTCCACAGTTACTCAGCTGTTGATGATCCTGCCTGTCAGTCCTGCTTACTTAAGCCATCCAGTCCAGAGGATGTCTGCCTTCGCCTTGGACAGTATCACAGAAACTCCTGCGATCCTGTTCAAGATTTGCTTTGCTTTGCTGACATCCCTTCTGGCTCCAGATCCTGCTTGCTGTTCCACTCATTGATCCCTGACTACTGGCTTGGCTGACTATCCATTCCGCTTACTGAACATTGGCTATGTTTTGACTATGTTTGTTCTTTTTACTTTTATTATTAAACAAGTGTGATTTAACTGTACTTCTGTCTCGTCCCGATTTCATGGTTTCTGACGCCACCTCTGCCAATCAGAGTTAGCTTTGTAATCATTCTGAAAATACAAAGCCCCCTCTGAAAAAATAAAGTAATGCAGCCATCACATCTAAGGTTTGGTAAACGGTAGATTACATTTTTTTCTCTTGGTTTTAGATGTGCATTTTAAGTACACAATATTTTGCCTCATTTGTTTTCCTCAGTTTAAAATGTATGAAATGGAAAGCTGTGAAAAATGAGGATAAGCAAACTAATGCAAAACACATGAAAAAGTCGGTGACACAAGCTGGCGACACAAAAATGTTAATGCCAATTACTCAGACACATTACCCTTGTCTGCCTGGCTTAGGATTGAAGAAAATGTGAGCAATTGTGAATAAAATAGCCAGAAGTCTTTTCAAATTTCAAAATAACTACAAAAGAAATTTTGTTGACTTACTTTCACCTTTGTCAAAATATAATGAAAATAAGTGGTAAAAATTGCCAAGAGCGGGCTTATAAGTAGAATAAAATCAAAATACAGTGAGGGAAAAAAGTATTTTTTATGTTTCCCCACTGACAAAGAAATGATCAGTCTATAATTTTAATGGTAGGCTTATTTTAACAGTGAGACAGAACAACAACAAAAAAATCCAGGAAAACACATTTCAAAAAAGTTATACATTGATTTGCATTTTAATGAGTGCAATAAGTATTTGACCGCTTCACAAAACATGACTTAGTACTTGGTGGCAAAAACCTTGTTGGCAATCGCAGAGGTCAGATGTTTCTTGTAGTTGGCCACCAGGTTTACACAGATCTCAGGAGGGATTTTGTCCTACACCCTTCTGCAGATCCTCTCCAAGTCATTAAGGTTTTGAGGCTGACATTTGGCAACTTGAACCTTCAGCCCCCACCCCCACATATTTTCTGTAAGATTAAGGTCTGGAGACTGGCTAGGATACTCCAGGACTTTAATGTGTTTCTTCTTGAGCCACTCCTTTGTTGTCTTGCTCGTGTGTTTTGGGTCAATGTCATGAATACCCATCCATGACCCATTTTCAATGCCCTGACTGAGGGAAGGGGGTTCTCACCCAAGATTTGACAGTACATGGCCCCATCCGTCAGCCCTTTGATGCAGTGAAATTGTCCTGTCACCTTAGCAGAAAAACACACTCAAAGCATAATGTTTCCACCTCCATGTTTTCACGGTGGAGATGGTGTTCTTGGGATCATAGGCAGCATTTTTCCACCTCCAAACACAGCATTGATTTGATGCCAAAGAGCTAGTTTTTGGTCTCATCTGACCACAACACTTTCACCCATTTCTCCTCTGAATCATTCAGATGATCATTAGCTAAACTTCAAATGGGCCTGTACATGTGCTTTCTTGAGCAGGGGGACCTTGTGGGAACTGCTGGATTTCAGTCCTTCATGGTGTAGTGCGTTACCAATTGTTTTCTTGGTCCCAGCTGCCTTGAGATCATTGACATGATGTCATCATGGAGGAGTGAAAGAGGACTCCAATGGCAACCTGTGAAGCTCTGGTGAACTCCATACCCGAGAGGGTTAAGGCAGTGCTGTAAAATAATGGTGGCCACACAAAATATTGACACTTTGCGCCCAATTTGGACATTTTCACTTAAGGGTATATTCACTTTTGTTGCTAGCGGTTTAGACATTAATGGCTGTGTGTTGCGTTATTTTGAAGGGACAGCAAATTGACACTGTTATACAAGCTGTGCACTCAATACATGGTAGCAAAGTGTAATTTCTTCAGTGTCGTCACATGAAAAGATAGAATAAAATATTTACAAAAATGTGAGGGGTGTGCTCACTTTTGTGAGATACTGTATGTATTACTGTATATCAGAAAGTAAAAAATATAGTTTTTTTTCAAAATTTAAATATTTTTTTGTTTATAGAGCAAAAAATAAAAACGGTAGAGGTGATCAAATACCACCAAAAGAAAGCTCTATTTGCAGGAAAAAAAAGGACATAAATTTTGTTTGGGTACAACGTTGCACGACCGCGCAATTGTCAGTTAAAGCAACGCAGTGCCGGATCGCAAACAAATGGCCTGGTCATTTAGGGAGTAAAACCTTCCAGGCAGGGTCAGACTGACAACTCATGGGGCCCCCGGGCAATAGGAGATTTTAGGGCCCCCGGGCAATAGGAGAAGATTATGGGGCCCTGGGAAATAGGAGATAATGGGGCCCCCAGGCAATAGATTATGGCCACAAAGTTTACACACACACACACACACACATACAGTATACACACACACAGACAAACACAGAATACACATACACACACTAAAAAGGTACTGGAGAGATGGGGCAGCTATAATCTTGGGATCATTAAAAAAAAAACACACATTTTTACATACTGTCCCTGGTTTTATTTAGGCTGGCAACCCTGATCGGGCCCCTTGGTGGCATGGGGCCCTCGGGCAGTGCCTGAGTGCCCGAATGGTCAGTCCGCCCCTGCTTCTAGGGTTGAAGTGGTTAAACACTTGCCATGTTTTCTATTGTGAATAAAATATGGGTTTATGAGATCATTTTGTTCTGTTTATATGTAGATTTTACACAGAGCCACAACTTTTTTGGAATTGGGGTTGTAGTAATAACATTTATAAACACATGCCATAAACATTTTTTATGGAATTATTTAATATTTTTTTCCAGAATATTATTCTTTAATACAGTATGTCTAACAAGAAATCCAATCACTCTCATTGCTAAACTATGTGACTTCAGGGCATTGTGACCATGTCAACATCATCAAATTATATTTTATTAGAGAATGCCTTGCTGCCTCTGCTTAATGCCTCTTTGTTGTCACAAACTAATCAATCACTTGCCTGCAGTTACTAAGCCTTTCGGCAGCGTCAAATTTCACAGCATGCCTTATTTATAGTAATGAAAGAATATTGCTTTGGCATTTATACAGTAACTTCTAATAACTCACTGATAGATTAAAACCACTTTCCAACCGCCTCATGTATAGTACAGTGGAAGAGCAGCTCTCCTGTGCCTAGTACATGATCCTGCACTTCTGGGTAGAAGGCGAGTGTGCCTCGGCTGTGCTGTGATTAGTGACAGTACAAGCCGATCAGCAGGTGCCAGCCAATAATTGTCCGCTGGCACCCACTGATCGGCAAGAAGGAAGACAGGACAGAGCTCTGTCAATGTAAACAATACAGAGCTCTGTCCTGTGCCGATTTTTGTGTCCGTTCCAAGCAGGGAATAAAATCTGCCACATTCCTTTGTGAAAGCACCTTACAGTGCACACAAACACTGGTTAGGCACACATTTAACCATTTGAGCACCCTAAATGCTAACCTCTTCCCAGTGGCATATTTTTAGCACTGATCACTGTATTCGTGTCAATGGCTCCCACAAAGTTTCAGTTCGTGTCAGACTTCCCGCCTTAACTAGAATACAAAAAGAAAATCCAGTATACAGTACACCATACTTTGTAGAAGCTATAATATTTGTGTAAACCAATCAATATACGCTTATTGGAAATTTTTTTGCCAAAAATATGTAGCAGAAAAATTTTTGGTCTAAATTTATGAAGAAATTAGATTTTTTTTAAAACGTTTTATTGGATATGTTTTAAAGTAGAAAGCAAAAAATAATGTTTATTTTTTTTAAATTTCAATCTTTTTTTGTTTATAGCACAAAAATAAAAAACCCAGTGGTGATCAAATACCACAAATGCCGCGTAAAAACACGACCGGACTTTCCAGCAGACTAGGTCTGATGGAATCATTCCGTCGGATAGTCCAATTGTGTGTGGGATAGTCCGATCATTTTTCTTTAAAAAGAAAATCAGACGGACCTAGAAATAGAATGTTTCAAATCTGTCCGTTGAACTTCCTTTTCTAGTGCTGTCGTACGTCATGTTCAAAGCGAACAGACTTTTGAACGGACTTTAGTCTGTTCGTGTGTGGGCAACTCCGTTCATTCTGAAGCCCATCGTAACTCCGTCAAAAGTCTGCCGGGAAGACCGTTGGACCTTTTCTGCCGCAAAGTCCGGTCGTGTGTACGCAGCATAAGAACAATTGTCAATTTCCTAACTTTCCATTTGCCTGGATATCTACAGATCTGTGCAGAAGCAGCGGCCATTCTAGGTCTCTTGGGACCACGTTACCTGCCTGTGCGGATCTGTGGAGGGGTGTCCCGAGAGGCAGCGGCTAATAGCTATTGCGGAGCGACAGACTGCTCGCGTTTGTGAGGTGACCCGATGGACCCCCAAAAGACGGTAGCCGGATTGAGAAGGTCCAAAGGCACTCTGAGAATCGGAGAACCAGATCGATTCAGAGCATCTGGCCCAGCTGACAGAAAGACAAGCTACTGTCACTGGACCAAAGTGATCACGCGGAACTCTGATCCAGTTGACGAGCGGGCTACGGCCCACCATTTGTTAACTTTTGCATACAGTTTGACTCACGTATAGGCCTCACTGCAATCTGCAGTTCCATGGAGGCATAGCAGAGCCACTGACACTGAACAGGATTGAGGCGTATTTACTTTGGTGCCTCAACGTATGTAAATAAGTTACTGAAATTACACCAGGAACATTTCAGCTTAATATTCCACCTTGCTTTGGATTACAAATACAAAGGAGTGACTTGAGCTAGCGAAGAAAAGAAGACCCCGGATTAAAGTACTTTAGTGAGGCCTCACATATAGCCTTTAAAACAAGGGGAGCTCCCAGGTTCATATAAATACATTTATATATATCTGTTATCTGTTATATTGAAATATATTGTGCTGTCGTCCTATGTTGGGATGATAGCACAATTACTGTAACCACCTATTGAAATATTTTACAGTAAACAATATTTCTGGTTAAGTATCCAGTGGTGTGGCGTACTGTTTTTCCCCACCAGGTGGAGCCAGTGGATCCTGAGGGTACAATACAGGTACTTTGCATTGTTGTATATTGTACTGTATTACATTGCACCACAGCTGTGCCAGGGGTATTGAGCCAAGTCAGTGGGGTTTCTAGGTAGAGTGCAGTCCCAATCAAAACCAGCAGCTCCTTCGAGGGTAAGTGCTACATAAGTATTGCCTTCAGTGATTTTCTGTGATATTGCGTACTTTGTGTATCTAACCTAGTGTGCCAAAGGGGATGATGTTCTTCAGGGAGTTGAGGCAAACAGAGGATTTACCTTAACCAGCGGCCCTATGGGGGTAGCACTATACAAAATTCAGTAAGAAATCAGTTATGCCTGAGAGCAAAGACTCATTAGCAACCTTTTAGTATGCTGTTAAATCTACATGACCAAAAAAATAAAATAGCAGTGCTTACCTTTCCAACCTCATTTGTTTTTATTTCATATTTTCTTCAGCACTACAACTGTTTTGATACACTCCATTTAAACAAATATCTCAGATTAAAAAAGACTTGGAATACAGCCTACCTGCCCATAATGGTCATGCAGACATGGATGCAGCATATATTTTAATATTAAAGAGAAAATAAACAGCACTCTAAATAATGCAACAATATATAACGTTCAGTCGTGCAAAAAAGAATAAAAGAAAGTGCCCATGTGCAAAATAGAACCCAATCTTAATAATATAACGCCAAAAAATCATAAGCGGTCGGGTGTGCGTCATGTTGTCACTGGTAGGCCACTCCCTACAGTGATGACATCATGCACGCCCGACTGCTAACCAGCGGTAGTGTTCAAAGTCGACAGCCTGCTGCTCTTTTATTATACAAAACAATCGCCGTCTATGTTTTGTATCAAGGTAAATGTAGCCATTTATTTTTAAAGTAAACTTTTATATCATGATGGGCTTCACTATGGGAGTTTTCCTTGTTTTTTATAGTGAGTCTCCTCTATACAATCTGTGATCCATGTGATGGTTACCCTCCTGGATAAACGTGCTGCTGCTGGTTTGACCATTATAATTTGTGGTCCTGGACATCTGGTAAGAAGCCTGAGTGTGAGGGTGTTGACAGATACTTTCACTCTGCATGGATCATTGCTTCACTGGATTGTTTTGCACTTATGGACTGTTTATGATTTTTTGGAGTTACTTATTTTGTATTTTGTACATGGACAATATTTTTTTGTACAATTGTTATACATTGTTGCGTTATTTGGAATGCTGCTTATTTCATCTTTATTGTTTATCAACTGGTATCATGGTTTAGGTGGCTGTTATTTTTCCATATTTATTTTAAGCACAGATTTTATGCTCTTTTTATATATTTTAATATATTTATATATTTTTAATATTTTAATTATATATTTTAATATGCTTAACTGAAATTATAAATTGCACTCGAGTCAAAGATAAAACGATTCCAATGCTGTCATTCTCATCCTTGCCTTGGCATTCATTTAAAAGAAGAAAAAGCATGCATATTTTCATGACAGATGATATATACACAACCCTGTTCGGGGCCAGTAACTCGCCAAGTACTGAAATATTGAAAGGAGGACAGCACTGATATGTATAACTTAACACAAGTTATTAATGTCAGCTTCTTTATTTCTATACTTAAAGGTTACCTGTAAGATTGAGGTGACGGGACATTGTGTGCATTGGACTGGCGTTTCACAATTTTATTTTGCTCCTTCAAGGCCCAGACATACTATTATAGTTTGTTAGCAAATATGCATTATGCCTTATAATTTTATATAGCTGCAATACAAATCAAAACATATTTTACCTATATGCCAATAAAAGACTAACCCCTGCCTGCTTGATTATTGGGTTTAAGCAAGGCCAAATGATTCTGCTAATTTGCATAAGTGTGAAGGCAATCTGTCATGATTGTAACAGGGAGAGATTTTCTTAACAAAGTCCTAGATGCCTTTAACATAGTGGAATATCAAAGTCTTTTAAACTCCATATAAAAGGCAACCAGGAAAAATTGAACGTGCAAATGAAGCAGCGTGTAAAAAAAATGGTTCTGGCTGGCTTCTTCAGTCTTCCTGTGCAAACAATATTAGATGTGACAGGCAGATAAGTGAAAAAGTGCATCTGGGACTCTCATAATAAAAACAAAAAAAAATTCAGCCGGTCTAATAGGGGCATTGGATGCTTTTTTCAACCCTTTTCACACTGGATACTCCCCGGAGAACTTATAAACAGCCCTACTCAGCATGTTTAGCTGGTGTATGGTGACAGATCTGCCATTTCATTGCAAAGTGGCTCGTTAAGCTCCAGCTAATAGCTGCAAAAAAGTTTACATAGTTCAGCTCAGTTAGTAACTTATGTAGACTATAGAGTATATGGGATCCTACTTATGATCTTTCTGAGGCGCTTTACAACATCAGCTCATACTGAAGCCATAAATGTTATTTTCTTTACATTGGAACATACAGTACCCCTCACATTTTTGTAAATATTTTATTATATCTTTTCATGTGGCAACACTGAAGAAACGTTTATTCAATCTTTACAGTACAAGCGATGCATATACACAGTTGTTTACAGGAGTATATCGTATAAATCGTCACGGGTCAAATAAACTATACATTAAGACAGGTAGAAGGTGCAGAAGGCAATAGTACATGAGGATAGAGGGCGGAGGAGGTAACGCTCAGCAGGAGGAGGTAGCGCTCAGCAGGACTAGATAAGGAGGTCCTAGAGAGGGGGGGGAGGGGGACCGCAGGGTATGAGGAGGAGAAAAGGAGGGGGGGTGAGGCATGGTGGGAGGGGGAGGAGGCAGGGCGGGGCGGGAACAAAGGAGGGACCTCATATAGTGTATCAAGATCACTCAGTTCAGACAATAATTGGACCAGCAAAGGAGCCCAGCAGTGAGGCCTTGTTTTTTATTTTCGGGTGGGGGGGGGGGCAGGACCAGCAGCAAGGTTTTAATGATTATCTGCCAGTTCTGCACCCCAGGCATCTATCCATCCAGACCATATTTTATCAAATTTGCCCGGGCAGTTGCGATTGGTGTAAGTGAGCTTATACAGTGGCAACACCGAGTTCAGTGTAAGGCGCCATGAGGACACCATGGAAGGTGTAGCATCCTTCCAGTGCAAGAATATCTCTCTAAGGGCATAAAAGGTAGCATAACTCAGAAACAATCTAGTATATTTTCCCCTTATTGTGGAACCAAAAGCATTTAGTAGCAGTAATTTGGGGTCCACTTCTATCTCCAGGGAGGTAGCTCGACCAAGGGTATCATCTATCTCTGACCAGTAGTCCCACAGACAGGGGCATGACCATATCATATGAAAAAACGGGGCCGAGTATTGGTCACATCTGGGGCAGGCAACCGGATTGTTAGGGTTCATCATTGTCAGTCGTTTAGGGGTGTAATTTGCTCTGTGGAGGAACTTGACCTGCAGGAATCGGTCTCTTGCCGAGATCATATTGGTGACAAAGGAGGATACACAAACCTCCCATTCCTCTTCTGACAGATCTGGGATGTCTAGTTTCCACTTTACCAAGTGGAAGTAAAGGGAGGAGAGGGGTTTATCTATGATCTTGGCAGTAAGTAGTCCCTCCGCAGAGTCTGACCTCAGTGTAAGCTGCACTGGCAATTGCTTTCTATATGCATGGTGAAGTTGATAGTAGCGAAACAACATCCATCCCGGCAGGGAGTAGACACTTTTTAGATCACAGAAGGTCCGCAGCTGACCCCCCTTGACTATATGTTTCAACTTAACAATAATCTTCCTTGCCCAGATTTGTGGGTCCGGAACTGTATGCATATGTGGGAGATTGGGATTGCCCCAAAGAGGGATGTGAGGAGAGAACGTTTCAGGGGAACTAAAATGTGCCCTGGCCTTGTTCCATATAGTAATGGTTGTGCGCATCAGGTCCATAATGCCAGGGTGGGATCTCGACCCCCTGAACACCATGTTGCTTAGAGAGGAGTACGAACCCATTAGGGCTCCCTCCAGGGTCACTGCTGGATTGTCTCATGGTTGGGAAAACCACCATCTGACCGTCACCAGGACGGCCGCCCAGAAGTAGATCTGAAAGTCAGACAGGGATAAGCCACCCTGGGTGACGGGCAACTGGAGGGTGGCAATGGCCAGCCGTGGGGGTCTTCCCTTCCAGACAAAGGAAGAAATTATACTTTTTACTTTGGCAAAGAACGAGGCTGGGGGGATTAAAGGGGCATTTTGGAAAAGGTATAAGAATTTGGGGAGATAGACCATTTTAATTAGGTTAACCCTACCCACTGGTGATAAGGGAAGGGTCCTCCAGGCTGCACACTTCTGTGAGAAGTTTTTTAGTAACGGTTGAAGGTTCAACTCTTAGTACGAGGATAACGGAGTCCCAATCCTTACCCCCAGGTATTTGAATTTGGTTGCCCAGCTTAGGGGGGTACCTGTGGACGGGTGATACACTTAGTGAGAAAAGAGTTGATTTCCCCTAATTAATTTTAATGCCCGAGAAGGAGCCAAATTCGTCTATTATGTGGAGCGCTGGCAGGAGGGAGGAGATGTCTTGAAGGAAGAGAAGGGTATCATCATCATACAAGGATATTTTATCTGTAATTACGCCGATTTGGATGCCCTTCACCGAGGAGGCGGACCAAATGCGGGCTGCCATGGGTTCCATGGCTAACACAAATAATCCAGGGGATAGTGGGTATCCCTATCTAGTGCCTCTAGACAGGGGAAACGGAGGGGACAGAGTATTATTTATATGTATGCGGGCCGTGGGATTGTGGTACAGCATTTGCACCCAGCTGATAAAGCGTGGACCAAACCCGAACCTGCGTAGGACCGCCCAGAGGTAGGGCCACTCAACCAAGTCAAAGGCTTTCTCAGCATCCAAAGAAGCGACTAAATCCAGCCCCCCCCCCACTCTGGAGAGATGTGTCAGGAGACGTTGGATGTTTATATCTGTCCCCCTGTCCGGCATAAATCAGGACTGGTCCACGTGGACCAGCTCTGTGATTACAGTGTTCAGTCAACCCACCAGCACCTTGGCCACCAGCTTGGCATCCACATTGAGGAGGGATATCTGGCGGTACGAGGAGCACTGTTCGGGAGGTTTCCCAGGTTTAAGAATGACCACTATAACTGCCTCTGCCATCGTCGGGGGCAGTAGCTCCCCCTCTATGGCTTTTCCCAGGACTGACTTAAATGACGGCAGTATTTCTTCTGTATAAGTCTTAAAGAATCCAGTGGGTATCCCACCGGGGCCGGCATTTTGCCATTTTGTAAGGAAGCCACTGCTTTCTGTAATTCCCCCAGCTGAATAGGGCCATCTAAGCTTCCCTAAACATGGACGTCAGGCAGGGGAGCGCCATCCCATCTAGGTATGTCATCAGCTCTTCGTCTGTGCACCTCCTTCGAGAGCCATAGAAGGAAGTAAATCTGTCGTTAATGGAGGAGGGATCTGTCAGAGTCTTGCCATCCGAGTCACATATGTGGTAGATTGTCACCGGGGAGGAACTCTCCCTCGCAAACCATGCCAACATACTACCAGTCATTTCTCCATGTTCAAAGATTCTTTGGGATTGGTGTAGAAATTTAGTTTTGGTGGCTGATGTTCGCAACAGAAGAACATCCCTCAATGCTGCCTGGAAATTAGAGTATGTCCTCGGAGTCCTTGACTCGGAGTATTCCTCTTCTAATGCTGCCACTTTCCTCTCAGCCCTTCAAGTCTCCTCCCCTAGGTCCCTACGGATCTTACGTATATGTGACTGCAAGCTACCTCTAGTGAAGTCCTTGAATGCATCCCAAGATGTAGTCAGAGCTATCGAGCGGTCCAGTTCCTGCCAGTATTGCTTCGCCTCAGATCTATATGATTTGGATATTCTGAAATCAGCCAACCAGAACCTGGACATTCTCCACAAACTCTCCCCCAGCGCACCAGACACGCCCAACTTCAAAGCAAGATGTTATACGTTTTAATAAACCATTTTAAATTACTAATAAGGAAGACAGGTACTTGGCCATATAATTTGCACAAATGCTGCAATTATACTCTAGAAGCTAAACCACTATTGTTTTATTTTGAATCAACTAAATAAGCAACAATCGCAATTGACAATGCGCTTCAGTACAACTGGAGATTACCCCATATTAAAAGAAACTATGGAGATTTGAGCCGTTTAAAATGGTTACACTCAATAACAATTCACATCTTATCTTGATCTTATGTCCAAGGTCATGGCAGATGAGAATGGTTTAGATTAAATTAAATTTAATTACAGTACATTTGTTTTCTGTACTGAAACTGTCATTCTGTCATTGTGTTCATGAATCAATGTTAACCCGACTTCATGAACACAATTCTCAGACTAAAATTCATGATTTATTAAGGCATTACAGGACAAAATGTGGATACGTGACTTTAATGTCTTTGCCTTCATGAAAAATTAAAATGTTATGTCACGTGAACCTTACTCATTGTGCCAACAGAGAACTAAAAAGATCATACCGTAGAGTCAGCCAGGACTGGAATATACATGACCTATATATAAAATAATGCTTTTTTATTTTATTTTATTTTTTTGGGGGGGGGACCTATACTTCATCTAAAGACAATACACCTATATTATAACCCCGCAATTAGGAAGAATAATGTGGCAGGGAGTTTACTGGTCTTGAGATCTGCCTCCAAGAACAACACAAAGTTGTCTGATTACAGCAGCAGATAAATACTTAACCGCATATTCTTCACATTGCAGTAATATATTCTTTTGCAGCATATAGTGCTTATATCATGTTCACCCGTATGATTCTGAACACATTATTTTGTTCAACTGAAATTTCGATTTCATTGAGAAATATACTTTTTTTTGTCAACCTGAAAACAGATCTCTGAAAAGCAATTTCAACAACAAAATAGCTGACTGTATAAACAAAACACCCCTTTTTAAAGTCAACATTTAAAAGTCCCATACACACTATCAGTTTTTCTGCTTAGTTTTTCCTTCAGGTTTATCAAAACCATGTAGTGCAAGGGCCTGCCTGATTGCATACACATTGAAATTCCTAAGGTTTGGCCTCCTATTATATGGTTTTGGTAAATCTGAAGGAAAAACTCAGCTGAAAAACTGATAGTGTGTATGGGGCTTTAGTGTATAAATATATACAGTGCCTTGAAAAAATATTCATACCCCTTGGAATTTTCCACATTTTGTCATTTTACAGGCAAAAACTTAAAATTATTTTTTGGGTATTTTACAAAGTGGCACATAATTGTGAAGCGGAAGGAGAATGATATATGGTTTTCAAAATGTTTACTTTGTAGAACCCCCTTTTACTGCAATTACAGCTGCAAGTCTTTTTGGGGATGTCTCTACCAGCTTTGCAGATCTAGGAGTGTGACATTTTTCATGATTCTTCTGTGCAAAATGGCTAAAGCTCTGTCAGGATGGTGTGTTCAGGTTGATATGCAGTGTTAGTTTTCCGTCATACATAGCGTTTTGCTTTTAGACCTAAAAGTTACATTTTGGTCTCATCTGACTAAAGCACCTTCTTCCACATGCTTGCTGTGTCCCCCATATGGCTTCTCGCAGACTACAAACTGAACTTCTTATGGCTTTCTTTCAACAATGGCTTCCTTCTTGCCACTCTTCCATACAGGCCAGATGTGTGGTGTGCACGACTAATAGTTGTCCTGTGGACAGATTCTCCCACCTAAGTTGTGGATCTCTGCAAATCCTCCAGATTTACCATGGGCTTCTTGGGCTGCTTCTCCGATGAATGCTCTCCTTGCCCAGCCTGTTAGTTTAGGTGCACAACCGTGTCTTGGTAGGTTTGCAGTTGTGACACAAAATTTTCTATTTTCGGATGATGGATTGAAGAGTGCTCTGTGAGATGTTCAAAGTTTGGGATATTGTTTTATAACCTAACCCTGCTTTAAACTTCTTCACAACTTTATCCCTGACCTGTCCAGTGTGTTGTCTCGCGATGGAAGGGCGGCATTTAAAACTGGACATACCTTTACGCCAGTATGCCTGCCCGTGCCATTCTGCGGACGTACATCGGCGCGCGCCGGTCGGGAAGTGGTTAAACAGCACTCAGATCTGCTGCATGTTTTAGTGAAGGAAATAGTATATTTGGACTAGCATGGTAAAAACAAACAATTTTAATGGGACAGAAAGCTGGAGTTATGCTTTAAGGAAATTCTTTGTGGGTACAAGGACTGGAGCATATGTGCAGAGTGTACAGAAAATAGCCATAGGTTCTGTTTAGTTACCCCCTCCACTGTTATACTCAATCTGAAATAGCTGCTGCTCCAGCGAGAAAGTAAACTGTTAACCTGTTTCCTGCACTTTCTGCTGAGCTCTATCTTTCTCCCTATGCCGATAGAAAAAGGGGGCGATCTCTGCCCAGACAGACACAGTCTGCTGCACTGGAAAGAAGACAGACAAGTCACAAAGTAATCTTTAGCTGCTTGCAGAGAAGAGAGAAGGGGGCGCAGTTCCACCCTGGAGAGCAAGCCTGTCTGCTGTCTCATCCACCATGTAGGGGGATTGCTGGGACCTGGAGTCTTCCCTGAAGACACCAGTTCTGAAGATCTTCCACTATAGACTCTGTCATGTATGGACCCTTGCCTGTGCAGGTATGCTGGGGCAGCCACAAGCCTGGGTTAGGGATTAGGGAAGATGGGGAAAGACCGTAATTGTTGTTTTCTGGAACTTTTTTTCAATAAAGCTTTTGAAACTTCGTACTTGCCTGGTCTGAAGGTACTAAAGGAGTGTATGTATGTTAGTAACTGGTGTAGTCTACAACGGGGGTACAGAGTAAACAAACTCTTTCTTGCACCAGGTTTCGGAGTTTTCCTCATATTTTTTGCATTAATTATACTTTCACAACTACTACTATCCAGGGCCTGGTTCAAAGAAACACCCCCTAACATAATACTGCCATTGCCATGCTTCATGGTAGGGATTGTGTGTTTATGATGATCCGCTGTGTATGACTTACAGCAAACATGGTGTTTAGTCAAAAAAAGTGCAATTTTGGTCTTGTCCTTACATGACATTGGAAAAGAGTTGGCTGTCTCTGTGATGATTTAGAAGTTGAGGAAGGAGCAGAATCCTTCTAAATGCGTCAACCAGCAGGGATCCTGGTGAATTCCCCCTATGGTCTGGAGACTGTTGTGTCAAGTACTTTTGAGCGGTGAACGAGTGGTTCAATGTTTTATCCTCATGCTTGTGAGTAGTTCTTATGATTTTATATTTAAAAATAAAAAGTGTTTGGGATAATCCTCTAGGCTTGGTGCACCCTCGTTCATTTTTACAGATGATTTAGAGGTGTCATAGTAGAGGGGGTGTATACTTATGCCGTTTATTTTTTATTGCAATTTGAAATTCCTTTACAGTTATCAATTTTAATTTTGACAGAGGAGTCTGATTTTGATGAGTGTCAAAAACAAAACTAAATCCACAGCAATAAATGTCCTACGACAATAAAAAAAAAAAAAACGTCAGGCATAATGCCAAGGGAACAGGAACTGTAGCTTTGCTTTACAGTTTTCAAAATTAATATGAATTAGGTCTGGTTATATATTCAATCACAAAACCAATTAACATATTTGTATTGCAGCTATTATAATGATCTGATTTTATCTTTATGTATCCTCCTTATAATCTATTGCACAGTAACAAAAGGTAGATGGAAGGTCAGAATTCTGAGCCAGGTCTTTACTGCTGTGCACAGTGTTCTCAGTCTAACATTCTGAACATGCTCTTGTGAGCATTGCCCAAGTAGAAGGCCAAGCTGCACTAAACTGCAGTAGAGAAACTACAGGTCACCATCCTGTCTGTTCTGTATGGCAGTATTGCCTGGACTTAAAGTCTAGCTTAACAGAATTGCAGATCATTAAGCAGATGAAGCAGATCAATTGTATATATATATATATTAGTGCACTTAACTGTTTCAACAGCTTTCTGTTTTATTCCAAGTAAGTTTAATATATTTCAGTTTACCAATTCTTCAATGTGGTAGAAGTATTTTTTTTTTGTAAAGCTTATTTTTTACCTGGTAATTCTGCCAGGAACTCATGTCTAGTCCTAGGATGATAGCGCTCACCTGTCTGCACCAGGACAACAAAAACAGGACAGAACTACTGGGAACTCCATCTGTAGGAACCACTTTTCTCTAACATACCTTAGAATTTATGAAAAAAGTAATGCGCAAAGCACATTAACTTGTAGCAACTGGTTTACTTATCTAATCAAACTAAAATATGACTGGTTATTTTTTGCATGCAGTTGGTAAATGTGTCTCTGGTATAGAAGGAGTGAGTATTATTTCAGGTGATGCCCTCTAGGGGCAGTCCTGGCCTCTTAAGTGCCCAACCTATTATCAATTATGCCACAAAAAGAGAAAGCCCCTCCATATGAGCACATTAGCTATCCATGCCCAGCATAGCCAAGGTTTAGGTGAATGTACTAGCAGGGCCGTCTTATTGAGCTAGCACCCCTGGGCACAACCCAGGGGGCCCAGGTAAACATGGGGCCCCCCCATCAGGGCTGGTTCTACTGCAATAAATGATCTTGCGGGATGGGGCAGTGTGGAGATTAGCTGGAAGGAAGGAATATGACTGCAGTCTGGTCTCTGCACACTGGCACTGCTTGGACAATGGACTGCTAGCAGCGGGGCAGCTGGGCTTGGGAGTCAGGCTGAACAGGCACCAGTTCTACTTCTGCCTTCCAGCTATACTGTCAGTGTCACCTGTCCTGAATCTCCCTGAGTGT
Source organism: Lithobates pipiens (assembly GCF_037356315.1). Lineage (NCBI taxonomy): Eukaryota > Metazoa > Chordata > Amphibia > Anura > Ranidae > Lithobates > Lithobates pipiens. The sequence goes on from NW_027507903.1 coordinate 224,398,235, forward strand.
ATGTGAATGCCCTCCGCCTCCACGGTCCACCCACAGCCCAGCCAGGACTCCGTGACTGGATGCTGGATGGGTGAACTGTACTGCCTCTGTAGCTGCCTGTGCCGATCTTGCAGTGCCACTCTATATCTCACTCTAGTGAGTGAGATTTTGGATATAGCAGGATTCACTGTTAAAAGCACAGGCCCAAGGATGCTGAAGACCCCTTGTATAGTGACCAATCCCTGCATGGTGCCAGATAGGTGTGTGTGAAGCTGCAGCAGGTGAGAAACTTTGGAGGACACTAGAGACTGCAGAATTTGTAAGTCCATTGTCCAAATGCACCCCCCCCCCCACTTGACAAATGCATATTTCGCTCTCCTCTGCTGTTCTGAGTCTCTTACAACAAAAGACCTGCCACTCCTCTGAAAAGCAATCGCACATGGATTGGTTTTCAGAGGTATTTGACAGGAGGTGAGGAGGCTATATGTCACCTCTTCACTCCCAGTTTTAACCCCCTAAATGCTCCACAACCACGTGCATTGCGTTTTATTTTAATGGGTTGCGTTTGGTGACCAATAGTGCCCACCAAATGCAACTGATGATATCATTCTTGTCACAGTCACAAAATAAAAAAGCATTTTGGCTCCAGCATGTGCACATCCTGAGATGCTGCTTTTTCAGCAAAGCCCTGGTTCACACTGGTGCTTTTTTCAAATCATGGTACTTCAGCGTGATTTCAAAGTCATAGATCAGTGTGATTTGCACCACTGATTTCATTAAAGCTTGCAACTTAATTTAATAGAATTCTATGCAAGTCGCAATGAAATCTGGAAAAATTAGCGCAGGGACCTTTTTCATAATTGCTGTGACATGAGTTGCGGTAATATGAATGGTTAAATTGCCAGCAATGGGGTGCGACTTGCCCTGTGATCTGGACCTGTCAAATCGCATAACAAATCACAACCACATGAACAAGTACTAAGGGTTTATTGACACCAGCTGCTGCATTACAACAAGCTGCGCTTTTTTTTTAAACAAACTTTATTGCAATGTCAAGCTGACATGTCAAAGTTCAATTGGCCACAGTGTTGTGAATGCCGTGGTGTGAACTAGACATACCAGAGACGAGGCATTTTGCCTTGTCATGTGGTAGGACTGTGCTAGAATAACCACCCACCACAGTCCCACTGTGGTGGGTGGTTATGAATATACCTTAACCACTTGCCACCCCCCCCCCCCCCCGCTGCAGTTTCATTAAGGGTAGGCGGCATAGTAATTATTTTGTGTCATCTTTATTTGTATAGTATAGCACAGGTGTGTAACTAAAACCTTCAGGGCCCCAGTGCAAGAAACCATGAAGGGCTCCCTTGACTCCTAGGCTTCCAGTTCTGGAAGGGGATACTTGAACATCCTCCCAGAACCCTGTTTCCCGCAATCGCCCTGGGGTGCACATCCAGTGCTTTCTTTGACTGCTGTGTCCTTTGACTGTGATCAGCTGTGTCCAATCATGGCCCTTTTCCATGTGATCAGCTGATCAGATGTAAAAAGAATTGCTGGCCCCATCAGTGCCACCTATCATTGCCACCTGTCAGTGCCCATCAGTGCCGCCCATCAGTGTTCATCAATTCTGCCTATCAGTGCCCATCACTGCTCACCAATGCCTATCAGTGCCAGATATCAGTGCTCCTCAATGCAGCATATCAGTGCCCATCAGTGCCTCCTATCAGTGCCACCTATCAGTGCCTGCTCAGCATGATTCTGAGCTAAGGGCATCTCTCTCATACAGCACAAAGCCTGCACCGTGGGAAGTGTGAAGCTAAGCAGCTGAATTTAATCATACACACTCACGATGGTGCACACATGAGGAGAGGGGCAGGGGAAGGTTGGCTTTCTCCTTTCTCATCTATGCGAGGGTAGAGGGGGAACTGTCAGTGCAGTCTCTGGGCTGGTAACTGTTTATTAAAGCTCAGCAGCTACCATATTTGTAGCTTCTGACTTAATTTTTGTACAGATGACAAGTTCTTCTTTAATCCTTGTACAACATTAAAAAAAAGAAAGAGAAAAGAAAGAAGTTTTGTCTCGAGTGGGGCTTATTTCCAGTAAATGTTGGCCATACCCTTGCTTGTCCTATGTCTCCCTATTGGTCCTTCAATGTGATGGATGGCACTGCTAAAAAAATAAAGAGTCTCAGCATGTGGGGGGTCATGATCAACTTGACATTTACAAGTAAAGTCTGGATTTGAAAATAAATCCAGCTGTGTATATGACTGGATGACAGAAGTAACCCTCCTTATGCATTTTTCATCATACACTCTGAATTGTTCAGACTGATGACTGGTTTACTTGAACTGCTCCGGCTTGATAAATCAGGAGTCTCTATTCTTCGTATCAAGGATTGGTGTAATTTCAAAAGCACATTTTCTCATGCTGGGTGAGGGGATGGAACTCCAGTGCTGCGTCAAACAGAAAGGTACTGATGACGGGTACATTTTAATATAAATATCTAACTTTTGTTGGTTCACATACATCTCTTAATCTATACAGTTGTTCTGGTGAACACTTTAATAAATCGTTTTGCAAGTTACACAAGATTTGATTGGCATTTCTATTTATGCATTGCCACTGTTCAATAAGAACACGCTTGTTGAAAAACAATTTCAATTTCACACAGCATAGAAGGCTTTCTGTACGGTTCTTGCACGTTCATGGAATATTAAACGGGGTCACAGGATGATAATATTATGCTACTACTTAGAAGAAAATTTTACTGAAAATAAGAACAGAAGCTACAATCAGAAATGATTTGTATAAAAAAAGACTGATGCTTGATGACCAAGTTCAAACTTTTCTTTTGGTTATTATCCCTTATCAGACAACAGACTTCTTGATTAAGGATACCATATCCAATTCTTACAGTATAATGGCAGTGATAATTTATAGACCAAGGCAATCTTATGTCTTCAGATCTTAAAGCAGAAAATGTAATCTTTCTTACAATGATTGTACTTCAATGGGAAATGGCATAGACATGGCTTAAAATATAGAACAGAATTGTTTTACCTGCCAAAAGGATTTGTAATGACATGATGTCATCCTTGTGATCCAGAAACTTTTGATAGTCTACATAACCATATCTTCAATCTCCACTGTAATGTGTTTGTTAAAGAGTCCAAACACACCCCTAGGTTGCTGACTAGACAATTAAAGAACTGCAGAGCACTAGCACTAGCATTAGGTCCTCCCTCTGCTCACTCCTTTAGTCAGTGTATTGGTGACAAGCATAAATGAATCATACTGCTGCCACTCCCTCTCCCAATCTAAATTATGCTCTATAGGGAATTACAGGAGGCTTATATCAAAGCAAATTCAGGTACCTATTCTAACTGCACTTAAAGCAGAATTCCAGCTAGAAATAAGATAACCGTGAAAAACCCTTTAAAGCAGTGGTGGTGAACTTTGGCTCTCAAGATGTTTTGGTACTACATTTCCCATGATGCTCAACTACACTGAAGAGTGCACGAGCATCATGGGAAATGTAGCTCCAACATATCTGGGGTGCCAAGGTTCCCCATCACGGCTTTAAAGGATAAAACACAACTAACATTTACTGAACTATTTACCTTCCATCCAGAGATTTTCCCTAGACTATTTTTCTGCCACTAGATATTCTCAGCCTGATGACCAGCATTTTTTAACACCCTTCCTTTGAGCTCAGGTCCTCCTGAGCCTGCCCAAGCCTGTTACTGCTCAATGAAAGTAGAAGCTGATCAGTGATGAGCTTATCTGCCCGTCATTTCATATCAGCGCGTGTCTTGTCAGTATAACAACAGATTGTCTCGTTGTGCTGTTACATTCTCTTACACTCCAGCTCTGCTGTACAGATTACAAGTAGCTGATAGTTGGTCAATACTAACACTAAATTGGGAAAAAACATGCATTTAATGATGCACTAATGATGACAGAACTGTATTATTTGTGCCTTTTATATCTGCTTACAGTTCAGTATATATATATATATATATATATATATATATATATATATATATATATATATATATATATATAAATATAAAAGAAGAACAGAACAGGAAAAAAAGAAGCAGATGCCCATATATAAGCAGTTGATAGTAGTTGTGTGTTTCTGACACCAGCAACATTCCTGATGTTATTTTTATAGGAACGCATAAATCATATGCATACATATGTATGTATGTATGTATGCAGGGCCGCTGTTAGAAATCACTGGGCCCCTTACAACCTACCTGACAGGGCCCCCGGGAAATCAAATTGCTAAAATGCCATGGTCACAATGGTATGCTTTGCAGCCATTGCAGAAATAAGAGCCTTGCTACTGCTGCCTCATGACACCTGTTGTTTTTATTTTACATTTTACATTTTTACATTGTGAGACCGCATTGCAGCTGTAAGCCAAGTATTTGGCTTGAAGGTGCAGAGCAGCCCCATTGAACTCAATGGGAAGTTTGACAGATGGTGCTGCCAGTCAAATTCTGCAGCCTGCAGTACAAATGCCTCAGCTCTGAAGTAAAGCGTTGCAGCCATGGCATGTATACAGCCCGGTATGACAGCTGGCTTTTGTCGAAGGGGCTTGATCAAAAAAGGGATGCTGACCATCTCCCTGACCGGAGTGTTCTGGTGGGGCGTCCCCTTGTCAGAATACAATAGAATAGCAGGGGAGATCACTGTACTAACATTAGATTGTTAGTACAGAGGCTCTGACCTGAGGTGTCAGGGTTTTTTTTCGTTCAGCCTGTGGGGTTTAGCAAAAGTAAACTAGCAGTGTATATGAGACATTAGGCCACATTCACGTTGGAGGTGACCTGAATGTGTGACAAGTGCACAAGTAATGGGCAATTTGCAGTGCATTTTGGAAATGCGCTGCACATGCGCATAGAACTTGTGGTGCACAATAATTGTTAATGTCACCCCAAATGCAATGAGAAGACATGCGTTTTGTCATGTGGCAACGCTGCATGCCTTAAAAGTTTCTGAAGCCTCTATATGTTTGTCACATATATGGCAGCCCATTCAAGTGAATGGGTTACCCTATGTGTGAAAAACAAGAAAAAAAAAAAAAGAAAATGTGAGCAGGAATGTTTGTTACTGCTATATGAAGTATAAAGGGACCTTAGGGATGGTATATAGAAATGGCTGGGCAGAGATGCCTGGCAGCTGGAGAGAGAGATGTGTCCACTGGGTTCTTGCTCAGCACTGCATTGACAGTTATCTGCAGTTCTAGGCTGGCTTCATATTCACCCTCTCTCCAAAATCCTAAAGTTTTGTGACTTTGTTCCAGCAGCAACCCCCCCCCCCTCACCCCCACACCCCCTCCAGCAGAAGCACTGCTCCATCCAAACCCTGGAGTTCAGTGAGCACAGAGCAGTGAGAGCAGATCTGGAGGGGGATGAGAGGTCAGCACTCAGGGAGGAGGTGAAGCTTCCTGCTCATGCTGACCAGAGATAACATTGACGAGGGGGAGTTTCAGGACCCGGCAGAGACACAGGCAGACTGAGACTGCAGCTGTCTTCTGCTCCAGATCAGGACACTTTACCAATTGCCAGTAGGAAGAACTGAGATGCTGGAGGGAGAAAGCTGGCAGCGCTGCTAGGAGATCCACAAATTTCAGAAGGCAGTTCGGCTAGCTCTCCTGCTCTGCAGGTTCCCGGGCCCCTCTTCTGAAGTGACAGAGCTCGGGCCCTCTACAGGAAGGCTGGCTGTACTGCCCTATCAGCGGCCCTGTATGTATGTATATATATATATATATATATATATATATATATATATATATATATACACACACACACACACACATATACATATACACTGTATATATCCCATCAGAAATGTTTAATTGCCTCCTTTTCTTATCTCTTGTATTTACGCTTTCACTGACCTTCACACGACAGTTATAACTGATAGGCACCAGGGATTAGTTTTCAGTGGCCTTGTAATTAAAAACAATTTCCTTTGTGCCAGAAGTAGAGCTGCAGATTTCTGGATCAGTCACAATGAAGGCATGGCAAGGGCCAAAAAAGCAAATGCAAGGGCATAGCAGGAAGGGGCAGGGCTTAGCACAAGCAGGTCCCTGGCTATAGCTTTCCACAAATGAATCTTTGCAGGGTACTTCACTCGCGTTTCTGACGCTGCAGCAGCCTTGTGTTTTAAAAGCTAGGTTGAAGACCCACCACCTTCATATACTGTATGAGACTAATCATGTTTCACTTTGCTTGTGCATTTATTGTATTTTCACTTATGTACCACCTACTAATAGCATAGGCAGCTGTAGTAATTTATCAAATCAGTTCACAAGTATTACCAGTCTTTAAAACATCATTTTTTTAATTGAACGTTTCATTATAAAATGACCATGCACACCATAAAATAATGAATGCAATTAAAATATCCTATGCATATTTAGTGATCTGATCTTTGTGTAAATTACTATTCCACTTATTTTTGCTATTTGCCATTTTTCTGTATTTCCATCGATGATATGAGAAATAGTGAGTGAATAATACATATACTACACATTAAATAAGGATTTGTACAATGTTTACTTGTGTATTTGTTTTCTTTAGTCCAAACCTTTTTATATTTTTCTAGCCTTGTATGTTATAAATCGTGACTGTTTTTATTTTATTTTATTTTTTTATAGGATATGCCTTAAAATATCTTTATCTAAGTGAAAATGGTACTTCTTTTACTCACACTGCAGTGGCCTGTGCTAGTAGAGCTGAGTAACAGCCACACCACAGCTTTGGTAAATTACAGAAAACCTTGGTTTTTACTCTGTTGCCTACTGAACGTCACGGTCATATTCAGACATCCATCACAACTGTTCTAACAGGGATGTAGAGGTCAGGTTATAAAAATTGAGGTTATTGGTATAATAACTGACCATATATCTATTTCAGTTTGGATTTAAGAATTTAAAGCAAAGTAATTTCTAGCAACAATTATCTTTATGATTGTTCTTTAATTATGTTTGTAATATGGGGCTAATAGGTATAATCAGAGTTAATCTTCAGGGAGACATCTGTTTTATACAATTACTAGCACTGGATACAAAGCTTTGGTAGAGGAGTATGTATTTAAGTGGTTTTAATGTCACTTGTGTAGTCTGCCTTAATTAAGAAAATTAAGATTTTTTATTTTTTATGGTGCGTACAAACATTGGTGTACAATATGCAAAAAAAAAGATGCCTGATTGACTGTGTATGAATGTCTGTATGCATGAAGTATATGCACACACAAAGGCTTATTTTGATATCCTTTAAATATGTTCTAAATCACCGTTATGGCATGCTCTTCTATGCATATTAAAAACAACTGTATAGCAAGTTAAACGGGGTTGAAAATTTAATATATGATTATTTTGCATGCAGAAATTCTTCCAACATAAATATTTAGATGTTGTTTATGACATCTGTCATGTCCATTGAAAATTACGGTTTGCAATCAAATTCATAGCCATGCCAGAAGGCATAAATTAACCCTGCCTCATAACAAATGAAAGGAATAGGGTCTAGTGAAATATTGATTTCCTTTCTTCCTATATAGCTCAAATAGTTGCATATATTCATCCGGTTTTATTTGCATACTCACAGTGATCTTTATGTAGATATTATGTAAATAATTGCATCGTTGCCATTAAAGTTTAATACTGTATGTGAAATATAGCTGGATGGTGATATGTAATATTCCTTACCAGGCGAAGATGCAAATGAGTTGGAATGGCTTAGTTACAACTGGTCAGCACAGTAACTAATCCCTACTCAATAGAAGACAACATATTCATTTGTATTTATAAAATCTATGCGTATTTAACAGCTTTTTATTTATGCATGTATAGCACTAAACTAACTTTATGACATATACATATCTAGATTAAAGATATAAAATAAAAATCTGTTTCTTGATGTACATTGTATATATTATTCAGAATATTTTGTATATCAGTGGTTGACAATCTGCTTACTCTGAGGCTATTCATACTGTTCTACACCATAATAATTTTATGCTGGTATCAGGAATGTACTGGATACCTGCTTTAGCCTTACTTAATAAACGCAGTAAGGAGCAAAAGACTCAGAACAAAGTGTGGAAAACCAATGTTTTCCTGAGTGAACAATTTTATTGCTACAAATTACCAAGTACACATATTCATAAAATTTTTGTTGTGATAAGCAAACTCTGCAACTGCCCTCTCTGTTGACCCATTTAGCTAAATATTATTCAAGATTTATATAATGCCAACAGCACAATATAAAGGGAGACCAAATGGTTACAATACAGCTCAATACAAAAGGAATAGGGGCCTCTGCTCATGGCCCTTATAATCTAAAGTGAGGGGGAGGCAGTACAGAAGGTAATAGCTACAGGGATGATCTGATAGAGGTGGCTGAAGTACATTTTGTAAGTAGAGGTGGGGTAGGCTTCCCTAAATAAAATTTGTTTTCCAGGATCACCCAAAGGCAATCAGGGTAGGAGCTAATCGGACAAAGTAGGGTTTCAGAGGAGGGGGGAGGTTCTGGAGAAGTCTTGGAGGTGAGCATTGGAAGAGGTAACAAGGAAGCTAGAGAGGAAGATGTTTTGGGAAGACTGGACAGTATGGTTTGGGTGATATTTGGAGACAAGATTAAAGATGTAACTGGGGGAAGTGTTGTGGATGGTTTTGTATGTTGGGCTAGTGGGGGCCTCTGAAGGGATTGTCAAAGAAGGACAGCAGCCACAGATCGGTTAATACACTATTTAAGTCAAGCATCAGCATTCATGATAGACTGAAGGGGGAATAGACTGTGTAAAGGTAGGCCAGTGAGGAGGGCATTGCAGTAGTCAAGGCAGGGGATAATGAGGGAGTGAATACATTGTATGGTATCTTTAGTTAAGAAGTGTCAAATTGTGGAAATGGTGCCTCAGAGGTTAAGTCGGCAAGATTTAGCCAGTTATTGGATGTGGGGCCCAGATTAGTGGTCAGAGTCCAGGATAACACCTAGCACAGTGGTGTGTGTTGGAGTACCAACGATTGTGCTATTGATCTCATTGGTAAAGTTCAGAGGGGGGGATCAGGGAGGAGGGAATATTACAAGCTCAGTTTTGGATAGATTGAGTTTGAGGTAATGGTAACTATTGTGGGTAATTATCCACATTTAGTATAAAGCTTACTACAGCTGCCACTGTTTGAATATCTCCCACATACAACACTTCTAAAAAAAACAGTTATGGAATGGTATGCCCAGCAAATTGATGTATAAATAGCTATTTTGCCACGCTAAGGTGGACATAGGACATTTTAAAAATACAATCAACCACCACAGTAATCTTTATAGATTTTGCAACAAATGTTTTCTGCACAGCCTTTCAGAGCTGGAACTAGAAAAATAAAATGTTGACCACACGAAAAACACATTCCTGTGAACAGCTGAGCTACAGACATACAACAGTCTGTGTTGCCCACAATGCTTCTAGGTCAGCCTTTTTCAACCAGGGTGGCTTAGCAAAATGTCTAAAGATTTATCAAAAAAAAAAATTGTATACAAGCCAGCAGGTGGATCAAGCCTGCCTTTTAGTTAAACAAAGCCACAGGTTTTCTTTATGCACCATTATGACTTTCTAGATCAGGGTTTCTCAACCTTTTCAACACAGAGGAACCCTTGAAATAACTTTCTGGTTTCAGGGAACCCCTGCTAAAAATGACCATATCTACAACTCTTGATACCTTAGTGCAGGGATAGGCAACCTCAGCCATCCAGCTGTTTTGAAACTACAAGTCCCATGAGACATTGTAAGACCATGAAAATAACATACATAACTCCTAGAGGCAAAGACATGATGGGATTTGTAGTTTTACCACAGATGGAGGGCTGAGGTTGCCTACCCCTGCTTTAGTGTGATGGTCAGTGGGGAGAAAGCCCCTTATACTTGTGGTCATTGGAAAGAATGACCCCCTTACAGATAGATAAAAAGATCAATGGTGTCAGTGGGAATTTATCTGAGAGGCAGAAATTGCTCATTGCACAAGGAACTCCTAGAAACCTAAAGGTTCCATAGAACCCTGGCTGAGAAACCCTGTTTTAGATACTGACTTCCTAACAAACAATGGCGTCATCAGTTGATAGGAACGTCTGTTGCCTCCATATTCTTGTTTGACCCTTCTCTGCCCCTCTCCCTCGGCACTGGGGTCACATTAGCTGACTGATGGAGAGAAATTGGGGGAGAAGAGAAACATTGGAATACTAGTCAGTACCAGTGTGCAAAAGTGTATTTGCTTTGGAAGAATAAATCACCTCGAATGTTGGGTGTCCTACATGTGGATGTTGCTACATTATGTAAAACTATTAGCATCATTTTTTTTTACATTTTAGAATGGGGTGCCTTGAGACTGTACATAATTTTAAAGGGTGCCTTGCCTGAAAAAAGTTTGAGGAACACTGTTCTAGGTCATGAAGAGTTTGTTTTTGACAACCCCTTCTGTCCTTCTGTTTTATTATGTTTCTAATATTTTTTAAAATAGTATCTGTTCTTTCAAGAAAGCCTTAAGCTTTGATTTTCTAATCTCAGTTTCTCTGAATCGAACAGCATGGAGAGATGAATCTCCCACTGCGGCTACTGTATTCTGAAAGGTGGTTCCTGTTGTTGCCCTAGAACAGGGTTATTGTGTTCCTGTAACTCATTGGTTGTTGAAGATTTCCCAGCTTATCTTTGTCTTTTTTGGGCAGATACCCAATACCCGCTGCAACAAGGATGAGGCTTACCTTTGCTGCACTTTTGTCAGTGCTTGTGGAGTTATCCTTTAATAATAGCAATATAAAGTGTTCTTGCAATCTGACTAATTTTGTTTAAAATTAGGTAGATATTACTCACCTGTATCACAGCTAGGTCCAGTGAAACCTTGCGGACAAGCACACATATTAGGAGAGATGCAAGAGCCTCCATTCCTACAGCCATCCTTGCAAAAAGCTAAATTGATAAAAAATAAAAAAAAAACACAAAAATTACAGCATATGAGCTTTCATGTAGCTGAATAAAAATGACTTTATTTTAAGCCAAATCAGAGAACCGCAATAAACATAGCTACTATTCCTATGGAAATTCTTAAACAGATGGTAGAGAACAGTTCGAAGGGTGGGTGTACTGGCAGTGTTCATTTATAAGATATAATAGCTCATAGCCCCACATGCAGGGACCAGAACACCAGCCTGACATGCTTACTAAAAGTGAATGCTTTCTCTAGCACATTCATGCAACTACAATTTGGGGTTCATTTACTACAGGCAAAAGGGCTGCTTACCTTGCAAGGAAAGTTGCACTTTGTGAAATAATTTTCCCCAGAGCTTAGTAAATATGATGACGTTTCACATTGCAAAGATCACCCCATAACATACAAGGAACAATTTGCTCACACGTGATTGGATCATGGAAGCCAGCAGAGCTCCACCTCATTCAATGATCTCTGGTGCAAATTCCCTTGCAAAGTGAAACATCATTTAAAAAATAAGCAGCTTATTTGTCTTTCAGTAAATGAACACAATTTAGTGTTCACTTACAGTGTACACTATCATTCTTACAAGTTGTTTGAACACCATAATACCTGTAAAGAAAAGCATTTTCTTTTATAGTATGTTGGTACTTTCCAAACATTGGAGAACAATAACGTTAATTGTATGTTATTTTTAGGATATTACCTTTGCATATGGTGCCGTTTCCTGTGTATCCGGGCTGACAAACACAGTTATGACCGCCCACAGTGTTAAAGCACAAAGCATTTTCATCACAATTATGCTGGTTTGTTACACACTCATTATGTTCTAGAGAAGAAGAAAAAAAAACTATTTATGACACATAATTGTAAGAAGGATCACCATGAAACTGCAAATTAATACTTGGTGTTAAATTAATGCTATCAATATGAAAAATGTCAAAATATATACATAAACTGTAATAAAAACATGTGTTTTAACAGGCATATCAATCACAACAAAGGGCAGACATAGGTAAATACATTTCGGGTCAACCATCGGACCCTTATTCGGATCCATAACAAGTATTACAACCTTGGTGTAAACAATCCCCATTTCTTATTTTACAGGTAGAGAACTAAGCATTTTATGGAATTTTATGTTTAGTGCTCCACCATAAGTTTTTTAAGTTGTTTTATTTTGCTTCAATTAGTTTATTCTATGCACATCTACATATTTTCATGACTGTAGCTCAGCTAATTCAGTGCCATGCAATTTTAGAATTAATTTTCTTAAAGTGAATCACATGCTATAAATGAATAACGTAACATGTGTAGTCAATAGCTAAAGTATAATGTGACAGAATCTATATTTCCCAACAAAGTGCAGGCTTGTTCCAAATCACCTTATTCTCAATGGTTCAAAAATTCTTACACAATTACTTAAATTGCATGTAAATCCAAACGATGAACATTAATTATTGCTCCTTTTTATTTAAAGGTTTGTTCACCTTTACCGACTTTTGCCAAAAATATCCCTATGCAGTACAGTGCCCTTCAAACTTTACCATGCTGTGCTTCCTTTTTAAACATATACTTACTTTTTCTGATGCCACCCCCTGAAAATAGTATATTCCTTTATAGCATGGGTCTTCAAACTATGGCCCTTCAGTTGTTCAGGAACTACAATTCCCATCATGCCTAGTCATGTCTGTGAATGTAAGTGTTTTACAATGCCTCATGGGATGTGTAGTTTCACAACAGCTGGAGGGCCGTAGTTTGAGGATCCCTGCTTTATAGCCACAAAGGATAAAAAGCCACATTGTGTGTACCAATACATTTTAAAATTCAGACATTAGGTTGTAAAAATAACCATCACCACTGTGCTGTCCAAAGCTTGTGCAGGGAGCAGAGCTGTTGGAGGAACTCAGTTCCTGACTGGATAGTAAAAGAACAGTAGCAAACTAAATAAGTCATCCCTATGCTTCCTCTGCTTTCTACTCTCATCAGAATGTTCCTGGTTAACAAATTTGCATGTAGCACACGTTACTAGCATTCTAGTCTTTTCCCTCCCTCTCCCAGTTTGAATGATGTTGTATAAGCATTGTATAGGGGGTGGCAAGAGGGGGATACATAGTAAAAATTGAGATACTCACACTGGTTGCATTTAAAAATATATATATTTTATTAACTCGAATATAACTATATTATTCTTTATATCTCCCTGGAGTTCAATTTTAACCACTTCCCACCCGGCCAATGCATATATTCGGCCGGGTGGGAGCCGTCTACTCCTGATAGGACGTTCAGGAACGTCCTTCAGAAGTAGCGGGATCGCGTGCGCGCGTGCCCGCGCAGCGGCACGATCCCGATGTGTTCGTGTCACCCGGACACGGCACATCTCAGATCAGCAGGAGGGCTCTGTGATTGGCCCTCCTGATCACATGACGGCCGTGTCCAATCACGGCAGTCATGTGATGTAAACAAACAGCCGGTTGCTAGGCAATCGGCTCTCCTCTCCTCACACGAAAGTCATCGCTGAGGAGAGGAGAGCAGAACGCTGCAGCCGGCTGATGATCAGTGAGTATGAGCTGCTTTTTACAGCTTTTTACTCACTGATCACCAGTCTAGTGTCAACACACAACACACCACACAGTACAAACACATATGTCCCCAAAACACACATGTCCCCAAAACATACATGTCCCCAAATAATAAAAACACATGTCCCTAATAATAAAAACATGTCCCCCACATATGTCCCACTAAAATCACATGTCCCAATGATTATCTGCACACATTTGTACGTGACCACCTGCACACATATGTACATGATCATTTGCGTACATATGTCCCTGATCACACAAACCAATTATTATACACTTAACGGAATTTTTTTTACCAAAAACATGTAGCAGAATACATTTTGGCTTAAATTTATGACAAAATTTGATTTTATTGGATTTCTTTTCAAATAGAAAAAAGAAAATATAGTTTTTTTTACCAAATTTCTGCTTTTTTTGCGCTTATATCGCAAAAAATAAAAAACGGAGTCGTGAATAAATAACACCAAAATAAAGCTCTATTTGTGCGAACAAAATGATAACAATTTCATTTGGGTACAGTGTAGCATGACCGCGCAATTGTCACTGAAAGCGCTAGAGCGATGAAAGCTGAAAATTGGGCTGGGAAGGAAGGGGGTGAAAGTGCCCTGTATTGAAGTGGTTAAAGTAGAGTTTCAGATTTTCTATCAATTTAAATAATTGTTTAGGCCAAGCTGGACCAAATTAACAATTTCCATTTATAATGGATGTGGTCAATGTGTGTGTTGTAATATACTGTTGTAGCATGAACTACAAGTAAATTACACTAATTTACGGGAGCAGTAAAGCCAATTTCCCATCTGCTTCCAGAAGTAAAAAAAATTGAATAAGTATATAAGAGTCGGGCTGAGTGCTTTACAGCCATTCAGTAGAAGCTTTGTATTTTTATCAATTAATTCCTCTGATTGGTGGAGGTGGAGAGGTGGGTGGAGGGCTTTACAATTTCCACTTTGGGCATTCAGAGGGAGCCTTGTATTTCCTCCCCCTCTGACAACTCCTACAATAGTGGATGCCCATTTGGCTGTACTGGCTTTTCACAGATTATAGATAGCCTACATGGTCCACAAAAAGGGTCAGAATGGCTCTCTGGCTAGGTGAAAATGTTACCATCTTAAATTCAATTCTCAGTCTTGTACTATTTACTTGCTATATGGATAGCTGTTGAAAAAACTCATTCTTTGGGTCCTTTGTCTTATAATTGAGGAAACAAAATAGTTTATTTGTCTACTGAATAACCACTAGATCCCAAAGAAGCAAACAGGTGGCACGCATGTTGCAGTTCAAAGATGTATCACGGAGACAGCGCTGGGTGTCAGCCAGTCATGAAACACCAGTGTTTTTATTTTGGGGAAAATTTAACGAGTGAACCTGTTGATTTGATCTGTGTGACTAAAGCAAAATGTTACCCATAGACATCACATGCCGGTTAGATACGTCTATGATCCAATCACAAACATATCTCCATAAACATGCCTGGTTGCAAGGGAACAATAGGAGGACAGCTCTGGAATTAACTTATCTCTGGGAAAGCATTGACTATTGAGAACAGTTGGCCAGGAACTATCTAGAAAGGTTAAAGCCTGTTCAAAGTCATATGTTACGGTATTCTAATTTGTCAGGGTGATGACAGTCTTATGTCAATAGGAATCATTGGAATATCAGAGTCAGTGAAGTTTTCTATAAGGTGGGTCTTACTTTTGTAACATTAATAAGAATACAGCTGACACTATCTTTTATGTTATAAGATAATGCTGGGGAGCAGGTTGAAGTGGAAAAAGGAAATGCATATGTTCTCCTTATCTATAGAGCATTATAAAAACTCTTTGGAAATTAGGAGGGAGTAGGCATATCCAGGCCTTTATATTTAACTCATACATGCTGTTTTGAAAGAGCTTATTCATCAGATAGAAGTACTCGACCTGCATCTTCCTCTTTGCAGTATCAAGCCTCATAAAGCCTTGATGTCATTGGTGAGATTGTTAATTTCTTCATCAACAACCACCCTGTGCAATGCTCAAATCCCATATCTAGAAAATTAACAGCGTGTGACAGATGGTTTGTCCCAAGTTCGTCACATCCATTGGTTTATAACAAGGTAAATGACACCAATTACCATCTGTAATCACTGTTGCTGTCTATAAATTTTCTCTGATGATTACGGGTAACAGGTCTTCAGAGCCCAAAAGCCTTTTTAGCAATCTAGTGAAAAAGTCTTGAAAAGTGTTTTATGTTTTTATATTATAAATATGTAATATTAAAATACTATTAACTTCACTTTCATCATCATCCTTGTTACCTGGACTAACAGTTTTTAAAGTTGTTGCATTGTCAATTTTATGCAAAGCTGCAAGTAGTGGAGACAGCTTAAGAATTGGATTAGAACAGTTTCTCAACGACTGGGCCATGGCCTACTGTGGGTCGCAGCCTCCCTCCTGCCAAGCCGCAGCTTAACAGCCAATTGCAGAGCCAGAGTTTATTTTTTGTGTGTATCCAAATTTATCTCTCACCGAGCTGCGTCTCGGTCTGACAGCTACTGCTGTCACGATCATCTTACCAGCTGCTTACTTGCAAGATGTCAGAGTTCTATGTCTCTCTTAGGACTGAGTAGCACTGTCTCAGCACTTACAGTTCTACTCTGACATCTTATGCTCACTACACCTAGCACCTAGCTTGTATCTTTGGGCCAGTTCCCACCAGTACAAGAAGACAAAGAGAAGCCCCACAGAGGAGGAGCAGCTACAGCAAACAGTTGTGAGGCAGAGAGCCTCAAGGCTCCAGGGATTTCAGATTAGCTAGCCTTGCCCTACGTTCTCACAGCAAGGAGAGCTATTAGAAGATGCAGGTGCCATTAGTCCGAGTTTTTACTTGAAAGAGCTCAAAGTACCGGGCTCTGGGGGCAATGTGAAATTATAAAGTTGCAGACTTGTCTACACAGAAGCTTTACACAGACCGGCACCCAGCTAATGCAAGCAGGCCTGGCTTTTTCAGGCACTCTTGATGCCACCTCTTTGCAGAGCCACACTGGTGATCTGAGGGGACGAGAGGATGTTGATAGGGATGCCACTTGTTGCAGTATACACTGATTTCAGGTTCTATATATTATTTAAAGTGGAACTATGATGCTGTGTCCAGGAACTCCCTGCGGCTGCTAATATCTTTGGCCATTTTTCTTCTTGTGATTTTCATCTGTTTTGTGCCAAGTTGACATCACTTCCATATATACACAGCAATTGTACATTGAGCTGCACGTGCATGGCTCAGTGTATGGTGAAAACAAATAAAAAGATTTTTAATGAAAAAGATAGAATATGTCTTCTGTATTAAAATCCTGCTTGGTATAAACGCTGTTTTGAGTAAAGTTCATTTTAAATGTATAAAATCCCAATGCCGCTGAAGCTATAACAGCTTTGTTAACTCTCTGCATGGACTTCAAGCAAGCAGTAGCGACAGCTCTTATATCAGGATCACCTTTGTGCTGCCTGTCACTTCTACTCAACCACCTCCCAACCTGTCAGAGATTCTTTATTTTCTGTCCTGCACACTACTCTGCATGCAGCTCAAAGGGATCTTAAAACTGACACAGCAGCAAAAGGGGGGCTATGTTGCCAAACACTTTGTCCACCCTTTGTCTGCCTGGGAGTTTATTCAAAATAATGAGGTGAAATAATATCATAGTTTTCTCAGATCATAGTAAGCGCTTCACATTTGATGAAGTGCAGGTAGTCCTACCATGCGTGGATAGCATGAGTATTTTTTATTTTTTTTAAATCTTTGGTCCTCAAAGGTTTTGGATCAATTTACACCACCCTGATTTCACAAGGGTTGAGAATCATTAGCTAAGAAGATACATTTCCAATTTACTAACTGGTTGTAAGAATGAGTGAACTTTAAATGTGTTATAAAAATGTCAGGTCAGAGAATAGGTCTCAAAATAGCTAGCAACTGTAGAGCCAAACCATGCAGTCCTAAATTCAAAACAGATTTTTTTGTATCACTTTACTTTGTATTCGTTCAGGAAAACCAAGTATAGCTGTATAAATACTGTGCCTGTATGTTACTATTGTACAAGGTTTCCATAAATGTAAAAAACAAGTCTACTTACTGAGCTCACTGTTGTACGAAACTATCATTCTTGGATTGTAAGTAGAAGACAATTTGTCTTCATCTACGGGCACAGGATGTCTTTTTATGACCCGCAATAATCCTCACAGTGCAATAGCTTGGAGTAAAGTTTAGCAGCAAAGCAAGCGTGTGAAATAACAAGTTAGGAATCATGTCAACATGCATGTGACCTAAATAACTATGTTCCTTAAATAAGGACGCATTGAGAAAAAAACTGACTTTGTTGATGAATCATTAATAAAAAAAATGTTATGTTCCTTTCAGCACATGGCATGATGTTTAAATGAGAAACAGGTGGTCCTTGACAGGCTTCATGTGCATGCAGATTGCCACTGGTGATACCCACAAATGATGCTGTGCCTTTACGAACTGAAATCCAATAAAAAGAGCAGGCCAGGGAAGGTAAGACTGCAGAGGAAAAAGGTTAGATGATGCTAAATATCCTCCAGGAAATGAGGCAGACTGACTTTCTGCAGATTCAATGCACACTGGCAGAAACTCTGTGTGCA
This sequence comes from Lithobates pipiens, assembly GCF_037356315.1. Taxonomy (NCBI): domain Eukaryota; kingdom Metazoa; phylum Chordata; class Amphibia; order Anura; family Ranidae; genus Lithobates; species Lithobates pipiens. The sequence continues at coordinate 224,416,423 of NW_027507903.1, forward strand.
ACGAAATCAAAGCATTTCAGTGCTGGTAAGGAGCCTGTACAGCTGTGCAAGATCGAAAGACTGAAAGCAAGGTTGGCGCTCAGCTTTAAAACATGTATATAAAACAGGGTGCATCCCTGACACTTCATTTGCGGAGAATAATAGGTTTTTATAAGGGACGTCCAGTACGAAGACTGGCGCATAGCATCGCTTGTAGAAATGAGCATAGGCACATCTCTCAAATAAATGAGCATGCACACATCACTAATAAGAATGTGCATAGGTGGGAGCATGTCCAACGTTTCTGCCACCAGACGGGCTATTTAGGGACCCTCTTACTCACTGTCATTGCTGACTGGCCTTAAGCTTTTCCTGTGTCCTGAGTGTATCCTGTATCTGATTTCCGTTAATGGCCCGGCTTGCTACCGACTTGATCCTGGATTCTGCTTGTACCTCTGCCCATCTGTTCCTGATCTCGGCTTCATTCCTGCATATGCTTCTGTGCCTTGTTGTCCGCCTGCTACTGACCTCAGCTACCTCTGTGACTTGGCTTCATTCTACTCCTGAGTGTCCACTTCTGCTGTCCTTCATTACCACTCGGGTCATTACAGTATGTTCCTGCATAAAGGCCACTGTCGGCATCGACAACCCATGCTTCCAGAACCGGAACTACATGCAGAATGCCCCTCGACTGTTCCAGCGTGCATCACATCTGCTCCTGGCCTGATCTCCTGCCTGACATCTTAAGCTTGCATCTCCTTCTGCAAGTTCTGCTATCAACACCTGACGAGACTCGTGTTTCTCCTGTCCCTCTGCACCATCTGTTCCATCATCAATGGAGCTTGAGCTGGATATGCTAGAAAGGCCAACTTCATCAATTCAGTCATCTACCAGGTATATCACAGCTTTCTACTTGTTGGTAGCAGTATGTAACTAAATAGAACATGGCTGTCTGTGCCACAAGAAAAGGAGGTTGGTCCTCTTTGTCAATCAAATACATTTTAGCACAATAGCTGTAAGGAGCTTTCAGATAACATAGAAATTGCATCTGCTACAAGTATCAGTGTAATATTCAATTTTACCTGAATTCAAAGTAATAAAAGTACTAGCCCCCCAAAAAAAGTAAATATGCATAGCCCAATACATTAATTTTATAATTATACACAGACTAGTCTAGATACAGATGACTGCTTAGCAGTTTCCTATGGATCTTAAGGTTGCCAACCTGGATTGCATTGAGCAATAACCTAAAAATCTACCCTAGATCAAATTAAATGGTTTCTTTTAGTACAGGGACACAGCCAGTGTTTTATCTTGATGAAAAAGAGAAAAAGGGTTTGGGAATTTATATGAGGTCAAGGAATATCCCCGATAGGAGGAATAAATGGGAGCAAGGTTTGGTACTTAGTGTCACACAAGCAGCCAAGGAGACCCAACGATATAAAAAAAATGTCTGGTATGTCATAAATGACGACTATAAATCATGCATAATAACATAATACATATAAAATGGTAACATGAAAAGACTTTATTCCATAACAAAATACATAATAGTAGGATGGCATATTGGTGTAGCAGCATAATAGTACACAGTAATAGTATCATAAATACACCAGACTCATTATAACGTGTTTCACATTAAAAAGCATAATTCAACTTGGTAGGATCCAAAGAAACAATGTGGGTAATCATCTTTGGGTGTAAAAAGAGGGGCATCTAACATCTCTTCACAACGTCTTCAGGAGCAGATGCAAGATAGATGTAAACCAACTCTAGAGTCTAGGCAGAGGCATGGAATGCTGAGGGCCAGCCGGGAGGAACATCATCTCCGGGAGACGAGGCAGTGATCCCCATGACTCAGATGGAATGACCAACAAGACATGGCAATCACAGAGAAAGAATCCCCCATGAAATCAAGAGTGGTGTGAACAGCGTCTAATTAGCCCATCTAGGGCTGTGTATTAGAGTAGGTCCGGAGGTGAACAGTGTCCACAGGAAAAACAATCAAGGTATCGGTGGGTCTCCTAGGTTGCATGTTTCACACAAAGTCCAAAGCCCTGCTGCCATTTAGTGTTTTATCTTGGCCTTTGTTTTTTTCCTACCCCCAGTTATGATTTTCTTATTTATTCATAGATTTTTTGTTCTAATCGTATTTCCCACCTTTTTTGCCCCTGCTTTTAAACATAGGTAAATGAAGCCTAGATGCCCAGACCAAATTTAGCAGCATAGTATATGATAGCTTCCTGAATTAATCCTGTAACGGTATTAAAGGATTTGAATCTTTATTTAAAAAACATTTTTGAGGAGTCTGGTGAGATTTGAAAATTGGTCACAGAGCTAAAATTAAGAAATAAATCTCAGTGTTAACCCTTTGTAAATAGTTTGTCAGTTAATCAGCAGGGTCTGAAAACTAAGAATACATACATTTGAGCTCTAGTAGTCCTGTGCAAGTGTTAAAGTTTTCACCACACTGAGCATTGTGTGTGAGGACTGAAGGAGCGCATGCTCCGCAAACGCGTCGCCACTGCTGCTATGTCCTCACAGACATCCAGGAAGTGACGTCATCTCTACACTGCCAGTGCGATCCACGGACCTGGAAGCACCGGGATCCACTAACGCCGGCCAGCCTACAGCCTGATGGATGACAGTGTCCCTCGTGGACCCCCCCCCCCCCCGACCTGTGGTCACTGAGGGCTACCATTTTGAGCCAGTTACAGATGCTTGCTTTTTAACTACACTTGTGAATAGTCCTGATTTTATCTTGCCAATAAAATACCCTTGCCACCTTTCTGATACTTGGGAATGACAATGTGTAGGTGCCTCTACTGCATCAGTGTGGCCTCACAGCTATAATCAGGATATTATTGAAGGAGCATTAGCTGTCCTACAGGGACACGTGCTATTGTCACGTTTGCAATTGCTGCAAGCTCCTAGTCAATGCACATACTAGCCAGTGTCTATTTATTCGGTGTGGCTGGGGGGGCAACTCACATTTTCTGGAGGAGGTTAGCTTTGGCTAGCCTGTATTTCTCTTTTGCCAATTGTCTTAATACACATTATCATTGGTACCAAAGGCTTTGCTATAGAAGCAAAAGGTGTCTATGACATTTGTAATATTTGGTTTGCACAGTAAGAAGTGAGGGGAAGACTTTGAGGGGACTTTCATCAAGACTTGTGGTCATTATCAGGAGAAAATAAAGGTCTCCAGAAAGGATCCTGTTGGTTAAATTATTTTTTGGCAGCCCTTTACCTGTCAATAAGCTTAATGTTAATGGATTAGCAGTCTCTGCTTGTATTTCAATTAACAATCAAGCACATTCGTTCTTCTCCTCCTCACCTTGATAGTACAAGTCTTCATTTAAAACCAATCCTGGCAAGCAATGTTTTCCCTACACACAGCTTTGGCAAGCTAGATCCCAGCTGCTTCACTCCTACTCCTGCCTACCTCACATAATTAAGCTAGTTATTAATCTTTCCCTGACCTCCTCTGTGTAGCTAATGAGACTAGTGGTGTGATTGTACAGCCTTATTAGACTTTTGTGCCATATTGCACAGATATTGTGATTAAAACACAGATGTTTTCAACTATAAAAATACCTGAGTATTCAAGTCCTTTGACTACTGAAATGAACGGATGTACTGGTCACGGCTTTTCCACATACAGTGTGCAAGTACTGCATTTGTACACCTAATCTCTGTACAGTTTGTTTAAATGTTAAGCATGATCTACACATACAGATGCTTAGTCACCTAGAACCTGGCAACAGATACCTAAAAGCTGACTATGACTGCCTTCTCCAATACTTGTTTATTGTGTATTTGATCATCTTTTTTAATAAACATTATATGTTGTACACATCCTCACTTATTACAGCTTCCATCTGGATTTTCTTTGTCATTTCTTTTCAGTATTTACATATCTCCAGTAGTTTGTAATTTTTTATACCATAGCATCCATTCATTGCAATCCTTCCCCCTGAAAAAATAGACAATCCAATGTCACTGTCAAACACAGATATGCTAAGATCTATATTGGGAGAAAGCCAATTAAACTACCAACACAGTATTGGTTTCTGTGTGGAAACTGGAGCACTAGAGGGAAATCTACACAGACATAGGGAGAAAATGCAAAGGCAAGTAGGTTGTTCCGTGTATAAAAAGATAATTTCATTTCCAGGCGCTATATGTTCAATATGTAAAGTCTAGGAGATCCACCACCAAGGGCTGTGGGTATGTTAATCAAATATAGCCAGAAAACATATGCTGTAGCTTACATATCATTTAGAGATTGAAAAGAGTATTTTCCAAATTCTTCATCATTCAGTCAAAAATTCCTAGTATTATATGTGTGTAGCCAAGTGCTGGCACAGGAACCCTTTAAAGGACTATAAGGCCTCAAAAGACTCCATACAACTCTTCTGCTGGGACAACAAGTCAAGCTCACTCATGTCCCATTGCCTTCTTATATTTTCACGCAATTAGCCAACTTCTGAATGGGATACAAGATGCTGTTTAGGAAAGGACTGTGGTTTCATTATGTACAGGCGGTATCACAGCAGCAAAGAATCTACAATTCCCAAGGGGCCATGCTGCCTGAGAGGAGAGGCAGAGGTGCACTAAGTGAGCTGCTTTGGGAGACTCAGGACTCTTGGTGCCAGACCGGGGAACTTGCCTTCCAGCATGGCCTAAGCAGCGGTATTCTCCTGCAATCTGGAATTTCTGGGGTAACATTTGACATAGATAATCATATGGAATGTTGCACGTAAAACACCCAAAAAAAAGTATTTTAACCACTCCAATACAGGGCACTTTCACCTCCTTGGTGCCCAGCTTTTAGCACTGTGTCACTTTAAATGGCAATTGCGTTGTCATGCAACACTGTACCCATAGGACATGACATTTTTATCATTGTTATATTTAATCACCATGGGGTTTTTTATTTTTTGGAAAAAAAAATGAAAAAAAAAACAGAATTTTTTTTTTTTTTTTTTTATTTCTTAGTTTCTATTATATTATTTTTTTATAGTTTCTATTATATTATATCTATTATTATAGTTTCTATTATACAATTTTGCAAGTAAGAATTTCTTCTTCACTTACTGATGTGTGCTGATGAAGCTACACTGATGGACAGTAATATGTTGCACTGATGGGGCTACACTGATCATCAGGGCACTGATCAGTGTAAACGTCCCCTGTAACTGGAAAGCTGAATATTGGCTTTCCTTTCCTCATTCACTGACAGCGCTGAAGAAAGGAAATACTGATAACAAGCATTTGTTTACATGTGATCAGCTGTGATTAGACAATGTCCTTTGCCATTGGCTCTATACTCTGATGGGTGATGCACTATGTCTGAGGGACACAGCTCACCACCAATCACTGTGCTGCATGCCCCGGGGGGCATGCACGAGCAGCGTGATGCAAAGGATGTCATATGACGTCCAATCAGGATGGTAAAGTCACCACCCAGCTGTCATTCTACTATAGGTCAGGCAGGAAGGTGTTAAAGGCTTATGTAAATAGTAAAATCACTCCATTGCCACATCCCTATACATTAATTAGAGAACAGAAGCAAACCCCTTGGATCAGACTTTAAACGCAAATTGGACAACAACAGATTAAAAAACAAAAAACTATATTTTATTATACATAGAAAACATAAAAATAGATATTTCCACATAAATGGACATGATTAAAAACTTGTATTTACATCTTGTACAAAGTTCAACCTACCATGGGCAATTGCATTCAAATAAATTTTATTGCATAGTAACGGAAAAGGGAGGCCCTGTGTGTCAATGTGTTTCACTGATTTGCTTCCTCAGGAGTGCACACACACACACAAAGTACTCCCTGGGCGGGCACCAGGGCAATAGCACAAGGCAAGAAGTCTGACCCCCACGTGGTTAAATATATTCAAAAAGTTGCTAATGGAAAAAATGTACGGTATGTTTAAGAATACCCATAAATTCAGATGGCCAAGTGTAGAAGGGGATAGATGGCTGCAGAAGAAAAGGTGTAAGCGTTTGGATAGGTAATAATCGATGGAACCACCGCTAAGTTGAACCAAGTAGGCACAAAGTACAAGCCTGTTCATAATATATTACTTACTGCGGTGTCAAACACAAAAGGAATAGGGCAAGGCAAACTTTACAATACTACAATTCCTTGTCCAGTATCATAACAAATCCCAACGATAAAGTGGTTACAAAAGTACATCTTAAAAATCTCTATCATATGCAGTACTGTCTAGAATGTGTAACCCAAAAACTATTTTTCACTTTTTTAGGTTTGAATAGAGGGATTGGAATATCTATCAGGTTTTTATTGCGTCTGTGTCCTCTCTATTTGTGTTTACCTTTATCCTCTAAATAAAATAAAATTCCAAACTTTGGATTGTGTGCAAAACAGGAACAATGCAGATATCTTTCAATGGAGACACTAGTTCTGGTGACAACTAGGGATTTCCTAATTTTAGAGGATTTTTCCCCCACTTCCTGTTTTGGTTATGTGACAGGAAGCAAAGGGAAACCACCTCAATGGAACACAGATGGAAAAAATAAGTGTTACAGGGATTAAAATCCTTGCCTTGCTCTCTCCAAAATGAAAAAAAATGCATTTATGAGAAATAAAACTAGTGTTCATACAGAAATATTATAAAAATAATTAATAAAAATACATATTTCTGAGGTTAACCAATGTGCATTTTTTCTGGGAACAGACTCATCTATTCATTTTGTAAAGCGTGAGAATCAAGAGAATGTTGCTGTGATCCTACCATTAACCCAGTAATGATGTAACAGAATTATTGCGGGTTCTCTCTTTTACATCAGTATTGAAATTAATATCTATGAAACTGCTTTGTAATAGCTTAAGTCAGGATCCTATTGAGGACAAATATTTGAGGTCTAATATATTAATTTTTAAATTGCTTTTACATTTACTTTATTACTTCGCTCTCTTGCTATTTTGCAATTTTTAAGACCTTCAACACATCTAAACCAGGCTAGACAATACAACTGTATAATACAAATCAGAAACAAACATGCCAACAAGCTTATGGCTAAAATGTTACCCTAACTTTAAAAACAAACTCAAGTCCTCAAAATAATCCTATATAATCCAAAATAATACAGTTATCAATATTTAGGACACAAACCAAGCAATCTGTTTATTTGATTTACTCAACTTGTCAGCAAAGCGTATAGGCACATTTTGCGACACATTTTCCTAGTTATGAGACTGTCTGAAATCTAAGAAGTCCATTGACCATTTTTTACTTTATTGTAAATAAAAATCATGGAAAGTACTGTACATATTTTATGAAATACACCTTATACAAATGTGTACCTTCAAGTACAATATAAAGTGTATTGGAACAACTTGACTTTACATTAGAATGTCTTTAAATATTTAATGCAATGTATAAGTTGAGCATAGGTAAAATGGAATTAATGTAGAAAGAGGAGTCTAAGTAAATGTTATTTTCCCACTGCAAATATTTGAATGACTAGGTAGAAAGACCTTCACAGCTATTTTAGCTTTATATTGTTATTCAAATTACTTCAGGAATGCAGTATTCTTTTTTGCTTTTACCATCCATAGATAAAAGAATACATCTCATAAAAGAGAAATAGCTTCCCCTTTTTGCTTCCAACAGAACCGACCATGTGTTACGATTTCTGTCATATCATTATACCACAAAAGCACAAAATCCTTTAGTGATCAAAGGATTCGTCATACAAGTGAACTGGTAGTATAGCCTGAAGATATTTTTAATTGCCTTTCAGTAATTAGCATGCTGTATACATTAAATGATGGCTAGGTAGATCAGATGCGTATCACAACAAAGAATTTTTTTTTTTAAAGTCCATAACTGTCAAACTATATCCACAAATACAACACACCTACTGTACAAACTTTATTTATGTGAGAAAAAAGTGCAACAATAATTAGGCTGGCATCTTAAAAGGTATCCAAAAAACACATATACAGTATATCTGTTTTAACATGGCTGTAACCTTGACAGGTTTTGGCAATTTGGCTACTTAGGAAGGCTAGCAATAAGTTATATCAGTCAATTGCATGCTCATAGGAAACACACATGAATGTGCCTGATGTGTTTGTGATGGTTCTGGAAAGACAGAAGTGAAAATTGGTTTCAATGGATTGATCGCAAAGTGATTTTTCCCATTTTTGTGAGGAGAACCTGGTACAAAAAGTTCATCTGACTTAAAGGACTTTTTGAAACATTTAATGGTTAAGAGCATCATATGTAGCCAACACATTTTGGGAGAAAAAGGCCTCCATCTTCAAGTTTTCTGCAGGTGATGAAACCATTTGCCTTTAGGAGATGCTAGGTCAAGCCTTAACGCACATCAATTAGTGCATTTAGTGCTTTTATCAAAAATTGATCAAGCCCTGGACAAGTGCATTGGATGTATCAGATGTTCTTTACCATTAAATATTTTAAAAAGTCCTTACAGGGCCTTACTTTTGCACCAGGTGCTTCTCTGTACGCATCCAAGAATGCACTAATGAATATGGATCAGAGCACCCATTAACAGAAATAACCTTTTAGCTGTTAACATTTAACTACACATGTACTGACAAGTGAAACAAGCTTATTGAGCAAACAATACAAGGATTAATGCGCATTAATCCATAACAATAAGAATAACCTTTTTCTAAAAACACACATAAACCTTTGGTTTAAATCAGCTAAATACATTCCAAAACAATAGATGTGAAAAGGCCATACAATGTGTTTTCATTCTAAAGCCTAGTACACACTAGTAGTGTTTATTTTTGGTCAACCCAGCAAGGCTGAACTAATAAAAAAGTGACAGCTCAGGAGGAGCCAAAGAACTGTGCAATGTTAGTACAGCAATCTCCCCTGACATTCTGTTGTGTTCTGACAGGGGGACAGCCACTCTGCCAGAACACTCCGGTCAGCAATCTCAGCCATTGGCTGACAATGCTGATCGGCAGACCAACTGCAGTACACACGGACCAAATGTTGGCTGGTTTCTATTAAAGCACTCGACATTCGGCCTGTGTGTACTAGGCTTAAAGCTGCTACAACCTAAATAAAAAAGGCTGCATGCATGTCCAATGCCACCATGTGGCCTATTTAAACCTAAATGCTGCACTAGCCCTTTTCTGAATGGTCTTCAGTCCTGTTCCTGTTATCCATTTTCTGATATGAATGCTGATCCTGTTAATGACCTGCATCCTTTTTGACCCTGCTCTCCGATTATTCTTATCTGCTCATGTTCGCTGTCTTCCTTTGCTACCAATCTCGGCATGAACTACTGACCATGCTTTTGTCTAGTGAATCTGTATGTCCCTGCTCAATTTTTGCTGACTTCTGCCTGTTCCTGACTTTGAGTCTGCTTGCATCCTTTCACTCTACTATAACTGAACCAGATTTGGGGCTGGACTCCACCCTTAACTGGACTTGGCATTTCTACGGTGCATCGTCCGCTTTGCTTTTGCTCATCAGATAAGAGTGCTCCCAAGTTCCTGCTCACAGCATCTACGCCTTGGTACATTGTCTTTCCTTTGCCCCTGCAGAACCCACCCCAAGGGTGCTCAGATGGCAACTATGCAAGAGACCACCCTCCATCTCAGACTCTGCATACAGGTACACCCCATCTGCTCTCTGCTAGCAGCTGCACTGTGCTGTGGGAGGAGGGAGTGCAGAGGTCCAACCCACCACCTACTAAGGCTGGCCATACACTGTGTGAATTTCTTTCCTGCAACCACCAGCAATGGTCTTCTCCCACAGGGAGAAGACAGTGATTATTGCTAGCAGCTATAGCAGCCGCTAGCGGTAATCATAAGAGAATCAGGCAGGCTGGTTGTACCCAAGTTGATCGATCAACTTGGTACATTCAGACTTCCCAATAAACCTAGGTTCACACTGTTGCGGGTTAGAAATCATGCAAGTTCAGCTGAACTCGCACAATTTCAAACCGGAAATGCAGTCTGACTTCAGGGGTGATTTGACAGACATCTGTGCGAGTTCCTGCACAAATGTCTATTCAAATCACCCCCAAAGTTGCCAAAAGTAGTACAGGAACTACTTTTGGGAATCGGTGCGGTGCCACACTGATCCAGACTGTGCCATTGCCAGCAATTCTACTCAGCTTATTAGTTTGCTTTAAAAGCAATCACAAGTCTTTGCACACTCTTTTTGCTTTTATCCACCTGGCACCCATGTAGGATGGATTTGGCTGTGTTTAAACAAACAGATAATAAGGGAAAATAAATCACTGAAGGCCTAGTTGGGAGGGTTTGGTGCTCTGTATTAAAGTGTGTGAGAAACAGTCAGTAAACTACATGCTAAATAACCAGTTGTGGACACTGGCCATATTACATATGTACAAAAAAATCTTCATTGAAGTTCACAGCATATATGTAGTGTGCCTTGTCCTTCTGCCTATCCTGCAGTGTTGATCGATTTCAGCTGTCAGAATGACAGCCAGGAATTGCTTGATGTAAATAAAGCAACTATTTTAGCTGATGATGTCAAAATACAGACAGATACAATGGGGTTGATTTACTAAAAGCAAATTAACAGTTCACTTTACAGGGGAAGTTACACTTTGCAAAGGAATTATCCCCGGAGTAAATGAGGTGAAGATCTGCTGACTTCCATCATCCAATTGCATGCAGCAAAAATGAATTTTTTTCTTCTCCTAGCACATGATTTGGTATTTTGTTAAGTGAAAAGTGAAAATGCACCACATTCACTAAGCTCTGGGGAAAATCTTCTTGCACAGTGCCTAGCAAATTGAACAGCCTGTTTGCCTTTAGTATAAGTACAATAATTCTACTGTATACAAATAGTTTCAATGCAAGATAAAAAGATACAAAGTAACATTGTTACTTTTGCATTTAATCCATTTCATAGTCTGAAGACCACATGGATTAGCTTTCATCTATATATGATGTCAGTTAAAGCAACCCAACATGCTTTTTTATTTTTTTATTTAATATAGCATGTTTCTTTTGAACTCCTTTTCAATCTGTCTTACCCTAATCAGCCCTAATTAACTCATTGTGACCCTTCTCCGCTTAACCACTTCACATCCAGGCCAATTCTGACATTTCTCTCTTTTTGCTAGAAAATGACATAGAACCCCCAAACATTATGTATGTTTTTTTAGCAAAGACCCTAGAGAATACAGTGGCGGTCGTTGCAACTTTTTATCTCGCACGGTATTTGCGCAGAAATTTTTCAAACACTTTTTTTTCAGAAAGAAAAAAACTGTTTCATGCTTTAGAAAAAAAAATAGTAAAGTTAGCCCAATTTGTTTTGCATAATGTGAAAGATGAAGATACGCCGAGTAAATAGATATCCAACATGTCACTCTTCAAAATTGCACATGCTCGTGGAATGGCACCAAACTTTGGTATTTAAAAATCCCCATAGGCGACGCTTTAAAAATTTTTACTGGTTACATGTTTTGAGTTACAGAGGAGGTTTAGGGCTAGCATTATTGCTCTCACTCTAACGTCCGCGGCAATACCTCACATGTGTGGTTTGAACACCGTTTTCATATGTGGGCGGGACTTACGTATGCGTTCGTTTCTGCATACGAGCTCACGAGAACAGGGGTGCTTTCAAAAAAAAAATTATTGTTAATTTTACTTTTATTTTTTTAGTCTGACACTTTAAAAAAAAAAAATTGATTACTTTTATTCCTATTACAAGGAATGTAAACATCCCTTGTAATAGGAATATGGCATGATCTAACCTATTTACAGTGAGATATGGGGTCAATAAGACCCCCACATCTCACCTCTAGGCTGGGAAGCCTAAAATAAAAATAAAAAACAATCACGGCTTCCCAGCCAAGGTGGCGCCGTTGTTTTGAATGCAGAGGCCGGGCGTGATGTCATAACATCGCGCCCGGCCTCCGAACGATCATAGAGACTCCTGGGACCATCTGGTCTGCCAGAAATCTCTATGATACCATCCAGGGGCTGGCGGATCCTGTGACCGACTCGCCGATGGAAGCGGTGGGTCGGTAGAAGCACCGGAGGGCGGCGGGAGGGGGGGGACGTCCCCTCCTGCTGCCCGTAAGAACAATCAAGTGGCGGAACAGCCGCTATGATCATTCTTATGGTGCAGGGAATCGCCGGCTGAAAATGACAATATCTGAATGATGTCTGTAGCCTCAGGCATCATTCAGATATAACACCACAAAACCCACAAGGTCATATGACGTACCTTTGGCGCCAAGTGGTTAATTATTTTCCTGCTGATTTTTGTATTTCTATTTTTATACATTTTTTTAACCAATAATATATTAAAACGTTGGATTTTTGTTCTTATTTTTTGGGGGTTGCATAAAAGAGGGCGCTTTTTATTTGAAACTTTGCAATGCTTTGTTCTAGAATCATAATTTCAGTATAATTTGAAAACATGGCAAATTATAGAATAAAATGCATACTTTTTATATACAGAAACATTATGTATATTTTTTTATCTAAAACCAATCAAAGTAGAAAAGTGCTTTTTGTGTTGATTTTTTTCCCTATTGATTGCATAAAAACAAATCATTTTAAATCATTTTTACAAGACGATATCACCAAAGAAAGCCTTACTGGTCCTAAAATGAACAATATATGGATTACTTTGTTATCTTAAGTAATGACAAGGTTATTGCCATAAATGTGAGAATCTGGTCTATGGGGTGTACACATGTGAGCTGAAGTGGTAAAAGAATAAAAAAGTGTGTTGGACTTAATCACAGGATTCTTGCTGTTTCAGCAACATTAAAAGAGTTGCCTATCAAGTACCTGCAGCAGATAACCATGTCAGAAATCTCAGCCAGACAGTCCCCAACAGCAGTACTGACTGTCTGACTTTTCATTTTATCTTGTATATTAGTAGGACACCAGTACTAAGGATAATGTGACTAGCATCTGGAGAGAAGAGATTTCAATTTGGACTCCAATAATATACAAATACATTCCAATATCAATGGCCAATTTTAAAGTATTATTATACCTAACAAACTTTGCCAACTACAGTTAGTAAACTATGCTACTGATGGGTCTAGTTGTTATATAACTTTAAGATGCTTTGTTGCAATTTTAATATGCAACACAGATGCCATATGATGATGTACCATGTTATTCTCACCTTATTAAACACACATTTTTTACTAATAGATATTACAACATATGACTTTATGACCAAGACACTCACAAAGAGGTGAGGGGTGGATGTAGGATAATAACCCTACAGAGGTACCATCCCAGAAAAAGCAAAAATATAAAACAAATTAAGTGGGGTGAGACTTGTACCTTGTAGGATTTAATAAAAGCATGTACAAAAAAAGCTTAAAAAACAATCATACTTTACCATATACAAATGGTTGAATAAAAACATTGCAATTAAAGCTAGTTAAAAATCAGTTACTGTTATTTTGTACAGGATGTGCTGGTCCTGACAGAGAATCAAAATGGATTGCCTACGCATTTTGTGAGAGATCCCACTTCATCAGGGCCTTGAAATAGCACAAATTTTGTACATATATTGTAATAACCTACAAACAAGATGATCAATATGAATACTAATAAAAGGTTTAATTATCAACTACGGAAACAAGGGGTTAATCTCTTGATCACCTAAATGGTAACATTACAACATATTGAAAAGCTAAAAGATTAGAGCAAAATTACATTTATTTCATGCTCCATAGTGTGTCAAAAGCCAGAGAAAGAACAAGAGGACAAATGGGAGACAAACAAGAAAATAGAATTCCTTAAGAAATATAATCAAATATCAGTCAATGCCTATATTCCCACCTAGGCAGCTGTGTACGGGATCATATAATGAAATATACTACAGCTTCACCTGTATTATGCCAGTCATTCAGTCCAGTGGGGAGGAAGCATGGGAGGCCCATGAGTATAGCCTCCGTGTCCTCACTGGGAAGAAAAAGCAGAGTCCTATGCAATGGTAATGATGAGACTGCCATAATATCAGTATGCCAAAATGGAGGGGGAAAAAGGGGGGGGGGGAGAGGGAAGGGGGAAAAGGAAATTGAGACAGTAAGGAAAGGAAGGGATTGCAGGGAAAACCAGTAAAGATGGTAAAGAAGGGAGGAGGTTTTCCCTGCTACCCCTTCCTTTCCTTACTGTCTCCATTTCCATTTCCCCCCTTCCCTCTTTTCTCACCCCTTCCCCTTTTCCCCACTCTTCCCTCTTTCCTTCCTCCATTTTGACATACTGATATTATAGGAATCTCATTATTACAATTGCATAGGAGTCTGCTTTTTCTTCCCAGTGAGGACATGGAGGCTATCCCCACGGGCCCCCCAAGCTTCCTCCCCACTGGAATGAATGACTGGCATCATACAGGTGAAACAGTAGTATATTTCATTAAATTATCACAGCTGCCACAGCCGCCTAGGTGGGAATATAGGCATTGACTGATATTTGATTATATTTCTTAAGGAATTATATTTTCTTGTTTGTCTTCCATTTGTCCTCTTGTTCTTTTTCTGGTTTTTGACACACTATGGGGCATGAAATAAATGTCATTTTTCTCTAATCTGCTAGCTTTTCAATATGTTGTAATGTTACCGTTTAGGTGATCAAGAGATTTAATCCCTTGTTTCTGTAGTTGATAATAATTAAAACTTTTATTAGTATTCATATTGATCATCTTGTTTGTAGGTTATTAGAGTATGTGTACAAAATTTGTGCTATTTCAAGGACCTGATGAAGCGGGATCTCCCACGAAACACGTAGGCCACCCATCTTGATTCTCTTGGTCAGGACCAGCACATCCTGGACAAAATAACAGTAACTGTGATTTTAACTAGCTGTAATTTCAATGTTTTTATTCAACCATTTGTATATGATGAATAACTGTAATTGTTTTTTAAGCTTTTATAAAACCCTATGTCAGGGCTGGGCTCGGCCCTTCCTTCTCTAAGCTGGCCGGTCAGCTGTCCGCTAATTGCCAGCGCCCATCTCTCTCCACAGTTACCCAGCTGTTGATGATCCTGCTCATCAGTCCTGCCTACCTAAGCCGTCCAGTCCAGAGGAGCTCTGCCTTCTCCTTGGTCACATCACAAGAAACTATCTCCTGCATTCCTGTTTAAAGACTTGCTTTGCTGACATCCTTTCTGACTACAGATCCTGCTTGTTGTTCCACTACTTTGATCCCCGACTCCTGGCTTGGCTTACTATTCGTTACGGTTACTGAACTTTGGCTATGTTTTGACTATGTTTGTTCTTTTTACGTTTATTATTAAACAAGTGTGATATAACTGTACCTTTGTCTCAGTCTGATTTAATCGTTTCTGACACCCTACAAGGTACATACAAAGTCCCACCCACTTCATTTGTTTTTTATTTATGCTATATTACAATCAACTAGCATTAAACAAGCATTATAATATTTTCATGAAAATGTATACTCCCCACCACCTCAGGCAGGAATATTCATCCTTTAGTCACAAGTACACCTTCCTTACTCTATTCAGCAAAATCTAACCTCCCCATCTAAAACTATATAGCTTCCATCCAGCAATTTACAGCCCTTAGCCAGCAGTAAAGACCTCTACCAACTGCACTTTTAGTCCATCTACAATTACATGTCCTAGCCAATCCTCACATTCCTTCCCTAGCAGGCATTACCCTATTGTATGCCTTATGACGTTTTTAAATATCTATTACATCCCTCCCAGTCATTTGCCTTGATATATGCTTTAAAAGAAAATGATCAAAACAGCCACCCTTTAATCAAGTATTGATTAGGAAAACCAATAATATTGTAAATACAGCAAGAGTAAATATTCAAATATCTCTTTATATTTGCCTTTTGTAATCTCCTTATTTTAATCTCCTTGTAATCTACAGTTGCATTCAGACTAGGAGAAGCAGCAGAGTGAGCAGTTAAGGTTTTACTGCATTGCATAGTCTGTCGGTCTAACACAGTATACATGTCTACAATAGTGCAGAGCATAGAACAATTTCAACAATGTGTTGATACATATCTGTGTAATTAGAAGGCTTTGAGGAAGAGAGGTAACTAAGGAAGTAAAAATTCAACAGGGATTCATTTTCTAGGACATCCTTTAGAAAGATGAGCACCTTTGCCATGATTTCTATTGAACTGTGGCCATGGAGGATACAACTATAACAGCACAAAGTGTTAGGCTGGGTCCACACCATTGCGCAATAGCAGAAGATTTTGGCCGGCTCTCTATGGAGCTGGTTAACATATCTCCGCAGCAGGTCTGGTGCATTTTGCAGAAAAACACTGTGAGTCTTTTTGTCTGTTTCAGGTGCGAATTCAGCACAAAATTGGGGCTGAAATCAGACCTGAAGTGGTGATCCAGCACGCGCCAGACCCCTGCTGTGGGATGGATCCATCCTAGCTGTGAACCGAGCCTTAAAGGATGAGAGCATCACAGGTTAGTGCAAGTCCAGTAAAAGACTATTCTTCATGAAAGGCCCAAGATGTCAGTTTACGGTTACACCACAGTCATTACTTGTGCTGTCTTACAATTGTCTTTTTAGTATAATCCTGTATTGTAGAAAGCTTCCAAGCCTTTATGATGGGAGAGTCTTGTACCCCTTTAACAGGTTGGATTTGTCTTCTGACATTTTATAAAGAACTAATAAACTTTTACTGGCGTTACACTAACCTGCAATGCTCTCATATTTTTACATATTGCTTACACTTTTACGGGGACCCACAGGGATATCACACCTAACAGAGAGCTGCCATTCTTGATCTGGAGATTAAACAGTTTTTTCCCATTTTTATCTAGCACTCCTAACACTCTGTTTGCAGCTATAGGAGTAAGGCGGGACATATATGTGGGGCAAATGATTGATAAAAAGATAAAAATTTTCATCCGAAGTTCTGCTTTGAGTCAATAAAAATGAACAATTCATCTTTATGAACACACTATGCTGCATTTAAAAAAAAAAAAAAAACTGCTTCAGTGCCTTATAAACCTTTGAAAAATATCCCCATGTAAGAACTTTTCAGGATATAAGTTATTTTTCAATGTCAATTTCATATAACTCACTAAATCAATAGCAATGCTGAAAAAAAAATACTTGCGTATTTTACCATCATGTTCCCAGTTATATCATAAACAATCAAGAGATAAATATTACTTTGCAAGAGCTTTTGTAATATATTGTAAATCCTTATTCCTGATTTGAATGCCTAGTTTCTTGTATGAAGAAAAATCGTTATCAAAATAATAACAAAATTAGTTTTTTCCTTACCTGTGCAGGAATAGTCATCAATTTTGATGTACCCAGGTTGGCAAATGCACATAAAAGATCCTGGAGTATTAACACACACAGTGTTTTCTCGACAGTAGTGACGTCCTTCGGCACACTCATCAATATCTAGATAGGCAACAGGAACAGGACAAAAGATTAGTTGTATAATTCTTAGGCTCTTGTGCTTTTATTTAAACTGTATTATGTGCTAAACAGTAATTTTAGGCAACAAGTGAATCCAAACAACACGTGACTAATGCTAGCCACCAAACATTGCAGCTGTGCCCGATATCAAATTCCCTTCAGTTTACAGTAATCTAAATTATCAGCAATCACCTGCAGTAAAAATTGAGAAAGCATGCAGCTGAGTACTCCAGCAGAATGTTGCCAAAATTACAGAAAGACGGGCTCCCTAATACATATCCTATGGTACTACAAAATAGTCAGCTCATACTGCAACCAAGTCTGGAAACTAATCTTGGAATTTACCCAGATACCTATAGCCCCCTCTGCAGAATTGGCTCTTCTTCATATTAACACAAACACTGTCCTGAAATCAGTCAGAATGCTCATCCTACATATTCTATTCTCCTTTCTGCCAAACTTAACCTCATGGGAAATTATTGATCATACCCAATCTATCCAAAATACTGCATACAGAGATCACAACCACAATTATTCACTTGAATGCCTGTTTGCTTTGAAAAACGACTTGTCTAAATGTTATTCCTAGGTCAACCTTGGAGTTCTTACCGGCTATACAAGGGTTGAGTACTGATAAAATGCCTTAAGCTTATTATTCTCACTTATAGTCCTTACACTTCCAAAGTGATACTCTACAGCCAATAACTCATCCCAACTCTTTGACCAGTAACAGAAATGTAGAAACAAGTTCTTTTGTTTCTCTTAAACATATCACTCTGATGTTTAGTATATAGGATTTCTACAATACCTTGTCTCAATGATTCCTTCCAGTATTTTAACTCTTTGAAAGTGCAGTGCCTTCAACTAAAAGACGTGAGCAATTTTCTTTGTTGGGTCTCTTCTATACATTTTTTCCCTAATGTACAACCTCTTTAAACTTCAGTAAAAATGATTGGAATAAAAAATTCACAAAGTACCTCAAATGGTCACAGAGTGTGCATTACCTTATAGTTGTAATATTGTTTTCTTCATCACCAAATCAATTCAGACTTCCAAGTTTATGGGAAAATTTCTTAGTGCTGACTTACACTGTTAGATTTACTGTATATCAGGTTCTTTGTATGTGAGAGTCAGCAAGGAGCCGGGGGTAGGGGGTTTATGTTATTACCTATACCTTATCATAAGAAAAGGTTTTAGGATCACCAGAATACTGAAAAAATGCATTAAGGGTAATTTTATGTATAATGGTCCACTACTGCTATGCATGGATAAAAATAATTTACTGACCAGGTAGGTTTTGCCCTTCATGTTAATCTCAAGATTTTTAGCGCAGTTACATTTTTCTCAACCCACACTCACTTTATTAGTGTTACACTCTCCTGTTACCCTCCCGAGGAGGCCTGAACAGAGTAAATCACAACAGACTTGAGAGAAATTGGAAACTTTGCAAAATAGGTACCTGGACTAATTTTCAGTGGCAAGGGCCTCAACCTATATGAGGCCCCAGAGCATAGTCTCTATAGTCTCAGCTTTCGAGCCTTCATGTCTAAAATAATATAGAATAAATCTATAAAATAAATAAATCACGCAGATCAAAAGCTTTTTCTCAGCTCCAGAGGGCAGGGAGTAGAGCTTTGATTCCACACACCGCACAGCATAGGGCAGGGAGCTGAATGTAATCTGAGACCTGAGTGGAGGGAAAAAGCACACTTCCCTGTACAGTCTCATAGGGAAACATGCACAGCTCAGGCTGTCAATTGCCTGCAGTGTGCTGAAGAAGGAATGGGGCCGCCCCCTGAAATTCCTTTGGTGTTGGCATAACCTGTCAGAAATGGATTCCTGCATAGCAGAGGAAGGATAGATCAGATAGGGACCACACTGGGTGCATTGGATTGAAGCTAGTGAACACTATAGAGGGATCTGGTTTGTTAATTTTTCATTTTAAAGGTTCACAACCAATTTAAGATTTAGCTTTACTAGCTGAAGTTAAATGTCAACCACTTATTGGGAAGTATGCAGCAAGTCACAACTCAAAGCTGTGTACTGTGGTCTTTATTTCACAGATTCTCAAAAAGGTTTAAATGCATAAGAGTGAAGCTACCATTTGGACTAATATTAAGTGCACCCATCGGTACATTGATGAAAGTTTGAGAACCAGTGACGTAAACCATATCCTCTCATTCTCAGTGATGACTTCTTTGTAGTCATGACCAAATGTATTAATTGATAATTTTGTAAAATATTTCCAGTCTGATTTTGCATCAAAATGCATGCTTGCTACGAACACCTAAGGACCAGGAGTAACAAACTATATGGTATAGAATTTTCACTGTGTAGGTTTCTGTGGAACTAAAAGGATAGTAGGGCAGAGATGTCCACCTTAGTCAATGATTTGTTGTGGAGTGGACAAGACTTGGGGAAAATGCAACACATTCTTTTCTTGTATATGCATTAGTGTTGGCACTGACACATTTCCTTATTAAAGTGTAAGTTCACCTTTACATAAAAATCTGTAAGGTGAACTTACACAGGACCCCCCATTCCCACTGACCTTTTGTGGATCTCTAGTTTTGAGCCCCAGTATAACCTTGTCAGGGGTCCAGGGCTTAGAAATCCCCTCGGCATTCATGGGACTTCTTCCCCGCTGACAGGAAGGGCTAGGCGGGTTCTGGTCGGTGCTGCTCATGTGACACATGGCCCTCCTGATGGGGTACGTTTTGGAGATTCAGCTGTGGGGATTTCTAAGCGCGTGGTATACAGATCAGCCAAAAAGGTATATAGTGGCAGTATTTTAATGCAAAACTATTTATAAGCTGTGGGCACGGGGGGGGGGGGGGGTGAAATATTTTCCTATTACTGGGTTTAGTAACACTTTAACTATACATAAAAAAATTGATAGAGCTAGAGGCTGGCTGGTCCATTCAAAAGCAACAGCAGTGATGCCTACTTGCCATTTAGACCCTCTCAATCCAAGTCATTGCTGCCCCAATGCAGAGAAAGCAAAAAAAGTAATGCAACAAAAATTTGCTGCAGGGAATACCACTACTTGTTTTTACTATTAGATGTATATAAATAATATCCATTGTTAGACTTGTACTTTTGCTTGGATTTCATCATCTTACAGCAAAATGCTAGTTTACAAAAAAAGGGAGCGTAAAGTTGAGATTTTGCCTAAAGATGACCAAGCATGGTCTTTTAAAAAGGAATAAATGGTTTTAGATAATATCAAGTGCTGAACACACAGTTGTGCTATGCTTGCTTAGATCTGTCTGTGTAGGCTAGCCTGACAATCCTCTGGGGGTGGTGAATGAAGGCAGTAATGCTATATTTCCCAAAATAAGAATTACAGATTCATTCTGATTTTTCTTCTGCACTGCTACTTCATTCCTCTTTTGTAGAGCATTCTAAATAAGACAGCTAAAATTATCTTATTCCCGTCAAGGCTTGTATGCATTTTTGACACATTGAAGTATCTCTTGTGGCTAGTTATTAACGCGTATATCTGCTGAACGTCTTTCCTCATTTTCTTGACATCTGAACACTGCGGCACATGCGTGTACCCATATTCAGATGTCTAATTAAAATCATACTGCATGGTTATGTTTAACCTCCATGGATGTTCAGTTCTATTTCTGACTACTGTATTAACTAGAATGCTCTATACAGAACGTATGCAAGTCTGGAATAAGTGCAGGTTAGTAAGCAAAGCTGAGTACATACTGGAATGCATCTCCCCAAAAATAGAAGGCAGAGAGAAAACAAAATAACTAAGGTTGCTCATAGACTGGCTGTAAACGGCAGGCAGGGAGATATCTATATATCCGAAAAACGTTGCGATGTCAAGGTTGTGCGCATGTTGCGACCACACACATTACATGTGTTGGTGCTCTGCCCCTACTTCTGTGGGCATTGCTGTGCATTTCACCTCATTTATTTTGAATGGTCTGTTTAAAGCACCACAATGTGAACCAATGCGTGCATTGCAGCACACACCATTGTAGTGTAAATAGGCCTCCATATTCATTGCAATGTTGCATCTTCAATTAGCCAGAATGCAGCATGGAAAGTGTGGGGCTTAAAGCGGTTGTATAGTTAATTTTATAACTTTAACCTACAAGTAAGCCTATAATACGGCTTATCTGTAGGTAAAAGAATATCTCCTAAACCTGTACGGTTTAGGAGATATTCCCTTCGCAATGAGCCGCTGACTTCAGGGGATTCTCGGCTGAAAGCCTGGCAGATGC
The DNA here is from genome assembly GCF_037356315.1 of Lithobates pipiens. NCBI lineage: Eukaryota > Metazoa > Chordata > Amphibia > Anura > Ranidae > Lithobates > Lithobates pipiens. The sequence goes on from NW_027507903.1 coordinate 224,438,070, forward strand.
CGGACTTTGCCGGAAAGAAGTCCCGCATGCACGCGGGAGTGACGACATCGCGGCTCCAGCAACTCACAGCTCCGGAGCCACGATACCCGGAAGACACGCTCGGCGTGGACCAGGTGAGTTACCGGCGCCTCATAAGGATTTCATAATAAGCTAGTATGTGGTGCATACCAGCTCATTAAGCCTTTTGCCTTACAGGTGTAGAAAAAATACATTTGGCGGGTATACAACCGCTTTAATAGGAGGGTGCAAGGATTCACATATCCACAACTCTGGCATACTATCAGTTGCATGCGTTTGAAGTCCCTGTGCCAATTATAGGTGCATTTACAGTATGCCACATTAGACAATCACTATTAAGAACGCATGCTTTGTGTATTAAAAGAATCCAAACAGGGCAGTTAAGAAAAGCCCCAACTAAAAATGACAGTCTGCTGGACCTGGTAATCAAGCCATGCAGAGCTTATTACTAATGTTCATATAACAAAAATGGCGAGGAACGCACTGGACACCTTTCCTGCCACGGTGCTATATACTGGGTATCCAGTGTAGCACTATGACTTTAAGGAGGGGTGGGCTCCCTCTAGGCTCACCTGTCCTCTGCCTATCCATTATAATGCATGTGCTTCCAATTTGGAGGCTTTCAAAATTCAAAGTTAGGACTACAGATACTGGGGTGCCTTGAAAGGGCTCTGAAGCTTATGTATTTTGCAAAAGCGTGCAAACAAAACTGTTTTAAAACGCATATTGTTAGACAGGACAATTCGGTGGGTTAGCAGGCTGGTTGGTAAGTTGAGCTGGCAATTTCTTTGGTTTTGTTTTGCATGTGTTGTCCTTTCATGTGCTGCTTGCTGCAAAGGCCAGCTAGTGGCCATTTGTTTGTATTCATATAAAAAAATATCTGGGTAGCAGTGACCATAATACAATTTCATTTAATGTTAGCTGTAAACAGCAAGCTCATACTGAATAGATAACAATGCTTAACTTTAAGACCTTGTGTAGACTGGGAGGGAATATTGTCATCAAAGAACACAGAACAGTTAGGATATGGAAAAACTTGAAATTGACTGTATGCAAATACACTGCAAAATATAGTTCCATGGGCAATACTTTTAAAAGGCTAAGCCAAATTTATTAAATACCTTCTTGGGCTCTGTGTATAAAAAGGAGCATGGGGGAGCTCCAATCTATAATAGGGATAGTATTGACATAGGTTCACATAAAACAAACTAGCAATTGCGCACGTCTTTATACACCTTCAAAAATTCTAGATTGACAGGAACAATAAAAAAGTTATCTCCTGCTAAGCTACACATTCCAAACTTTTACATAAACAAGAGAAAAGTGTTCTTTTAAACTGAAGATGATCACACTAGAAGGCACTGCTGTCCTCTAGCAATCCCACTGGGTGATGGATAAGCACTGAAACAAAAGAAAGAGCACACAAACTCCCTAGTGTAATGCAATGTATTAATTCCAATGTAAAACCTTAAAAGAATGCACGCACATGGTTCCAGATTAAAATGAACACAAGGTGACACAAGGGGGAGGAAAGGGACACAGAAGTAAGTCAAGGTTTACTTGATGGAGGCCTCGCTGCCGAAGCACATTGTCATGGCAACCGTGATATGCCTCTGTGTCCCTTTCCTCCTCACTTTTGTCTTGGTCTTCTGTCTATGGAGTGCAGCACCGGCTGGACCAGGCACATGCACAGTAGCATCAGCACGCCGAGGAGTGGCTTCCGTGGTTTACAGCTGTCAGCAGGCTCCATTGAGAGCTTTCAGTACACCTGGACCTTACAGCAGCAATTGAGGAGAGTTGTGGACAATAGAGACATGTTCATTTTAATCTGGAACCATGTACAGTGGATATAAAAGGTCTACACGCCCCTGTTAAAATGTCAGGTTTCTCTGATGTAAAAAAAAAAGAAAGAGAGATAGGAGACAAAGAGTAGTCATTTCAGAACTTTTTCCACCTTTAATGTGACCTATAAACTCAATTGAAAAACAAATTGAAATCTTTTAGGGGAGGAGGCAAAAATAAAAATAAATACATAAATGTGGTTGCACAGGTGTGCACACCCTCTTATAACTGGGGATGTAGCTGTGTTCAAAATTAACTTATGTTAACTAGGCATCGGTACACACCTGCCATCATGCAAAGTGCCTTTGATTAACTCCAGATAAAGTTCAGCTGTTCTAGTAGGTCTTTCCTGACATTTTCTTAGTCACATCCTACAGAAAGTCATGGTCCACAGAGAGCTTCCAAAGCATCAGAGGGCTCTCATTGTTAAAAAGGTATCAGCCAGGAGAAGGGTACAAAAGATTTTCCAAGGCATTAGATATACCATGGAACACAGTGAAGACAGTCATCAAGTGGAAAAAATATTGTACAACCGTGGCATTACCAAAAACTTGAATGTCCCTCCAAAACTGATGAAAAGAGGAGAAGAAAACTGGTCAGGGAGGCTGCCAAGAGGCCTATAACAACATTAAAGGAGCTGCGGGAATATCTGGCAAGTACTAGCTGTGTGGTACATGTGACAATCTCCAGTATTCTTCATATGTTTGGGTTATGGGGTAGAGTGACAAGACAGAAGCCTTTTCTTATGAAGAAAAACATCCAAGCCTGGCTACATTTTGCAAAAACACATCCGAAGTCTCCCAAAAGCATGTGGGAAAATGTGTTATGGTCTGATAAAACCAAGGTTGAACATTTTGGCCATAAATCCAAAAGATATGTTTGGTGCAAAAACACTGCACATCACCAAGAGAATGCCATATCCACAGTGAAGCATGGTGGTGGCAGCATTATGCTTTGGGGCCGTTTTTCTTCAGCTGGAACAGGGGCCTTAGTCAGGGTAGAAGGAATTATGAACAGTTCCAAATACCAGTCAATATTGGTACAAAACCTACAGGCTTCTGCTAGAAAGCTGAACACAAAGAGGAACTTCATTTTTCATCAGGACAACGACCAAAAGTATACATCCAAATCAACAATAGAATGGCTTCACCAGAAGAAGATTACAGTTTTGGAAAAGCGCAGCCAGAGCCAAGACCTGAATCCGATTGAAAATCTGTGGGGTGATCTGAAGTGGGCAAATATTGGCAAGTCAAGATGTGCCATGCTGATAGACTCATACCCAAAAAGACTGAGTGCTGGGATAGTATAGAACCTATATTTAAAATGGTCTCAAAGTCTTTATCAAGTAAATATAGACCTGTTAGTTTAAAGTGGAAGTCCACGATAAAACTAAAATCCCTGCATCTATAGCCCCAACATTCTAACACTGGCTATGTGCATTTGATGAAGGCCTAAGGCTGAAACGAGTCTGAATTTTTTGGATGATATTACTCATGTAATGCTTAAATATTTTCTATGGAGAAGCTGTCGAATTGCCGGCCTGTACTTTCTATGGATTTTTTGTAAGCTTAATTGGCCAGAGCACCGACTACTCTACACACCAACTATACTATATAGCGGTAGAGTTTGGGTGAGTTTTTCTCTTGCAACATTCTAACACTTACCTCTTTAGCCCTGAAAAGAAAAACTCGCAATACATACCTTTTCTGTTGGCAATCCGACCCAATCTCCAGCGGCGGAAGCTCTGATCCCACACTGAACTGTCAGCCACGGTTTTGCTGTGTGGGTTTGTGCAGATGACACATCTGTCAACGGAAGCCCCATAGTAAGTCTATGGGTTATGTCCCTTCCCATTTTACAGCCATTGTCGGACGTGTACACAGCAGAGCTTCTGGTGCTGGAGATCGGGTCGGATCACCTGCAGAAAAGGAATGTATAGCGAGTTTTTCTTTACAGGGCTAGAGAGGTTAGTGTTAGAATGGTGGTGGCTATAGATGCAGGGATTTTAGTTTTATAATTGACTTCCACTTTAACTTCTATATTTGGTACGATACTGGAGAGTTTAATAAAAGACCACATGGATGAGTTTTTGCTAGAAAAAGTATTTTAGGCAAAAGACAGCTTGGATCCATGAGAGACAGAAGTTGTCAAACAAATATGATTTTTATTTATGAGGAAGTTAGCAAAACTTAGACAAAGGAGTAGCTGTGAATATGATATACTTGGATTTTGCAAAACTATTTAACACAGTTCCCCACACACGGCTAATGTGTAAGTTAAAGTCTATAGACTTGGACTCAGTTTGTAAATGGTTAGAAAACCGGCTAAAAACCTATTTGGAGAAAAGTGATTACCCACTTCAGTCCCGGAAGATTTTCCCCCTTAATGATCAGGCCATTTTTTGCGATACGGCACTCGTTGCTTTAACTGAAAATTGTGTGGTCGTGCGACACTGTACCCAAACAAAATAGTTTTTATTTTTTGCGCTATAAACTAAAGACTGACAATTTTGAAAAAAAATAATTATTTTTTACTTTTTGCTATAATAGTAGTGGGTTTTTTTTTTGGGACTTTAAATGAAGCATGGATACGTGCCTCCATCCCGTAATTCGATACATGTAAGCAGGGAGTTTTGGGACTTTAAATGAAGCACTTGGATAGTGGAGGTGAGTTTTAACCATATTTAGATGTTTATTATTTGTTCAGTGGAAAACCATAAGTTATAATAATAGAACAAATTCATAATATATATAAGGGTCAATGCAATAAAAACACAATATATAGTATCCACATAACAACATTTGACAATGGTAAATGCAGTAGATAAATGAAGTGGCATGGTGGTGCCCATGACAGCAAGCCCGGCATCGACAAGTGTGCCCACATGGTAAGTAAGCATCCACTAAAAATAGTTAATATTTAATTAAATATACAATTCATAATAAAATAAATATGATTCTGTATAAATTCCTATGAAATAAAAAATATATAAATAAATATTTTTTATTTCATAGGAATTCTGTGGTAGCATCAGCTCCTGATGAGTGGGGGTCACCCACGAAACGCGTCGAGCTTTTGATTTGATGTCCCAGTTATACTTTATACGGAATCATATTTATTTTATTATGAATTGTATATTTAATTAAATATTAACTATTTTTAGTGGATGCTTACTTACCATGTGGGCACACTTGTCGATGCCGGGCTTGCTGTCATGGGCACCACCATGCCACTTCATTTATCTACTGCATTTACCATTGCCAAATGTTGTTATGTGGATACTATATATTGTGTTTTTATTGCATTGACGCTTATATATATTATGAATTTGTTCTATTATTATAACTTATGGTTTTTCACTGAACAATTAATAAACATCTAAATATGGTTAAAACTCACCTCCACTATCCAAGTGCTTCATTTAAAGTCCCAAAACTCCCTGCTTACATGTATTTTTGCTATAATAGTTATCCCAAATTTTTTTGTAAACAAATTTCTTCATTAGTTTAGGCCAGCATGTATACTTCTACATATTTTTTTTTTACAAAAAGAAACAAAAACGCAATAAGCGTATATTGATTGGTTTGTGCAAACGTTATAGCATCTACAAAATAGGGGATAAATTATAGCATTTTAAGTCTTTTTTTTTTTTAATAGCAATGACGGCGCTCATCGATTTTTAGCGGGACTGCGACATTGCGGTGGACAGATCAGACAATTGACACTTTTTTGGGACCATTGACATTTATACAGCGATCAGAGATAAAAATACCCACTGATTACTGTATAAATGTCACTGGCAGGGAAGGTGTTAACACTAGGGGGCGATCAAGGGGTTAAATGTGTTCACTCATGAGTGTTTCTAACTGTGGGGGGATGGGAATGACTGGAGGGAGAGACATATTGCTGTTCCTAATTACTAGGAACAGCAGAATGGGGGTTTGTGTGTTTACATACACAGATCCCCATTCTGGCATTCGTGCCCGCGATCACAGGTGGCCGGCGGACAATGCAGCCGCCAGCCACACGCACCATGTCCCCCACCATGCAGCGGGCCTGCTATGGCTCTTAGAGGAGCCAACTTACAGGTACAGCCAACATTCACAGGAACCAGCCAACCTGCCAAGAAGTACCTTCTTCCACATGTTTGCTTTGTCCCCCACATGGCTTTGCAAACTGCAAATGGGACTTATGGTTTTCTTTCAACAATGGCTTTCTTCTTGCCACTCTTCCATAAATGCAAGCTTTGTGGAATGCATGACTAATAGTTGTCCTGTGAACAGATTCTCCCACCTGAGTTGTGGCTCTCTGCAGCTCCTCCAGAGTTACCATGGGTCTCCTGGCTGCTTTTCTGATTATTGCTCTCCTTGCACATTCTGTCAGTTTAGGTGGATGGCAATGTCTTGGTAGGTTTGCAGTTGTTGTGGAACAGTGCTCCGTGAGAGGTTCAAAGCATGGGATATTCTTTTTTTTTTTTTATAAAGCAACACTGCTTTAAACTTCCACAATTTTATCCCTGAACTGTCTGGTGTGTTCCTTGGCATCATGTTCACTAAAGTTTCCTAACAAACCTCTGAGGGCTTCACAGAACAGCTGTATTCCTACCGAGATTACATTACACACAGGTGGACTCTATTTACTAGTTAGGTGACTTCTGAAGACAATTGGTTCCACAAGATTTTAGTTAGGGATATCAGAGTAAAGTGGGCCGAGTACAAATGCTCTCCATACTTTTTACATATTTACTTGGTTGTAAAATTAAAAATGTGTAAAATGTTAAGGGGCATGAATACTTTTTCAAGGCACTGTATGTGTTAAATGGGGTTTAATGTTGATAAATGTAAAGTTATGTACTCGAGGACTAAAAACATGCATTCAGCATACATACTAGGGGAAGTACAGCTGGGGGAGTTATAGCAATATTTATAACAGCATGTATAGCCATGCTGCAGTTTCTAAAGCTAGAAAAAAATGTTCTTGTATTAAAAGAGGAGAGATGGAGATTAGAGGATAGAGACAGAGATTAGATAATAGAGACAGAGCTATAGAGTGTCAGGACCCAGATCTGAACCTTCAGCCCCTGCTGTGTCTGGTGGCATCTTCTTGCTGGGCCATCTGTGATGCTGAAAAGCTCCCTGGACAATTCCTTGATTGACCTTACCTTGAATCTTGTTTCTCTTGAACCCTTTTGCTCCTCCCATGAACTTCCTATTTTAGCCATGCCTTTGCACTTTCTGTTTACCAGATTATTGTGCTCTCTTCAGGCAATATCTCGCTCTTATCCCTCCTGCTTCCATCTGTATCTTCACCTCACTCAACCTTTGGTTTGTTCCTCTACTATGCTTCTGCTTGATCCCAGCCTGCAACTACTTGCTACTGACCTTTGGCTTGTTTACTGAATATGGTTCTGCTTGATCCCTACCTGCTAGATCTGCTACTGGATTATGGCTTTCTTACCTTCTGGAGGGGTGATCCTGGGGATTGTGATCTCATACTGATATGCAGCAAAACCCATCTCCACTATCAAGAGCTCTTGTGAACACCATTTAGTGCCAAGACTCCACACCTCAGATGAGCTGGTGTCATCCACCAGGTTGACGTGCTTCTGTGCTTACCCAGTTGGTCAGTGGCAGCCTCTACTCTTATAGCTACTGGTTCCTGAGTCTAATCCCTGACAGCTGGTCAGCGAGGGCCTCTACTGTAATAGCTACTGGTACTGAGCGAGAGAGAGAGAGAAAGAGAAAGAGAGACCCTGTGAGTGAGTGAGTGAGTGAGAGAGAGAGAGAGAGAGAGAGAGAGAGAGAGAGCCTGTGAGTGAGCGAGAGAGAGAGAGAAAAAGAAAGAGGGAGAGACAGACAGAGAGGGTGGAGAGAGGGGAAGAGGGGGAGAGAGACAGAGACAGAGAGAGACACAGAGAGAATGTATACGCATATGTGTTGTTTTTCTATTGGCTGAACTAAATGGACTTGTGTCTTTTTTTCAACCAGACTAACCAAGTGGTATCCAGGCAGGTTATTACAAGTGTACACCGATTTGCATTTACAATGTAGATCAAAATTAAATGTTTTTACTAAACATACTCAAATAGATTGAAATATACAACTTACTAACATAGCTTGATAAAGTCTTGTATAATTATATCTAGAGCGATAACAGTTTGGTAATGATATTTCACTCTACAAATATGAGTGTGGAATGCAATATACAATACAGAAAACAATTTCACTCTAAAAAATGTGAATGTGTAATAAAATACGGAATAGAGAAAAGATTTTGTTTTTTTCAATGAAAATGAAATGAAAATGGTGCTTTGCTTGTAGGGCTGAGTACTAATGAATTTTAAAATGTATTACACACAATACAGAAGAAGATGATATTCATTTTAGCTATAGAACTATAATCTGAAAAAATCCACTGGCTACCTGATGTATCCAATTAAAATTTCAGGTTGACTAAAAACCTAAATAATTTGGTCATGTCCTCCAAATATGTTTGAATTTGTAGCTTTAATCTTATTGGATGTCTAATTTAAAAAAAAAACACACGAGTCATGTATTTGCAGAGTCAGAACCTAGGTCTGTCCCCATTATATTTTAGTGTTGCTAAGATTCAGGAACCACAAAATAATAACCTGACAGACAATGCCATACCAACTGTATTCTGCTCCAATCACAAAGAAAATGTGTCATGCTTCATTTTAAATGTTCCCTGTTCCCATCATTATCCACTTTCTAGGCAGTTGCCATGGAGGTCTTTTTCCAGAACAATTTAAAATGTATGATCATCAACCAAGTCATTTTTCACCATTGTAACAGGCTGCACACTATTACCGCCACTGTCCCTGACTTCCGAAACTCACATAAATTCAAAGCAAAGACATTTCTAATTAAAAGAAGAAACTTGACACAGAGGAAAAAATATGAAAACAGCTGTTATATAACACTTGGGATTTATCTACCTTGCTAGGTTTTTGTCATTGGACATAATAAGATAATATCCAGGAGGTAAAACTATCTATTTCCAAGTCAATCTACTCTTCTGTCGTATTCCTGTACAAGAGTAAACAACTGTTCTCTGTGTAATTAGATTCATAGTCAGGTTTATGATTACATTTTTACAACACAGAACCAGCAGTGTAATATGAATGCTGACTTTTCAATTAAGTTTTCTACATAGGATATTTGAGATTTCATACATACAGAGCACAAAAAAATTAAGTTTACATATAAAGGACAAGTCTACTTTTTGCAAAACCAAAATAATAAATGCACATATATTTGCAGAAAAAATGTGCACTTATTTTTTTTCAATCGAGCCTGCAAAGCACTGTAACCATGATCACTAGATTATAGATACAATGCACAGGTTCCTGCAGACACTTCCTTCAGCTCTATATCTGTACTGGTTTAGAGCTTTCAATTACTGAGCTAGAAAATGCGTCAATGGACTACAAGCACGGTAATCACACGCTTGTGTTCCACTGAGAAATAAAAGTCCATCTGCTGCAGTTGGAGATGAGACTTATGTCCCGTACAAATGATTGGGCTTCTCAACAACAAAACTGTGGATTTTTGTTCGAAGGAAGTTGGGCCCAACTTGTCTTGCATACAAACGATCATACAAATTTTGGCCAACAATTATGAATGTAATGACGTACAAGACGTACGCGATATCTCCCTTACGAATGCTAGTTATATCTCCGGCTCGTACTTGATTCTGAGCATGTGTGGACTTTTGTACGCACAATCGGAAAGTCCGACAACAAACATTTGTTGATGGAAAATTTGAGAACCTGCTAGCCAACAGTTGTTGGCGGAAAGCCCACCAATAAATGTTCGATGAAGCATACACACGGTCAGACTTTCCCCCAACAAACTCACATCCAACATTTGTTGTCGGAAAATCTGATTGTGTGTACGGGGCAATCGTTTATTCATTCACAGATCACTGTGAATGAATAGCATGGCCATGCGGGTGGACTCCTGCACAGTCATGCAAAATTCAAAAGAGACAGCTGCTGTGGGGGAGAAGGGGGATCAGCTTGGCACCATGTTATACCCTAAATATAGACATACCATGTAACTTGGTCTAAAAAGTGGAGTTACCTTCTTAAGGCCCATACACACGATCAGACTTTTTGACAACAAACATGCAAATTAGCTGTTTTGGAGCAACATTCGACCGTGTGTACGCTCCATCGGACAAACTTTTTTTGTTTTCATCAGACTGTTGTTGGCTGTGCGAAGGGACAAACTTTCTGGCAACAAAAGTCTGATGGAGCAAAGTCTGATTGTGTGTACAGAAAACCACAGGACTTTTGTACAAAGTACAAACAGGCATGCTCAGAACCAATGCAAAAGATCAGACAACAATACAGAAGTTGACCAAAGGTGGCGGTAAAGAGCAGAAAAACCACGTGATTTGGTGAAAGTTGGCTGAAAAAGTCCTGCTGTGTGTATGCAATACAAGTTCAGGGCCGACGTCCTTTGTACAAAAATCCAAGGGAAAGTTTGTACAAAGTCCTATCGTGTGTATGAGGCTTAAGTTTGAACTTCTAATAAAGTTCAAATCAAAGAAATCTATGGTCAGAATGTAAAAGCATACATTCATTTACTGATTTTATTTCAGTTATTTCTAGCCTACTCCTATTAATTTGAACAATCTTGAAGTCTCTAAGCTTACTTTGTGATCCCCACATTTACTTCCTTAAATTCTGTGATGCATATTCACTATGGGCACTGCCGTGTCACACATTTTACAGAGCCTGCCTTCTGAACTACAGAAGTGCTGAGAGAAGGCAAAGTCAGTACAGGAATCACAGCTTGCAGGCAGCAAGGTACCATTGAGTAGACAGGCAGCACTCACAGCATGAAAGGAGATTTTTCAAATAAGCTTATATTTAATTGTCATATATAACTTAAATAAACAAAATGTGTTGCACTGTCACATATGTGATAAAATGCCTTCTCAATTGATATGTGAAGGCAAAAAAGTCCATAAATGAAAATATATTAAATGAAATAGATAAAATTTAAAGAAAAGTGTCCAGAAACTGGCAAAAGTCCTTAAGGTGAAGAAAAACTGTCCTTCAATTTTCATCAGGTGCAACACCCAGTGCTACTCAAAGGATAGACAGGGCAAATATATCCTCTTACCAGATATTTCTACTCATCAAGGTCTGTATGCGCACGAGTAATCAGTAATCACCCCTCACTTCAGGTATAAGCCGCCTTTGCTGTTTAGCCTGCTTAATGGATGCAAATGATACAAGTCACTGCATATATTGTTCTTTAAGGAACCTCAGACCCGGTCATAAAATATGCCAAATAGAAGAGGAAACAAACTCATTGTGCAGAGTTTAGTAAAATCACAAGAGTTTAAATATTTTCTGCTGTAAGACTCTTTTTAAACAGGCATTTTGGAAACAAGCATTTGTCAAACACCCTCCACGAGTGCCTTGCCACTATTCCTTGCCTTGCCTAAGTAGACTAAGGCATGAACATACCAAGACATTTTGGTCAATTTCATGCTCCTAACTTTGTGGGAACAGTTTGGGGATGGCCTTACTAGTTCCAACATGACTGTGCACCAGTGCACAAAGCAAGGTTTATCAGGACATGGTGAGTGAGTTTGGTGTGGAGGAACTTGACTAGCCTGCACAGAATTCTGACCTCAACCCGATAGAACACCTTTGGGATGAATTTGAGTGGAGACTGTGCCTAACCTCACAAATGGGCTTCTGGAAAGGATGGTCAAACATTCCCACAGACACTCCTAAATTGTTGTGAACAGCCTTCCCAGAAGAGTTGAAGCTGTTATAGCTGCAAAGGGTGGGCCAAGTCAATATTGAACCCTACGGACTAAGACTGGGATGCCATTAACGTTCATGTGTGAGTAAAGGCAGGTTTCTCAACACTTTTGACAATATAGCGTATATGGTATATCTCATAAAATTAGCAGTGACATCGTCACTGTGCTGCATATAGCTTCTGCAGAGATTAAAACTGCTGGTAGGACCCAGTAGATCCAGCCATTACACACTGCCAGCAGACTACAGGGGGCAGTTACAAGACCAATCTCTCTGCAGAGGGTGAGAGAGCAGTAGTGACCAGTCTTCATTACAAGAATCACCTGCAGAGAGGCCACGTTCATTAGTGGTTTCATACTAAATTACTGCACAGCTTTGGAAGAAATACTCAGAGGTCTCTTGTTTTCTCGATTTCAACTTTAATTTCATTTTAGTATCATCCATGCTGAAAAAATAAATGACTGATACAAATGGAAAAGCTACAGCCTCCCTGATATTTTCCTGCCCTAGGTCTGAGCCCTTCTGATATTTCTACAAATCCTGGGTTTTCAAGGGCTTTTTTTTATCATAACTTGCTACAAAAACTATTTACCAAGATAACGCTCATAGCACAAAGTGTATTTTCCTTCTCATAAGCTGGTGTCCTTCTTTTGCAGCTTTACAAAGACCCTTACAGATAAAGATATGCACTCTATGTACTCTCATTCTGAAAGCCTATTTCATTAAGCACTTCAGTCATACTTATTCATGTATGAAATTAAAGGAATAAACAATGTTAGTAAGCAGAACATTGTGTTAGAAAAAAGATGATTGCTTTTATAGCAGGGTTTTATTTGGAAAGTGGCTGGCAATATGGTTTAAGTTCTCAACCTTTTAATATTACATGTCACTCATTAGATTAAAAAATAATATAAAAAAAATATAGAAAACATACAGCAATGATGAAAATATTTTTATAGAATGTACATTAAGGGATTCAGCTTTGTTCTATATGACTGATGCCTTGACACTGATGGCTTTTCATAGCAAACATAACAGGTACATTGCTTTAAAACTGCTAGTTTCAGAAATCTCTACATTCCCACATATACTGTAATTAGTCAAGCCCATTTGTTTCCTTTCAACTTTTGTATATAAAAGGCAATTTGTCATCTACTTTTGTTCAGACTTTCTTTGAAACAGACAAGCCAAAACTTAGGCAATTTGGATTCAATATGAGGGGTCTATTTTCTTTAAGTGTTTTTTAGCTGAACATTGACGGATTCCGTTTATAATTTACCCAGCATGAAATTAAGCTTGGTTTCCTCCAGAATATGATGCTGCATCTACAACTTTATACAATTGACTAAAGACAGCAAAGTTAATGAAATAAAGTACAAACAAAATACTGTACTCAATTGTCAATTTGGCATAATCCTCTATTAAAAGCAAGTCTTTACTACTTTCTATTTGGCACCAGTTTTTTTTCAAAAGCCTGCAATGGTATACAACTCAATAAGCTAGGTGATAAATATGTTTTTATTTTGTTATTCGTAAATCGTATTTTTCAAAATTTCAAGCTTTTAGAGAAAATGTACTATCCACTTCAAGACCAGAAAAAAACCTTGCCAGTTTGAAGTGTTAGGCTCCATGCACACTGGGAGCAGAAAAAACATCAATGTTTTTAGCTTAAAAATGTGGCATAAGACACAAATTGAAAGCATATTGAACCAAGTTTAGGCAAGTCTATGAGAGTTTAAGAGCATTTTAGTTTATAGACGTTTTTTGCACTACACTCCCCCTCTGCAAATGTTTTACTCTCAAAATAAGCATTTCACAGCCTTTTTTTTGCTGGGTGCCATTTTGGACAACACAAGCAAAGGATATTGTGAGCAGAGATTCCTGCTCCATCAAGAGCCATGCCACTCTACAATCCTACTCTTCCGAATACTCAGGGTAGTCCAGTTATCGCCATCTCCTTCCAGAATGAAAGTTTTATAATTCTGTCTTTATAATCTGGGTGAGATTTATCTCAGAGGTTGGCATGTCCTTGCACAGCTGCAATCAACTGATGTTGTGTGACCTCCCTCATGGTCATGTCTGAATGTATGGCTCTCTCATAGAAAGATGGAGACAATGGATAGGGTCAAAAGATACTTCCAGTAAAGTCAGGAAATGATGTACAGTGACAACACACCTTTTTTTACTAAAAAAAAATTGAAACAACGTTTAGAAGAGATAAGAGGAGTTTAGGAGAGACTGACGTTTTTAAAGCCCCTAAACTTCTCCAGAAAACGCAATAGAGAAGGTTTTTTTTTCCTGCCTCTGAACGTCCCTGACAGAAAACGCCTGTAGTAGTAATGGATTCAATTCATTTTTTCCTCAAAATTCTACAAACATCCCATAATGAGAATGTGAAAGACATTTGTTTGAGATCTTTGAAAATTCAAGAAAAAAAAAAAAAATCACAAGTATTTACAGCCTCTGCTTACTACTTTGTTGAAGCACCTTTGGCACCAATTACAGCCTCAAGTCCTTTGCAGTATGATGCTACAAGTTTGGCATGCCTATTTTTGGGCAGTTTCTCCCATTCTTCTTTTCAAGACCTCTCAAGCTCCATGGGGTTGGATGGGGAGCATTGGTGCACAACCATTTTCAGATCTCTGCAGAGATGTTCAATCAGGTTCAAGACTAGGCCACTCAAGGACATTCACAGAGTTGTCCCATAGCCACTCCTTTGTTATCTTGGCTGTGTGCTTAGGGTTGTTGTCCTGTTGGAAGATAAACCTTCACCCCAGTCTGAGGTCCAGAGGGCTCTGGAGCAGGTTTTCATCAAGGATGTCTCTGTACATTAATGCATTCATCTTTACCTCAATCCTTACTAGTCTCCCAGTTCCTGTCATTGAAAAACAACCCCACAGCATGATGCTGCCACCACCATGCTTCACTTTAGGGATGGTACTGGCCAGGTGATGAGTGGTGCCTGGTTTCCTCTAGACACGACGCTTGCCATTCAGGCCAAAAAGTTCAATCTTTGTTCCAGTTGAGAGAATCATGGTCTGCGAGTCCTTCAGGTGCCTTTTGGCAAACTCCAGGTGGGCTGTCATGTGCCTTTTACTGAGGAGTGGCTTCCATCTGGTCACACTACCATACAGGCCTGATTGGTGGAATGCTGCAGAGATGGTTGTTCTTCTGGAAGGTTTTCTCCCCACAGAGAAACGCTAGAGCTCTGTAAGAGTGATCATTAGGTTCTTGGTCACTTCCATGACTAAGGCCCTTCTCTCCCCCTATTGCTCAATTTGGCCGGGTGGCCCAGTCTAGGAAGAGTTCTGGTGGTTCCAAACCAATTCCATTTATGGATGATGGAGGCCACTGTGCTCATTGGGACCTTCAATGCTGCATACATTTTTCTGTACACTTCCCCAGATCTGTGCCTCGCTACAATTCCATGGACTTCATGGTTTGGTTTGTGCCTTTTTTTTTTTTTTTTTAAGGGCAGAGGAGACATCTGAGGTCTAATAGACCCCAGATGTGTTCAGTAAAAAAGTACTTATCACTACTTATTGTTATTAGCAGTAAGGGATCTTTACATGTGCATAAGGGATGTTTACATGTGCAAGTGCTAAAGAAAATGTTAGAGTGTAAAAATAAAAAAATTTAAATAAATTAAATAAAATGAAAAACAAAATTTAAAGCGCTCCCTATCCCACTGAGCTCGTGCACAAGGGCAAATGCATACACTATATTACCAAAATTATTGGGATGTCTGCATACATGCACATATACTTTAAAAGCATCCCAGTCTTAGTCCATATGGTTCAATATTGAATTGGCTCTCCCTTTGCAGCTATAACAGCTTCAACTCTTCTGGAAAGGTTGTCCACGAGTTTTTGGAGTACGTCTAAAGGAATATTTGACCATTCTTCCAGAAGCGCATTTGTGAGGTCAGGCACTGATGTGGACAAGAAGACCTGGCTCGCAGTCTCCATTCTAATGCCGCGTACACACGAGCGGACTGTATGGCGTACTTAGTCCGTCGAAACACATTTCAGCGGACAGTCCGCTCGTGTGTGGGCTTCAGCGGACTTTTTCAGCGTGCAGTCCGGCGTACTAAGAATTTCGGATTTTTCGAAATTCTGTCCGTCGTACTTTGGTTTCAGCGGACAATCCGCTCATCAGTATGCTAGTTCGACGGACTAAGAATGGCGCATGCCCAGAAAGGATTTACACGGCGGAAGGGTGCTTTGCTGTGTATTGGACTTCCTATTTCTAGTCCCGTCGTACGTGCTGTACACGTCATCGCGCAAGCTTTCGACGGACTGTTTGGGTATCCGTGTGTGGTCAAATCCGTTCAGTGGAAAGTACGACGGACTGTCCGTCGGATTGTATGACGAACTAAGTACGCCATACAGTCCGCTCGTGTGTACGCGGCATAATTCCCCCAAAGGTGTTCTATCGAGTCGAGGTTGGGACTCTGTGCAGGACAGTTGAGTTCCTCCATACCAAACTCACTCATCCATGTCTTTATGGACCTTGCTTTCTGCACTGGTCCAAATCATTTGGTGGAGAGGGGTTATGGTGTGGGGTTGTTTTTCAGGGTTTGGGCTTGGCCTCTTCGTTCCAGTGAAGGCAACTCTTAAGGTGCCAGCATACCAAGACAGTTTGGACAATTTCATGCACCCAACTTTGTGGAAACAGTTTATGGGTGGACCCTTCCTGTTCCAACATGACTGCGCACCAGTGCACAAAGCAAGGTCCATAAAGAAATGGATGAGTGAGTTTGGGGCGGAGGAACTCGACTGGCCTGCACATTGCTTCCTGACCTCAATACCCGATAGAACAGCTTTTGGATGAATTAGAGCAGAGACTGCAAGCCAGTCTCGTCCACATCAGTGCCTGACCTCACAAATGCGCTTCTGGAAGAATGGTCCAACATTCCCATAGACACACTCCTAAACCTTGTGGACAGCCTTTCCAGAAGAATTGAAGCTCATTATATATATATATATATATATTTCCAAGTAATCTTCTAGTGAAAAATACTGTTTTTGTTTTTTAAAACCACAAAAAATGCTATTATGGTCCTTGTCTTCTAGTGGTTAAGAAAATCAAGCAATTCTGAAAATGATTCTTCCACTGTCCTTTAGAGCAGGGGTCTACAACCCCCGGGGCCATGGACCTGTTGCTGACTAGGCCTCATGGCAGGAGATAAACGGTGACCGCGGTCTGCACTGGCCTGTCACAGACTGTGATGCCCGCTCATCTTCTGCTGTACGACCATGCAGTGTGTCCTCTCGCGTCTCGCCTGTCCATCCGGCCGACAATGTCATCCAATCAGCAGGGCAGGAGGAGCTGCCCTGCTGATAGTGTGACATTGTCAGGTGAGTGGTGGAGAGCTGGGAGAATACAGATAGACTGTTCATTGCCTTTGCACTGCAGGGGAGGCAGACTTTAGATTGGAGAACTGGAGTGTTTTTTTCAGCCTTTGGCACAAACTCTGTGCTCACCACTATCTAATGCCCAGCTTCCCTGTGAAAGCGCAGCTGAGTTAACCCATAGTATCGCCACAGTTATCCCTGCCCTTGCACTCAGTGCTGAGAGAAAGAATGCACAGCATTCACTTTGTTCTTGGCAGTGAGAGATGCTCTCCTTTGAACTGCAGTAGCTCAAAGGAGAGCACTTAGGAACCAATGACCTGCTCTAAACCAGTGCCACAACAAAATATTAGAACAGCTGAGGTGCAGTGGTAAGGGGGAGGGGCATTTAGTTACCAAGATGAGCACTGGTGGCTGGGGGGGGGGGGGGGGGGTGCAGAAGATCCGAGGAAAAAAAAAAGAGTGGAGGGCAGGAGGTGAGCACTGGTGAAAGTCTAACTTAATATTCATTTTAGCATAAAAGTAAATTCTCCTTCTCTGTTGATGGTGGGGTGCAGAGGTGAACTGCAGGCAGGGTACAGGGGTAAGCTGTGGACAGTGCTGTGCAGAGGTGAGATTTGGACACAGTAACAAGATGAGCAGTGGATAGAAGGTGCAGAGGTGAGTGATGGGTGTTAATTTTTAGGGGGAAAAGTTGTACAATTTTGACTGGGGAAGATTTCTTACTTGGTAGGGAGGGACAGTACAGCATACACACAGAATAGTACACATAGATCATTGGTTTAAACAATGTCCCTCTAACCCCCTACTGTATAATTACGCCACACCCACTCGATGACACAGACCACATCCCTACTTCTCCACCCAATCCTCCCTCCCTGTTTGAGTTTCTGCACCTATTCTATGAGAAAAAAAGTCCTAAAGAAGTGTCATGTCGGTTCGGTTTTCGCCAGAACTTTCGAACTGACCGAAAATTTGTGCGAACTTTAGAACCCCATTGAAGTCTATGGGACCCGAAATGTCGAAATAAAAAGTGATAATTTTAATGGCTAATATGCTGCCCCAGGGTACATGGGTCAATGTCTAAATTTTTTTTAAAAACTGACTTTTTTTGGGAGCACTGATTTTAATGACGATTAAAGTGTAAAAAAAAAGTGAAATATTCCTTTAAATATCATGCCTGGGGGGTGTCTATAGTATGCCTGGGGGGTGTCTATCGTATGCCTGTGAAGTCGCACGTGTTTCCCGTGTTTAGACCAGTCCCTGCACAAAATGACATTTAACGGAGAAAAAGTCATTTAAAACTGCTTGCGGTTTTAATGTAATATCCGGCAATATGGATGAAAATCATTGAGAAAAATGGCATGGGTAGCCCCCCCCCCGCCCATTGCCAGCCCCTTTGGATCTTGTACGGATATTAAGAGGAACCCCGTACCCAAAAAAAAAAAAAGGAAAGGCGTGTTTGTAATTTTGAACTGGTACATTTTTAAAGTGTAGCTCCAGTCAAAAAATCTATTTTTAAGCTTTTTGGAAAACATAGGGAAGGGTTATCACCCCTGTATAATTTTTTGGGCTGTCCGTCTTTTTTCATCTCACTTCCTGTTGTCTCCTTCCGTTTGCAAGCAGGAGATGTTTGTAAGTTGGATGTTTGAAAGTATGGGCCTGTCCTATATGCTCTGCAGAAATGGGGGCCTAAGGTGCTGGTGTTGCCACAACACTGTAAGCCCTTAAAGTGACTCTTGCTGGGTGCTGGAGCACCCTGCTGTGAACGATTATATCAAGAATTGTAATTACATGCCATTGTTGAACAGTGGTAGAAAAATTGGGCCTTTGGTGATTGTGGTGGTGGTGCTGGTGCCACAACACTATAAGTCCTCACAGTTTCTCTCGGTGGCGCAGGAACGGGACCTGCTGTGAAATATTATATCAAGAATTGTAATTACTGCCCCTGTTAAACAGGGGCTGAAAAATTGGGCCCTAGGCACTGCTTGCTGGTGCCACGACACTGAAATCTCTCCCAGATACTCTAGTTGGAGTGCAGGAATGAGCCCTGCTGCAAATCATTGCATCAAAATCTGTATTACATGCCCCTTCTAAACAGGGGCTGAAAAATTGGGCTGGTGGCATCACCCAGAACCAAAAATGTTCTTCCAAGATATCAGAAGGATCATTGAGGAGGAAGAGGATAGTTAGTAAACATAACAGGACAGTCACTCAGCATCAGCATAGGCAGTCTTGAAGGGATGTGACATTTCAAAAAAAATTGTTTGGTTACATCAGCTTCAGGTGCTTGGTAGCTGGTGGTGATCCAAGACTGATTCATCTTTATGAAGGTCAGTCGATCAACCGAGTCGGTGGACAGGCGCACCCTGTGATTAGTTACAAAGCCACCAGCAGCACTGAAGGTGCGTTCCGAAAGAACGCTGGATGCAGGACAGGCCAGAAGCTCAATTGCATACTGTACAAGCTCTGGCCAGTGATCCATCCTCAAGACCCAGTAAGCCAGAGGATTTTCGGTGGGAAAGGTGTCCAAGTCTGACCTTGCCCCTAGGTATTCCTGCACCATGTAAATCAGACACTGGCGATGGTTGCTGGAACCAATCATACTTTGGGGCTGCGGACTAAAAAATTGTCTGAACGCATCGGTCAGACGGTCTCCACCGCTCCTTCTGTGACTGACCGAAGCCTCAGCAAAATGTTGTACAGGACCAGGAGTTTGTAACCTCCCAGTCTCCGGGAACACATTGCACAGACCTTTCTGCAAGGCCTCCCGGAGATGAATCATCCTCTGCTCCCTCTGCAACGGCAAGATAAGGTCCACAACCTTACTCTTGTACCGTGGATCAAGGAGAGTGGCCAGCCAGTAATGGTCCCTGTCCTTGACCCGAAGAATACGAGGATCCTTCCGCAGGCATTGCAGGATCAGGGAGGCCATTCAGCGTATGTTAGCTGAGATATTCGGTCCGGAGTCCTCTGGGTCACTAAGGACAACATCATCCACAGCCACCTCCTCCCAGCCACGTACAAGTCCACGTGTTTCTTGGGACTGTAAATCATCCCTAAAAGACTGCTGCTGCTGATGCTGAGTGCCAGGCTCCACCTCAATGCTGACACAAGCCTCCTCCTCCTCCTTGTCCTTTTCCTGTGTGATGGGTGGGACAGCAGGAACACTGTCTGGATAAAGGGGGCCTTGAGAGGCAAGGAAGTCCCCCTCTTCCTGCCTCTATTCTGCCTCAAGTGCTCTGTCCATTATTCCACACAGCGTATGCTCCAACAGGTGGACAAGAGGTACAGTGTCACTGATGCATGCACTGTCACTGTTCACCATCCTCGTGGCCTCCTCAAATGGTGACAGGACAGTGCATGCATCCCTGATCATGCCCCACTGGCGTGGTGAGAAAAAAACGAGCTCTCCTGACCCTGTCCTGGTGCCGTAGTCGCACAGGTACTCATTGATGGCCCTCTGCTGCGTTTGCAGCCGCTGCAGCCTGGCCAACATTGAGTTCCACCTGGCGGGCATGTCACATATAAGGTGGTTCTTGGGCAGGTTTCAACTCCTTTTGGAGCTCAGCCAGCCGAGCACTGGCATTAAATGATCAGCGGAAATGCACACAGACTTTCCTGGCCTGCCTCAGGACATCCTGTAAGCCCAG
The DNA here is from genome assembly GCF_037356315.1 of Lithobates pipiens. Taxonomy (NCBI): domain Eukaryota; kingdom Metazoa; phylum Chordata; class Amphibia; order Anura; family Ranidae; genus Lithobates; species Lithobates pipiens. The sequence goes on from NW_027507903.1 coordinate 224,458,745, forward strand.
GGACCTGCCCAAGAACCGATGAACCACCAGGTTAAGGACGTGAGCCACACAGGGCACATGGGTCAGTTGTCCTTGTCGGAGGGCGGAGAGGAGGTTGGTGCCATTGTCGCAAACCACCATTCCTGGCTTAAGCTGACATGGTGTCAACCACCTCTTGGCCTGCCCCTGCAGAGCTGACAAAATATCTGCCCCAGTGTAGCTCCTGTCCCCCAAACAAACAAGCGCAAGCACGGCATGGCATATTTTTGCCTGCGTACTTGCGTAGCCCCTTGAACGCCTACGGAGCACAGGTGGTTCCGAGGACAAAGCACTGAAAGATGCCATGGAGGAAGAAGAAGAGGAGGGGGTGGAGGAGAGAGGTGTGTCACAACCAGTAGTAGCATTTTGGAGGCATGGTGGCGGAACAACCTCCAACACTACTGCACCTTGTCCTGCATCCTTCCCAGCTGCCAGAAGAGTGACCCAATGGGCCGTGAAAGATCAACGTCCATGTCCATGCCTGCTGGACCATGAGTCAGCGGTAATATACACCTTACCGTTGACCGTCCTGTCCAGCGAGGCAAGGGCATTGCCTTCCACATGCCGGTAGAGAGCCAGAATCACCTTCAGTGAGTAAAAGTGGCGTTTGGGGACCTGCCACTGAGGAACCGCACATTGCACAAACTCACGGAAGGGGGCCGAGTCTACCAACTGAAAAGGCAGCAGTTGAAGTGCTAGCAATTTAGCCAAGCTAGCATTCAACCGCTGGGCATCTGGATGGCTGGGAGTGAACTTTTTTCAACGGTCCAGCAGCTGGGGCAGGGAAATTTGCCTGCTACAATTGGACGTGGGTGTACTGCTAGCAGAGTGCCTGCAAGTATTTGGCTGTGACACACCTAATTCTACACCTTCATTCCTCTCTGTGCAGGTTTCAGAGAGGACTGAAGGTCTAGTGGGGTTGGAGATCCAAACTGATGAGGAGCAAGGAGAGGTCCGCTTTGTTCTTTGGTGTGGGTCTTTAAGGTACGCTTGCCAACAAGCTGCATGGCAGGTCAACATATGTCTGGTCAAGCATTTGGGGCCCAGGCGGCTGATGTTTTAGCCATGCGAGATACGCTTGAGACATATGTTGCAAATAACAGCGGTGCGATCTGATGCACTGGTCTCAAAAAAGGACCACACCAAATAACTCTTGGAATACCACGCAGAGCCAGCGCCCTGCACAGGCAGAGCTCTGCGGTGTGATTCAGTCAGTGTGTTGCCCCTAAGCTGGCCCCCGGAGGGCATCCTGCCTCGTTGAAGATGTGCCTCCTCCTCCTCCTCCTCCTCTCTCCTATCAGGCACCCATGTGGAGTCAGTGACCTCATCATCCCCCCCTCTTCATCACTGGAGCAAACCTGGCAGTATGCTGCAGCTGGTGGAACATGACTGCCATATTGCTGTCCTTCTTGAGCATCCCCTCTCTCTGTGCTCACGCTACTGCCTTCCTCTAGCTGGGTATCATCATCAGAGCCTTCAAAACGCTGGGCATCCTCCTGAAGCATGTACCCAACACTGTGCTGAAACAGTTCGGAGGACTCCTCAGGAGGACATGGGGGGTTTAGGGAAGGAGTGACTGATGCCATTGAGAAGAGGGAAGAGGACGTGTTGGCAGCTGCTTTGCTAGTACCCTGAGCCTGCGTGAGAGAGGATGAGGAGGATGAAGAGGGCTTGGTCATCCACTCTACCAAGTCTTTGACATGATGTGGCTCAACATGTTCAGCTGCCGAAAATAAGGACAAGCATGTCCCATGGCCACGTGCTGATGACGATGCACCGTGTCCACGACCAGCACTGTTGTCTCTAGACACAGAGCCTGCTTGCCCTCTTTTATTGGCTCGTGACTGTCTACCTCTCCTCGTTGGCCTTCCAGACATAGTAATGGCCTGCAGGGAGATGGGAAAACCAGCAATTGGGTAGTGTATATTGTGCTGGAGGCACACAACACCCACTAACTCCTGCAGATGCCTTTATTATAGAACACCAGCAAAAAAGGGTAGATACAGGTGTATACTGTGCTGTGTTGGAGGCACACAACACCCACTAACTCCTGCAAATGCCTTTATTATAGAACACCAGCAATAAAGGGTAGATACAGGTGTATACTGTGCTGTGCTGTAGGCACACAACACCCATTATCTCCTGCAGATGCCTGTATTAGAGAACACCAGCAATAAGGATACAGGTGTATACTGTGCTGGAGGCACACAACACCTACTATCTTCTGCTGATGCCTGTATTCTGTACATGCTTCAAGGCAGTACGATGTAAGCATGTGCATAAATTACATATCGTGATTTTAAATCTGCGGTCACTGGAGGCACTGAATTAAGCAGATTGACTAATTCTCTAAACACACTGGTAGAAATTAGTAAAAATTCAAAGCTGAACATGAAAAAACAAAACAGAATAAAAAACACGGGTAAAAGTGTTCTAGTATTAACAAATGCAAACGTAAAATTAGTTTGGAGAATCCAAATCACGGTCATTAAACAGCACAGAAGAAAGTATTTTCTGCTGCTTAAAGCCCAGTACCAGTTTAAGATACAAAATGAAAAAATGCCTGGCAGTTTTTAAAACTATAAAAGCAGTTTTTGCAATACCAGCAACTCACCAAGCCATAGTCTAGCACCTTATTTCAGTTTGAATAAAGCACAGCATCATTAAACTGACTTACTGTAAATGCTGCAGATAACAGTACATGTTAGCATGCAAGTGCTGTTCTCAGCAGCATTAAAGACTGCCTACCATTAGAGGAAGAAAGGTATAGGAGCCATGATGTCATGGGATTACACTGGAGATCCATGAAAAAAATATGTATGCAAAAATAGAAAAGAAAGGGGGATTCATAAAAGCTGATGACCAAAATGAATTACTACTTCGTCTAAGAGATGCGGCATCTGGAAGCGGTTTATAAACTGTACATAGCCTCACCTACAGTATACAGTGCTGTGTTCAGATAGTGGGATGGGAACTTCCCATACCACACCCAGGACAAAATCAAGCCTTTCACAAAGAGGCTTGCATTCGATGAACAAATGCAAAGCTTCCTCTGAAACCAAAGCTGGGTCCAAACAAACTAAATTTCACTAAAAGCTGGATATCAGCTTTAATTGCTGTGACTTTGATTGTAATTTAAATATTGGCATGCTCAGAAATTAATCCTATACATAAATTGTCCATAGACTTGAAAAGGATCAGCATAAGGTCAACAAGACTTGGGCTGGATCGATAACAATCCTCAACTACAGGCATAAGCAGAGTGCTTCAGACATCCCAGATTGACTCTTTTTGGAAGGCAAATCACTTGGCAGTTCTTTAGGTGAATCACCGCTCCATAAAATAAGACAGCATTTAAAATATCACTTTCCTCCCACCAGAATAGGCATATTCAAGCACACACAACCTGTTAAACAAGCTAATAGGTTTATAAATACATTTGTGCAAGCATGAGTAGACTCTCCTTTAACATCTATGACCTTAACAATGTGCCAGTCACTTTACTCCTAGTTGTCAAGAAATACCTATGCTTATTGTTATGAAATGCAATGCAAATTACAGGCCACAGAACTTAAACTCATGTTATCTAGTAGTGATTACATTGGGGATACGGGCTGGTTTAATAGCTGTGTAGGTCACTTAATGTGCATAAAGAGGTTTTAAGCTTTAATGGTAATACACCTTCAGCTACCTCTATTGTTCAGCAATTGCAGAACTTGTGAATCATCCTAAAGTGTCACTGTCAATTCATATTTCATTACATTTAATCACATATACTTGTTTTCAAATATTATTGGAATACATCTTTGAAATACAAGCACAGATGATATTATAAATGTCATTCTCATTTCTCTGCTGTGAAAGACCCATCAATCAAAGTAAACATGGATATAAAATTTCAATACACTATTTAGTAGCACAGTAGCAGAATCCCTATTATTTCCATCAAATACTGCATAAGGTATAAGACTTCTCGACTATAAATGCATTTCTATCACTGATCTCCTGGCCTCTATTACACACACACACACATGCCAGAGTACACTATCCTAATAGGCAGCAACTCATTTTTTCAAAATATTTGATCAGTCTCCACTTCAAGGAATCATCAAAGCAGGGATTTAGGACAAATGTGAGTGCCGATAAGTTAGATTTAACATATTACAAACAATGTCGAAGATGTTGTAAAACAACTGTTTTTTTAAATACCTCTGTTACTTCATTTTTCATTTAAAAATGTGAAAAAATGGATGTCTGTTCTCAACATTGTTAAAACATAATATTTGTTCTATTATCTAAACTGTTTTAATCTAACCCATGTTTTAAACAATGTAAAACATTATTAAATGTTAAATACTACAGAGCACTTGGCTGATATTCATTGTTGACAGTAAAAGGATATCTATTCCCAAGAACAAAATATTTAATATACTGCAATCTACAAGTCCTTAGATGTGATGGTTCCATTCGTTTTCTTTCAAGCACATTTTTGAAAATACTCTATGTCAAAGTGTGTTATTGGTAGGCTAAGGCAAAGTGTGTTATTGGTAGGCTAAGGCAAAGTGTGTTATTGGTAGGCTAAGGCAAAGTGTGTTATTGGTAGGATCACCAGGTGAAGGTGAAGGGAAAGAGCTTTCAAAGCCACAATAGATACATTACATTGCAATATCTTACTTTTGTTTTGTTTTGGTGTTGATCTACACTTTAAAATAAGGATAAGTAATGGGGTATATTAACGTACTGTTGGTGTTTTTTGTTCTACATTGTTAGCAGCAACTAGTTTAACCAAGTGTCATGTAAATGCAAAATCACAATGCATGTTTGTTGATGAAAAAATTATTATTACTCAAAGCTTACCTAATATCAAATTAGACATTGAATGAATGTATAAACAAAAAAAAAACTGTACAATGAAAAAGCTTAAAGCTTGACAGTGAGAAAAATCGTAAATAGAATAAGGGGCATGTATTGCGATTTTGCAAATATTTTCTTTTTGTAGTTATTGTGGTCAGATTATAATTACATATGAATATTGTACATGTTTTCTCGTCACTCCTTATGAGCTTTGTTGAGGTTATCGACAGAGCGCAATACCTCAAGCTGCAATTTTTACTGCACACAAATTCATTTTAAGACCTCACGCCCACTGGACATTATAAAAATGGAAGTAGCATTTGCTGTAGAAAGCTTTAGCGTGAGTTTTGCAGCATTTTTGCATTATCACTTTTTAGTGATTTTTATCTGTTACTTTTTTTTTTTTTTTTTTTTTTAGCAAAACCGATACTGCCATAAAAGCTTATGGCTCAAAAATGCTGATAAATGCCAAATAGCCATATTTTAAGTGTTTTTTTTACGTTTTTCAGCTTTTATAAAATTTCAAGCATTTTAACTGTTGAAAAAGCCTCTTAAAAACCCACTATTTTTGGGGGGTTTTTCCAGCCACAAAACGTGCCTACCAAATAACACTGATAACAGCCTATGTGTGCATGGACACATAGGATAACATGCTGGGGAGTTTACTGGCTGCAGAATAAAAACATCTGGAGCCAAAAACAGCAGCTGTAAAAATGTTCAGTATGCATGAGGCCTTAAAGGGATGACTTATCCTGCTTTTTTCTGTCCACTCCTGTTCAAAATTCAATTAGAGAAAAACAAGCAAAATGCAGATAGCTTCAACTGTGCTTTCTTTTAGGAGACCACAAATGTGCTGGGAATGTACTGTATGTACACTGTTATTAGTAGAGCACCATATAGGGTTAGCCATTAATGCAGAAAGTTTAGGTGTTGCCCTTGATTAACCAACTTAATGCATTAAAGATGCAGGCTTTTGCCTTAGATACCTTCTTCAGACTTTATAAAATTCTGAAACTAGTTCTGAAACCCACATTTCTTTGCAGAGTTACAATAAGCAATAATATATAACTATTTAAACAACCCTACTATTTTTTTCTTGACACACTTTAGTGGGAAAGGAACGAGAACAGAGTTTAAGGCTGGATTCACACCTATGCATTTTTAGTGCTTTTTGCATTTTGCAGATATGCACTACAGAACGTGTTCCATAGGAAACCATGTTCAATTGACTGTAGTGTGAATATGAAAAATGCAAAATGCACAAAAAATGCACTAAAAATTCACCTTGTGAACCAAAAATATCACAAATATTATTTACAAGGTGTTGACCATTGTGCTGCCGTGTCTTAGCATGCCACATTTATCAAAAAGGTGGGAAGTAGATTAATTAACATCACAAATTGCTCTTTAATATTAGGTCTATTACTGATTTCCGCAGTGATGAGATCACTTATGATGACTACAGGCCTTGCAGGAGAATCAAAGGAGCATGCATATGCAATGCCAGTGACTTTTTTACCCAACACTAAATGACAGCTTCCTAGCTGTTTGGAAAAAAATACAATTTTACTTTGAAAAGCAGTACATCGTACTGCTTCACAATTCCACATGCAATTTAAGGCATTGCCAAAGCAGGTCATTTAAGGGACTTTTGTATTTTTATGTTGCTTTTTAAGCTGTACCCATTTTTAAAAAAGCTACCCATGCCAGGGTTTTAATAAAAACAAATGCAACATGGCCTAGAAAAAGGCCAAACAGGCAAGATTCAACTTCCATAGACTTCAGTGGGGTTCTGTGCTATATTTGGGTTAAGCATGTTTTTTTTTTTTGGGGGGGGGGGGGGGGGTTGCTGAAGCATTTACAAACTGAGCTTTGCACCTAGTTGTCAATACTGCTTTCAACATGATACAGTATTTTTACAGAACCATAAAAATTACAAATGTCTAGCGTGTGCGTGCACCATTTTTGAATGCGTAAAGGTTTTCTTTCATATATTTACAATTGTATTACCTACAAATGCGTAATATCAAATTTCCAGTAATATTTAAAAAAAAAAAAGACTCTTGCGTTATTCCTTTTTCTAATCTGTCAGATTTACTGAAAGTTTCACAGTATAGTATAGCATAGCAAGAAAGGGGCAAATACTTGCCCAAATAGCATGAAAAAAATGGGAGATAAAAAAGAAAGCAGGGGAAGAGGAGGATGGGAGAAGGGATGAATCATTAGCTACTGTTATACAGTCAGTTCTCAGAAAAACCAAAGGTTATCAAACTATTTACTAGGCTTTACACTTTAGTATTAGGTAGTAATTATTCCTACAATGAAATATCCATGCAAAAATAAAAAAAATGTAAATGAACATGCAACAACATAAGCATTTCCAATTAATAATATTAACACCCAATACAGTAAAACCTTGGATTGAAAGCATAATTTGTTCCAGAAAAATCCAAATCACTTGTATATCAAAGCAAATTTCCCCAATAAGAAATAATGGAAATGCAAATGATTCATTCTACAACCAATTTATTCATAGATCTTTCAGTTTATAATCCATATAAAAAGATTATAGCCATGTGATAGGTTGTGTAACCATAAAATGTCCATCCACAAAGGAAAGCCTCCATAAGGGGGTTAGAAGCAAAATCCAACAGGAGCTACGGAGTATAAAAAAGAGAGGCGCCTCTAAGTGTAGCAATATTTTGCTAAATGTTGTACCTTCATTGTACACATGATAGGATTTTCCGACAACAAAATCCATGGGATTTTTTCCAACGGATGTTGGCTCAAACTTGTCTTGCATACACACGGTCACACAAAGTTGGCCGGAAATTCCGAACGTCAAGAACGCGGTGATGTACAACATGTACGACGAGCCGAGATAAAGGAAGTTCAATAGCCAGTGCGGCTCTTCTGCTTCATTCTGAGCATGCTTGTCACTTTGTGCGTCGGAATTGTGTACACATGATCGGAATTTCCGACAACAGATTTTGTTGTCAGAAAATTTGAGAACCAAATCTCAAATTTTGTGTGACACAAACTCCAATGGAAAATGTGTGATGGAGCCTACACACGGTAGGAATTTCTGACATAAGGTCCTATCACACATTTTCCATCGGAAAATCTTATCGTGTGTAAAGAGCATTAGGCCCCTTTCACACAGACAATCCATTCAGGTCCACCTGTCAGTTTTTCAGGCGGACCTGAACGGATGCTCCATAGAGGTCTATGGAGCGTCGGATGTCAGCGGTGACATGTCCGCTGACATCTGACCTGCTCCGATCCAAAAAAGTGTGACGGAAGAAAAAGCTATTTTTCCATCCATCATTGGATCGGATTGGGTGACGACGGACACTGTGGTCCATCGTCACCCGATCTTCCATAGGGGGGAGCGGCGCTGTGACAGGTCCGTCCCTGCGCAGTGTCCTCTGCCTGATCAGCGGAGATCGCTCAGGCGATCCCCGCTGAGCAAGCGGATATCCATGGGGCAGATCATCCCTGATCCGCCCCGTGTGAAAGGACCCTTAGAGGTGCTTCTCTTCTCTTTTATACTAGGCTGTGACATGACACTACTTGTATATGAAGACATGGTTTGTCCATCAAGTCAGAATGGATTAAACAATTTTGCTTGTTTTGCAAAATGATCTTAAACCAAGTTACTCTCAAACCAAGGTTTTACTGTACACTGAAGTTTCTAAATAAGCACTTAATGTTTACTAAATTCAACTGCAAAGTATTTATTTAACAAAGGTATTTAATCATTTGCACTTGCCCATAGCAATACACTCTAAGCTTAGAGTATCTAGACTTAATGTGGCAGATTTCTGATTAGTTGATAAGGGTCACTCTACATCACTGCAGTTTTCACCATGGCAAGCTCATTATACTTTTATTATGTTAGCATGCAGCACCGTACCTTCACAGTAGGCATTGTCTTCTCTAAGAGACCTGAAACCATCACGGCAGATGCAGACACTTTTGTCAACCAGGTTTTTGCAGACTGAATATTCCACACAATTATGTCCGTCTGAGCAGAAATCATATCCTAATGAGGACAAGTTTTGTTTAGTAAATGCCACATACATTTCTAAATCATCATTGTGGTATGAAAATTGGAGTTGTTCTTGGTAGAACAGGCTAAGTTGGCACACTACAGCATTTAGCATCACTTTGTTAAAACTTTATGAGCAGACTAAAACATCTGAATTAGCAGGGAGGAACAGAAAATCAGCACTATTAAGTAGAAAACAATGTCCTATTTCCTAACTATATAAAGATTTTATAAAAATAAATATACAGAGATAGGACTTACTTTAACAGATTATTTGCAAAAAGATAGTTTACAATTTCACAAGCTCATTAATATGTTAATTTTTCTCAATACATTTTGGTCCTGTTTCCTGATTTGAAGAACTACACAATTCGCTCCAGTCGGCTGACTCTGAAAACAACAGACTGTCTGTGTGGCTGATATCTCAAAGGGTTGGTTCACCTTTAACCACTTCAATACCGGGCACTTATACACCTTGTTGCCCAGACAAATTTTGAGCTTTCAGCGCTGTCGCACTTTGAATGACAATTGTGCAGTCATGCTACACTGTACCCAAACTACATTTTTATCATTTTGTTCCCATAAATAGAGCTTTATTTTGGTGGTATTTGATCATCTCTGGAATTTTTATTTTCTTCTAAGCAAATAAAAAAAGACAACAAATTTTGAAAAAAAATGTTTTTTTGTTTCAGTTACAAAACTTTGTAAATAAGTAAGTTTTCTCCTTCACTGATGGGCACTGATGGGGCTGCAGTGACGAGCACTGATGAGGTGGCACTGGTGGGCACTGATGATGTGGCACCAATGAAGTGGCACTGATAGGCGGCACTGATAGGTGGCACTGATATGCGACACAGATAGACACTGATAGGTGGCACAAATAAGCAGTGATAGGTAGCACGGATTGGCAAGGATAGGTGGCACAGATTGGCAAGGATAGGTGGCACAGATTGGCATGGATGGGCATGGATAGGTGGCACAGATTGGCAAGGATAGGTGGCACAGATTGGCATGGATGGGCATGGATAGGCGGCACGGATGGGCACTCATAGGCGGCACGGATGGGCACTCATAGGCGGCACGGATGTGCACTCATAGGCGGAATTGTAGTGTACAGTATTGTAGGGATGGATGCCAATCAATGGCATCCATTGTGGGCACTGATTGGCATCTATTGTGGGCACTGACTGGCATCCCTGGTGGTCTAGGGGGGCCTACCTTGTGCTGGGCATCCATGGTGGTCTGGTGGCATCCCTGGTGGTCCAGTGTGGGCATCCTCGGGGGGCTGTGCTGATAATCAATCAGCACAGACCCCCCCTGTCAGAAGAGCAGCCGATCGGCTCTCCTCTACTCGCGTCTGGCTCTTCCTATTTACACTGTGATCAGCCGTGATTGGACACGGCTGATCACATTATAAAGAGTCTCCATCAGAGACTCTTTACTGAGATCGTAGTTGCGGTGTGTCAGACTGACACACTGCAACAACGATCGCCACGATGCCTGCCCCCGGGGGCACGCAGCTGCTTAATATCCTGATCACGTCATATGACGTCCGGCCAGGTTATCAAAACCACTTTGCCACTGTCATTTTGCTATATGGCGGACGGCAAGTGAATTGATCCCTCTTCATAGTCATTATTTTGAGTCCCACCACAGCTTCCAGTATGTAGGAATTTAATGATGCTGTCAGGGTATTCAGCCCTGTCCTGGATGGATGAAATGTTTAAAAAGGGAGGAGAAAGCATTAACTCATCTTTTCCCAACAGTGAGAATTTTGTTACCATCCCTCTACTGCCCTTACCTCCAACTTTGGTGCGGGCATAAAAAAATGCATTGAAACTTATGACATGTAGTGTATATGCGGCGCATGCGCTCTTAAGAAATGCCACCCGTGCCATTGCTTCAGAACCCTGTACTGTGACAGGCAGCTCCCGCGCAAAGCCGGAGCCCGCAGACCCGGAAGGAGGATGGGTGAAGATGGATGCGGCCTGCAGCAGAACGATGAGGGCTTCATTTGCAGGCAAGTTTGATGCATACTAGCACATTATGCCTTTAATTTTGCAGGTCAGAAAAAAATTAATAATAAAAAAAAACGCCACTTTACTTCCTCTTTAAATGGGTAAGAGAAAAAACAGAGCATATCCTTAATTTTTTTCATTTGCATTACAATGTGTTCTAAGTTATAGATGTGAAGGTTTAGTCTTTAGAATTTTACCGTGTTAACCTAGTCAATAATAAAAAAAAAACACTATATTTCCACAATAATACAGCTATTCACTGTGGCTAGTAACCATGGCAATAAATGATCTTGACTTTGATTCCACAATGCACTTTGTGATGGATTCTGGTTATGAGAGGAGTAATTTCAGATTAGTACTGGTGTATTTTATCCAGAGATCAAAAAAAATAAAAAAAAATAAATAAAAAAAGAAAGCATTCCATGGATTACAAATTGAAGGGCTATTGTTCATTCTTTAACCATGAGTGGTCAGTATCAGTCAAAAAGAGAAATGGCTAGGGTAGGATAGACATTCAGATGGTTGGGATAGGATAGACATTCAGATGGTTGGGATAAGATGGACACTCAAATTACCAGGCATTTGCACAATATTATATTATATATTATATTATATGCACAATGACTTTTCTTTGAATGAATTTACTCTCGGAAAAAACACACACACACTTTAAAAGACTTTTTCTTTCTCTCTTTTTAACTGATTCAGCCCCGGAAGATTTTACCTCCTTCCTGGCCAGAGCACTTTTTGCGATTCGGCACTGCGTCATTTTAACTGACATTTTAACTGATCATGTGATGCTGCACACAAAAAAAAAATGTATGTCCTTTTTTTCCCCATAAATAGAGCTTTCTTTTGGTGATATTTGATCACCTCTGCAGTTTTTATTTTTTGAGCTATAAACAAAAAAGAGCGACAATTTTGAAAAAAAAAACGCATTTTTTTTTACTTTTTGCTATAATAAATATCCCTAAAATATATATATATATATAAAAATGTTGTCCTCAGTTTAGGCCAATATGCATTCTTCTACATAGTTTTGATAAAAAAAGAAAAATTCGCAATAAGCGTATATTGATTGGCTTGCACAAAATGTATAGTGTCTACATAATAGGGGATCGTTTTATGGCATTTTTATTTAAAAAAATTTCTTATTAGTAATGGCAGCGATATGCGATTTTTATCTGGACTGCGGCATTATGGCAGACAGATCGGACACTTGATACTATTCGGGGACCATTGCCATTTATACAGCGATCAGTGCTTTAAAAATGCATTGATTACTGTTTAAATGACACTGGCAGGGAAGGGGTTAACCACTAGTGAAGGTGAAGGGGTTAATTGTGTCCTAGGGAGCGATTCTGTGAGGGGGCTTGACTTCAACACACAGGACAGTGATCACTGCTCTCGATGACAGAGAGCAGTGATCTCTGTCCTGTCATTAGGCAGAACGGGGAAATGCTTTGTTTACAAAAGCATCTCCCCGTTCTTCCTCTCCGTGACATGATCGCGGCACCCGGCGGACATGGAGTCCGCAGGACCTGCAGTCACGGTGACCGTGGCAGATGCGCACAACATCGCTTCTTACCTTACCTGTACGCCCTTTTGCCTACCAGTGCCAATCTGCCAATGTAAATCGGCATGCACTGGTCGGCAAGTGGTTAAAGTCATCACAATCTCTGTTCTCAGCTGCATAAGGAGCTTGAGGGGGTGGAAGTGGACAAACAGCACACTGTGATTAACAACATCTTTCCTCTGATTCACTGTGTAGGGGGGCATGTTACTAGTCTTACCATTGGAGGACAGGCAGGCTATTCTCCCAGCTAATCCAGAAAATTGACTATGCTGAGATGGATGTGCTGTCATGCCCAGTGTGGTCAATTTGAAATAGAAATGCAGAGGGGCTGGCAGGATCACACAGTATTTTAGAAAAACTCAAGAAAAAACTCAAGTAAATTGTACAACTGGCACATATCAGGAATGTGAGGGCAATATATCATTTAAGTATACAAAATATGAAGTATTTTTTTTAAATAATGTGTGCTTCTATAGTAGAACTGGCTTGAGTTCCCCATCCTGGTATCTGAACCTAAGTGAAATCTGTACAATCTGTACAAATCTGAACAATTTTCTTTACAACGCAAATGTTTTCATGGCTTTAATTTTTTTTTAAATTTTGCTTTGTCAATCTTAATATACCTTTGCAGACTGTACAGCAGCTGTATCTCAGTACTATTTGTTGCGATTGTGGACAGTTCAAGGGTAAACATTCTGGGTTTTCTATTCTTTGCATTTTGCTGTTCTGTGAAAAAAAAATACAAAATACTTTTTCTTAATTGTATACACTCAATATCATTTGATTTTTTAAAGCAATGGTTAATCAAAAAAACAAAAAAAGTATACATATGTGTTTGTAGTTTTAGTCATATATGCATTTTATATACTGTATGTGAACCCAACCTGGTAGCACAGCCACAGGGACTGTTGCCCTACACAATCAAATATCTATATAAAAAAATATAATAATAATTTATTTATATGCATACAATATATTTATTACACACACTTACAACTATTTGTATGTTGTAATTTTAGTTACATTTATAGTACAGAGAAGCCCCTAATTACATAGCAGCTGCAGATCCAGGGCAGCATATAAGAGGAACCAATGCAATCCATTTTCCTTCTGCAGCCTTTCAGCAGCTGCTGGAGGAAAATGGAAAAGATCCCGTACATGTCGCCTTGCGGACCATCCTATCCCCCTCTTGCTGCCTGGGGCTCCTGTGTATGCCCCGATTCCCCCGCCAGCTGCAGCAGGGGATCGGTTGATGGAGACCAGATCCTGGTATTCCGTCACCATTGGGGGGGGCCCGGCTGGGGGTCAGTGGGGCCCTTTGTGATTTCTTGCACCGGGGCCCTGAAGGTTCTAGCTATGCCTCTGCACTGACCAGTGTATTCTGACAGAGGCCTGCTGTCAGAATACAATGTCCCAGCAGGGGGGATACCTCCATCCACGTGGCTTGGCCTGGATGGGTGAATCCATTCCCCTTTTTTCCCCCCATTAAGCCCACCAGCTGAACGAGACAAAAAACCTAAAATGTCTAAACCCAGGTTAAAGGCTGGTCCACACCAGGCAATTCTCATGCATTTCCAAGAGGTGCATTTTGGTTGCAAAATGCACAGGACAGTGCTAAAGGTAAGACTTATGCCGCGTACACACCATACTTTCAGTCAGAAAATGTTCGATGGGAGCTTTCTGTCAGAATTTCCAACACACAAAATTTAAGATCTGGATCTCAAATTTTCCGACAACAAAATCCGTTGTCGGAAATTCTGATCATGTGTACACAATTCCGACACACAAAGTTCTATGCATGCTCGGAATCAAGCAGAAGAGCCGCACTGGCTACTAAACTTCAATTTTCTTGGCTCTTTGTACGTCACTGCATTCTTGACGTTCAGGATTTCCAACAACATTGTATGACCGTGTGTATGCAAGACAAGTTTGAGCCAACATCTGTCAGAAAAAATCCATGGATTTTGTTGTTGGAATGTCCGATTGTTTGTACGCGGCATAACTCTACTTTTAAAAATGCAATGCACCATATAACACGGAATTGTGGTGCAATGGAAATTGGTGTCTACAAATGCACTAAATTAGGGATCCTCAAACTACGGCCCTCCAGCTGTTGCAAAACTACACATCCCATGAGGCATTGTAAAGCTCTGACTTTCACATGATGGGAATTGTAGTTCCTGAACAACTGGAGAGCCGTAGTTTGAAGACCCATGCACTAAATTTACACTCTGTGTTTGGGATGCGGTTAATATATTGGCACCCACATGCAGATCACAGAAACACGCTCTGGTGTGAACCGGCCCTAAGAATGGAAAGCTTTGTATACTAGCAATCAGTTAGGCTATGTTGTTTTGAAGCACCGTCAGTCTAACAATACTACAGGTGCTGGAAGCTGGAGGAATTGCTGCTGCAACAGCTTACAGAAGAGGAGCTCCAGAGGAACTCAGCAGTGGGATCATGTTCATTAAAGAGAATGTATACTTTGTTAGTGTGTTAATGTTTAAAATAAATAAATCTAATAATAATATTTAAAAAATTTTTTTTATATATATATATATATATATATATATATAGTATATATATATATATATTTTTTTTCTTTTATGTATAGATGTATTCAGTGGCTGCCATCTTTTCTCACTACATGTACAGACTCTGCTACACAAAGGTTGTACCTTACTGCTCTCCCCAACAATGCAAGCCTATGACTTGGCTGACTTGTTGCAAACAATGTACTAGGAGAATTTGAGCTCTTACCCTCAGTAACTGAGAAACAATGAGACTGAATCAAATGAAGAGCTCCTTCTTGTCATTCATCTACAATTCTCAATATTGTACACTCACAAGCATCTTACAATGTGAAAGTCATATGAAAAATTACTGGAAGACATAGGCGTCGCCAGGGGGTGGCTGGAGCCCCAAATGTGGAGCTCATAGCTTCGAGTCTCAGCTGCGTGGGTGGCATTGAAGTTGGAGGAGAGACGAGCGGGCGGACGAGCAGAGATGACATCTCGCTCCACCTGCCCGTCACCTCTCTTCTGTCCTCACAGCCGGGCCACTTTAACATGGGAGAGATGTGCGGTGGGGAGCAGAGAAGATGACATCTATCACTGCCCGCCACACATCAGTGCTCTTTTACCCTCACAGTGCAGGCCTCATAAATGTCATAGGTTCGGTGGGGAGCAGAGAGATTACATCATCTCTCACTACCCACCCCGCATCAGTGCTGCCAGCCTGCCACCATTGGAGCGACAATGCACATTTGGTGGCATGGCAAGGGACGTGGCAAGTGACAATCCACATCTAGTGGCAGGTGATGGTGGCAAGTTAAAAGGCTGCATCTGGTGACAGGCGATGGTGGCAAGTGACACGCCTAGGGCTCTGCATTATAGCGAGTTGAACCACTTCATTATATATTACAATGTAACAATAGAAGCAATGCGCTTTGATCACCCTGACACCATATCAAACATGGTACCATGATGATTGAAACGCCAACACCAGCCTTCCTTTGGCCACGAAAAATTGCTTACCACCGACGTGCCCCCTTCCCCCCCAGGTCGGTAACCACTGCTATGGGCTCTAACCCAAGATTTTTTGCAGACCTAGCAATGCCCCTGTTGGAAGACAATATGCCAATACTTCTGCTCATTGTATTTAGGGGAGAAACTCCCTTTAACAAGCCAGTGAACAGGCAGGTGCTGTGAAAAGTTGCAAGAGTAAGGAGTGTGTAGTGTGACAGAGGTTTGTGAATCACGAGTGGCAGAACAGAAAGTCACTTAGAGCCCTTTCACACTGCCAGCTCATTGGCGGTAAAGCACCTGTATTTTTAGTGGTGCTTTTCAGGTGCTAGCAGGGCACTTTTAACCCCCCGCTAGTGGGCGAATAAAGGGTATTAGTAAAGTATATTAATAAAGTGTTTGTTTGGCCAGAAAATTTCATTTTTTCATCTTTCCATCTATTCAATCCTTTGTCCTTGTTGTTTTAACTTTCGATAGTAAAACATTTTTTTTCTGCCAGTAAATACTTTACTGCCTAGGCTTATGACATCATGCATAGCTCTCTCTCTCGTAGGAGTTTGCCAGGAAGGGAGGGTGGATAAGATATAAGAGGGCCAATGAGAGCTGCAGAACTGGAGGTGTGCCTCTGTGTGTCTGTGTAAACCAGGATGTGAACAGGCAGCAGCTTCAGCTGCCCACAGCTAAAATGGTTGCAGCCAGCAGTGGAGGGAGATTTCTGCAGCATATTTGGCAAATACAGAATCACAGTATAAAGTAAATATAAAATATGCAAAGTGGTTGGAGGAAAGTTTCAGAACGGCAAAGGCACAGTGTGTATATTATATTATAATATATTATATATATATATATATATATATATATATATATATATATATATATATATATATACATACATACACACACACATATACATATACACACACACACATACATATATACAGTGTACACATATATAAACACACACACAAATGATCTGACACTTCTGGGTAGCTTGCTTCCACTGTTACACACAGCGGAAGTCGATCGATGGGTGCACGGTACCCAATGTCCTTCGGCTCCCAATCGTTAGGCAGAGAGTCAGAACTGCGATCTGCTTATGTAAAGAAGGCAGGTCGCCATTTTGACAGGAGGAAAGGGATGGAATGTGTGTCCCTGCAAAGGGAATAAATTCCATCGCTTACCCAAGTAAAAGCACCTCACACAGTATAGGAAAACACTGGCTAGACTGGCTAGGCACACAGTTAATACTTTGATTGCCCCTCATGTTAATCCCTTCGCAGCCAATATCATTACAGTGACAGTACATATTTGTTGGCACTGATCAGTATATTAGTGTCACTGGTCCCAAAAAGGGTCAAAAGTTTCAGTGTCAGAATATCCACCGCAATATCGCAGCCCCGCTATAAGTTGCTGATCGCCACCATTACTAGTAAAAAAAATTATAAAAATATCCCATAGTTTGTAGATGCTATAACTTTTGCACAAACCAATAAATATATATATATGCTTATTGGAAAAAAAAAACTACATTTACCAAAAATGACGCCGCAAAATACATGTTGGCCTAAATTTATAAAGAAATTCGATTTTTTTTTAATTTTTGTATTGGATAGGTTTTAAAGCAGAAAGTAAATAACGCAAAAAATAAAAAAAAATGCAGAGGTGATCAAATACTACCAAACTAAAGCTCTATTTTGTGTGGGGGGGGGGGGATAATTTTATTTGGATACGGTGTTGCACGACCGCACAATTTTCAGTTAAAGTAACACAGTGCCATATCGCAAAAAATGGCCTGATCATGGATGGGGGTAAATCTTCTGGAGTTTAAGTGGTTAATGAAGAGTAATTTTAGGTACGTGGGTAAGAATTGTTGCCAAGTACAGATAGATGCAAAATACAAAATATTATTTAAAAAAAAAGTATACATGTCAATTTAGCCTACTGGACACAGATGGCAGAACAAATCATTTTGTAGTTAGTAATTAAGTAAAACATCACTATAGGCACTTGCAAAAAAATTGCTTTAGCGGGAAATGAAAAATGGGTGCACATGATAACCAATCTCCGTTCTAGGGCTGCAATGATTAAAAGAGCCTTGCTCAAAGGAAACTCGCTGTTATATTATGGTGTTTGTCATTCTGGTAAAAGCGTATGCAAATGTATTTGCATGCTGTCATCCAAGCATATGGGTTTACCAATTGGGATTTTCCAGTGCCATTAAATAAACTGAATAAAAAAACATATCTGCTTGGAAAATGAAAGTAATTTGAAATAAATGACTCCTCCATCTGCATGTCTCTGCATTAGTTTAGTGGATTTAAACACAGATTCTAGGGCTGTATTATAACCATTTAGCAAGCAGCTTTCTTGTCTAAACTGTTTAAACATGAATAT
The DNA here is from genome assembly GCF_037356315.1 of Lithobates pipiens. Lineage (NCBI taxonomy): Eukaryota > Metazoa > Chordata > Amphibia > Anura > Ranidae > Lithobates > Lithobates pipiens. The sequence goes on from NW_027507903.1 coordinate 224,477,180, forward strand.
TAGATGATGACGGAATGACTTTATATTCCATCTTCACGGGGAAAAAAAACCTTTGTTTAAAGAATAGAATTGTTCTACATGTTCTTGATGTACGTCACGTTTTTCTTTTCTTAAAAGAAGGGCTTGAGCATGAAACAAAGGCACAGAATGTATTCTCACATGCATTTACAATGGCAATTACTTCAACAGATGCTGTGTGGGAAAGAGAAACAATAAAGTGATACACATCTAAAAAAGCATTGTATTAATAATCTCTACCAACAGCATTGCGCTACACCAGTCTTTTTTTTACCAATTTACTTAGCAGTTATTCTATACAAAAATCTACAATTCTAGGCCTCCTTTCACTATTTCAGCGCTATAGATGTATCAGATTTCATAAAATCTATATCAAACTTTCACATTTGCAATAATTGTCAGTACTGTATATAAGTAATACAACACATACAATTTCAAAAGAGATAATAATAAAATTAGCACAAAACCAACTCAGGTGCCTATAATTGTTATAGCAGTGCTACTGTCAAACTCTATGATCAGCTTTCATGTGAATGTAACACACAAGGGGAAAAAAAAAAGCAGTTGACGGATGGTGTGGAAAAGTTGCCCTCGCAGGAAGTTGTATCGACGAAACTAGTCAGGGCGTGACCTTACGACGACCAGACGTGACGAGTGCATTCCACGACCAGGAAGAGACTAACCAGGAAGCAAGCAGTGGATGCCATTTCCCACAGACCATGAGTCGCACGATTCACGGTTTTATGAGGAACATTCCTCAAACTTGCCTAGATAGGTTTTAAGCTGTTTGGCTGATACTCTTTATATGGAAATCTTTTGCTTAATAAACTGAGAAAATTGAGTACTGTCCGTGATACTTTTTTTATTTGCACTAACATACAATTTTTCAGGACAAGCTTTCGGGGTATGTCCCCTTCTTCAAGGTCCAAGCAGTAATGATTTACAAATTTTTAAGCAGAATGTAAAAACAAAACAAAACAAAAAACACCTAACACATATAGCTGCTTAATAAACTGAAAGAGAAAATGGAATTATACTATTGGAGCCTTTTTCTGTCTAAGAAACCAGAGGAGAATTTAGGATAAGCTATGACACCTTCCTTGATGCTGAAGAAGATCCATGCGGGATATATCCATCCCTCTGGTGAGTATGAACCCCCGAAGGGAAGTGTGATGCAAGGACTCCAGTGTGGAGTGTTTAATTGTGTGACATGGCATGACCACCACCTGAGGTTTCTGAGACTTTTCCACACCATCTGTAAACTGCCTTTTTTTCCCTTGTGTGTTACATACACATGAAAGATGATCATAGACTTTATGATAGTAGCGCTGCTATAACAATTATAGGCACCCGAGTTGGTTGTGTACCAATTTTATCATTGTTGTAAGTGTGAACGTTTATTAATGTGCGCAAGTCCGAATTGTGTAATACCCTATTTCTTCCTAGTAAACGCCAATCATGAGTTTGCTATGCTGTACTGCCAAATCATGTATGCATAATACATATAAACACACATATACTGTATACATACAGTGCCTTGAAAAAGTATTCATACCCCTTGAAATTTTCCACATTTTGTCATGTTACAACCAAAAATTTAAATATATCTTATTGGGATTTTATGTGATAGACCAACACAAAGTGGCACATAATTGTGAAGAGGAAGGAAAATGATATATGCTTTTCTAATTTTTTTTAAACAAATAAATATATGAAAAGTGTGGTGTGTATTTGCATTTAGCCCCCTTTAATCTGATACCCCTAACTAAATTTAGGAACCAATTGCCTTCAGAATTCACCCAATTAGTAAATACAGACCACCTGTGTGTAATTTAATATCAGTATAAATACAGCTTTTCTGTGAAGCTCTCAGAGATTTGCTAGAGAACCTTAGTGAACAAACAGCATCACAAAGGCTAAGGAACACAACAGATAGGTCAGGGATAAAGTTGTGGAGTAGTTTAAAGCAGAGTTATAAAAAAAATTCCAAGCTTTAAAACGTCTCATGGAGCACTGTTCAATCCATCATCCGAAAATGGAAAGAGTATGGCACAACTGCCAACCTACCAAGACATGTCCGTCTTCCTAAACTGACAGGCTGAGCAATGAGATAATTAATCAGAGAAGCAGCCAAGAGGCCCATGGTAACTCTGGAGAAGCTGCAGAGATCCACAGCTCAGGTGGGAGAATCTATCCACAGGACATCTATTAGTCGGGCACTCCACAAATCTGGACTTTATGGAAGATTGGCAAGAAGAAAGCCATTGTTGAAAGAAATCCATACGAAGTCCCATTTGCAGTTTGTGAGAAGCCATGTGGGGGACATAGCAAACATGTGGAAGAAGGTGATCTGGTCAGATGGGACTAAAATGTATCTTTTTGGCCTAAAAGCAAAGTGTTATTTGTGTCGGAAAGCTAAAACTGCACATCACCCTGAACACACCATCCCCACCATGAAACATGGCGGTGGCAGCATCATGTGGGGATGATTTTCTTCAGCAGGGACAGGGAAACTGGTCAGTGTTGATGGGAAGATAGATGGAGCCAAATACAGGGCAACCCTTAGAAGAAAACCAGTTTGAGTCTGCAAAAGACTTGAGACTGGGGCGGAGGTTTGACAACAAACCTAAACATACAGCCAGGGCTACAGTGGAATGGTTTAGATCAAAACATATTCATGTGTTAGAATGGCCCAGTCAAATTCCAGACCTAAATACAATTGAGAATCTGTGGCAAGACTTGAAAATTGCTGTTCACAGATGGTCTTCATCCAATCTGACAGAGCTTGAGCTATTTTGCAAAAAAGAATAGGCAAAAATGTCACTCTAGATGTGCAAAGCTGGTAAAGACATACCCAAAAAGACTTGCAGCTGTAACTGCAATAAATGATAGTTCTATAAAGTATTGACTCAGGGGGACTAAATACAAATGCACACTTATCAGATATTTTCTTTGTAAAAAATGTGAAAACCATTTATCATTTTCCTTCTACTTCACAATTATGTGCCACTTTATGTTGGTCTATCACATAAAATCCCAATAAAAAAATTAAGTTGTTGGTTGTAACATGACAAAATGTGGAAAATTTCAAGGGCTATGAATACTTTTTCAAGGCTCTGTACATATACACGTTGGTGGCACTAGCTTGCAAGAATTTGGACAACACAGTGGCTAAGTGGTGAGCACTTCAGCATAGCAGCACTAGTGTTGTTGGTTAGAATACCAACCACAAAACTACCTACGTGTAGTTTGCATGTTCTCCCTTTGTGGGTTTCCCCTGGCTACTTTGGTTTCCTCCCACATCCCAAAGACATGCTAGTAGGTTAATTTGCTCCTTTCTAAATTGATCCTAATATGTGTATGTATGAGTGTGAGTTAGGGACCTTAGATTATAAGCTCCTTGAGGACAGGGACTGATGTAAAATGTATAATATATAAAGTGCTGCATAAATTGATGGAGCTATGCCTGTAATAAAAAAATTAATTAAAAAAATGTGTGTCATGGTGAAGGGCTCCAGGGCTGATGACTCATATGGAGGAAACAAACTTGTTGTTTTCTCAGAATGTTAATAAATCCTCATATGGGTCCTGGAGCTCAGGGGTTTTTGGGTGGAAATACACCTCCTTTCTAATGTCCACATCTTATCAGATAGGCAGACCTTTGTACTAGTCTCAGCTGTGCTCAGGCCTCTACACTGTATATGTCCACTGACTGATGCTCATGGATCTTTCTATTGCGCTCTCTGCTGGGGGAGCCTGCTGCTGGGTGAAAAGCTGAGTGCTGGCAGAACACTAATAAGGTACAATTTTTGCCTGTTTATTTTACGGTGCCCAATTAGTCAGCAGCTGATCTGAGTTAAGTTAGTAGTTTGAACAAACAGATGAGTCAGCAAAATTAAACTGCATAGTACAAAATAACCATCTCTTTTCCAAAATAGAAAAAAAAAACACTCAAAAGATATAAAAATACATGTACAAGCACCTAAACTTGTACTTTTGTCATACATTTAAGGTAATGTGCCCCTAACTAATGTCATTTGAATTACCAGGAGCTACAAACCCTCCTTGTGGATGCACACACCCTTGTAAGTGACTTGATTGAACCAAATCAGTAGTGAGATCATGCAAGGGTAAACATACGGGTGATATATGTTGCATATGAGCATCTTAAGTGCTTGCTTGAAAAATCTCTGCAGCCAGTAAAGGAGGGTGTGCTTTTTCTCCATAGAAAATTGAACTATCCTTTCACTGCATGAGTGCTTTACAATTATACTTACATAAAATGCCTTTATAGGCAACATAATACATGTTAAAACATTTTTGCAGATTAAATAGATTGATATTACAAACACACATCTACTGTCTCGTAGAAAGGATGGGCCTATTGCCTGAAGAACATAATGAAGCAGCAGCTTACCCTGCATTCAAAGAGTATACACACTCCAGAAGTAGAATAGGAGGTTTGCCTTTCTCCTTCAAAATACAGCTGGCCTTGGTATACACACGCAGCTAAGAAAAGAAGAAGAGATACAAAGAGTTATAGCATTATTCAGAAAGTCAATCACTTTTTTTTACTGCATAAATATGAACAGTAGCTTTAACATAACATATTTAAATCTTAGCAAATGTCCTGATATTTAAAGCTGAACTTCTTGTAGAAATAAATAGGGCTGCTGTTCGAAATCATGGGCTCTGAACAGCCTGACAGCCTAACCCCCCCCCCCTCGAAAATATCAAAATTGTATTTTCACAAAAAATACACTAAGATTATTATTAGGAGGACACACACAACCTACAGAATTCTTGCTAAATCTAAAAGATAAAATTGTATTGAATCAAGTCAATAAATTAAGTTCTGTGTTTGAACATGGTTTACTATGCATCAGTTACAAATTAACAGTAATGATCATTCACTGTGTTTATTCAGAAAATGGGCTGGAAAATTACATTTACTTGCCCCTCCCCACACCCGTGTGTCGCAGCAGCTGGCAGGGATGGGGGGGGGGGGGGGGCGACGACACAGCAAAGGGAATCAGATGTGGGTAGGACAGGTAGGGTGATCGGTGCAATTACAGGAACAATGCCTGTCTCTCCCCCTGCAGCATCTGAACGCAGGCTGGAGGACAGGGGAAGAAACCGGCTTTCAACTGCTGCACGGAGAGACACACAGGGCATTGTTTCTGTAATTGCACCAATCATCCTCCTTGTCCTGCCCACATCTCATTCCCCCTGCTGCCCAGTCCTCTTTCAGGAGGACTGGTGGTACCCTTTTTCAGTGGCCCTGGATATAAAAGACACACATTGTTACAGCTCTAACCATTAAATATATTTTTTTTTAATGCAAGTACCTGACTTTCAGAAGGTACCAGCCACTTGCAGTGCCTGTACCTCAAGGCTGGAGTGTGAAAGGAAGAAACAGTGCAAGGAGCCAATCAATTGCTGTATGGAAGCAGGGCGACAGGGAGAAAAAGCAGCGTGACAAAGCTCAATACTGTGCTGCTTCTCCTTTCACTGTTCAGTCAAAGGCTGGGCCAATCCAGGACAACCTGGGCTCAATGAAAGTCGGTTGAATGATGCTGGCCATCAGACTGGGGAAATATAGTGGCAGAAAAGTGTACTGACAGGGAAATCTCAAACAAAATCATTTTTTTTTCTTTTTATCTTTTAAATGTGTTATTAATTTTTAATGTTATTTTTGAATGGAGCTTTGCTTTAAATTGTATTGAATGTGAACGTAAAGGATAGGTCTAGATACAATATTTATTATTAATATTTAATAAATCTTTTTATTAAATAATACAATGAAAATGTATTCACAAGTAGCTAACTAAATTGAGGTAAAAATTGAAATAAAAAACAAATGCTGCCTGGTTTCACTAGCGCAGCATGCCATTTTTGAGAAAAAGTAATATGCAACTAATATGCCACTATCATTTAACATCTTATACCTAACTGCATCATTTGGCAGCTACATAATCCCATCTTTTACTGCATTTCATAATTTTAATAATGAATAAAAATCTAGTAAAGAGCTTTTGTTACTGTACTTACACATAGCAGGCAAACCATTTCTTACCACTAGAGAGGTCCTCAAATCAATGAGCAGACAATACACAAAAAAAAAAAGAAACAAGGAAACACTAGTCAGCAAGCTATGCTGCAATTGTGTCCTTCTGGAGCTGTAATGTTTACTATATAGCATATTGCATTCTTTTATTAGGCACACTAGTGCCTCATCTATAGGCAGCAGAGTCAGAGTTGTTTTCAGATAATAAAGTGGAATTGCCTTAATCAGAAACACCCGCATACAAGACACCCTAAACACCTGCATCCCTAAAAACCATTCAGTTGGCTCTGTCACAGGATTTTTCCATGTAGCCTCTTTAAAACAATACTTTTTTTTTCAAAATCTCCACAAATTGGTAAAGTGGCCCTAAAAGACTAATAACACTTCAGAGATGCCAATATCTCAGTTTAAGGTGGGTTTCTCTGTCACATACAGTCAGAGCAGGTAATAGGTTTTGTTACACAAGTCACTACAGAATCCTTCCAACTCTGGTTTGTGAAATGTGGATGATAATTGAAGGTGACGGCATAGAACGAACATTTCTCTATTATGTGAATTTGTCTACTTCAAGATTGTTTTGGAGCCGCTCAAGATACCATGAACCGTATGACCGCCTCGGCGGCAGAGAACAAGTGATTTTTCAATAGGTCGGCCTTCTACGAGGAAGAGGAACTTTTAGCCAAAATTGCTCATGCCCACCAACTGTCCCCTTCTATTGGGGTGATACGAACAGACACTGGACAAGTCACTAACCTTAGTGGACTACTACTCCTCCCTCTATGAATCTAAACAGAACTACACAATAGACTCCTTAAACAGTTATCTGAGTATGGTACAACTCCCCCAAATGTCTTCCTCTGATGGTTTACCTTCAGAGGTGTACAAACAATACGCAGAATGTATATTACCTAGACTGCAGAAGGTATTTAACGAAGCTAGGAAGGCAGGAAGGCAGGGGAGCCTCCCCAATCTATGTCTAGGGCCACAATTGTGCTAATACTGAAGCCACACAATCATATCGCCCAATCTCCCTTTTTCAAAACGATGTCAAGATCTTGGTGAAAGTCCTGGCGTTATGTCTCAACAATGTGATTTCCTCCATTGTCCATGAATCCGGATTTACGCCTCAAAAATCAACGGCATTTCATTTGCGACGTCTCTTCCTCAACATTCAGTCACCCACGGATAATGGTGGGGACCGAGTATTGCGATCCCTTGATGCCCACAAGGCTTTCAAGAGCATTGAGTGGGACCATTTCTGGGCAGTCATGTGCAAATTTAGGCTTGGGGATAGATTTATTTCATGGGTGCAACTGTTGTACACCGATAGCGCACATCAGGGAGGGGGGGTTGCAAATTTCCCAGAGCTTTAAAGTGGTTGTAAACTCTCCCCCACAACTTTGTCCCATGTAAATCAGCATAAAAAAAACCCAAATGAACATTGCTTGTAGATATCTCCTTACTTGCTTAGTATTGTTGTAATCCTTTTTGTTCTTTAGAATGACATAATTGAGCATGCCCAGATCTCCCCTGATTTACGGCACACTCTCTATGTGCTTATCTATCTGTTATCAGGACTTCCTACGGCACAACACTGATATCCCAGGAGGCTGCAGAATCATTCAGAGCTCCCTCCTACACACCATGTGACCATGTGACCTCACATGCAGTGTAAACCTACCCATTACTGCAGTCTTATCAGCTGAAGTTGATAGAGTGACAAAGGCAAACATTAGACAATCGGCACAAGTAAATACTATGAAATAAAACAAGTCAGCTATGAACAGGGAAGCAGGGTTGCCATAGAAATGTTGGATTGAGAAGGAGGCTTGGTTAACAGTACAAGAAGTGCTCAATGTAAGGGCCAAAAAACACTCCATATTTAGCTTCACAACAACACACATAGCGAGGGCAGTACGTCCTCTACAGGGACCACACCTGAATTTATTAGATTCTTCTCCCAAAATACTCAGCTTTACGATGGGTTGGGGTGGCGGATGGTCTGGAAGCCCTAAAATTCTGTGAATTTAATATATTATATCCCACATATGCACTCATGCAAAAAATTTGGAACAAGGTGAAAACAATGCAAAGGGTACAGGGGTTCACTAAATACAGCCCCATATGGAACAATTATTTCCCAGAAATAGCAAAAATACCCTATGGCACAAAGTGGATACAATTTGACATTTCCCATCTGGCCCATATTTTTCGTGAGGGAAAGTTGAGAGCATTCTCTGAGCTCAGAGAGGCCTTTCTAACTTTCTAACACAATGCACTTTTATTACATGCAATCAGGACTCAGGGAGATGAGGCACAATGGTCCTTGGACTCTACCTCTATATTCAATTACCTGTTGGAGGCCATCACATATAAAAGATTTATATCTTGCAGCTACGCCATGCTCTTCAGCCTTTTCCGCGGTGATGCCCCCCATAAGGCGGTGTCGTGGTGGGAAACAGATGTTGGGGCTTTTGAGGAGGAGCAGTGGGAGGAGGCCCTAGAGGCTGTCCCCAGTGTTCACTGAATGTAGCTCAGTGCGTGTCACAGTTATATATCCTCTTAAGGGTCCACTATTACCAGCTAGATTAGCTTGCATGGGGGTAAGGTCAGATGCCGAGTATACTAGATGTAATAGAGACCACAGAGATTTGATACATCTCTGAAGATGCCCAAAACGCCATTTATATTAGACTCTGTAATATTGGGAATACTTGCTGTATACTTGCTCCCACAGGAAGACATGCCCAGACGGGCGGTGGCAAGGGCCCTCTTCCAGGCACGTAAAGTAATCCTGAGACATTGGAAATCCACAGAACCCCCAACACTGCAGGAGTGGATTACCCAAATGGGAGATACTATTTGATTAGAAAAGCGTATCTACCAGCAGAGAGGCAAAGGTGGCAAATTTGATAAATTATGGGCACCATGGCTGAATGTTCCCGGACTAGCCCCTCTAGATTTGTTTATGACTGACTGTTCTAGTACCAGTTATTGTGTCTCTCTCTCCAATTAAATTAGGGAACAACAAGAAATGAACAATCATTTGGTTACAATGGAGAACGGGTGAATAGTTATTTTATGTTCAGACTAATCGTTACAATATGCTGTTGTTATGCATATTGGAGTAAGCTGTTTTTATATATAACTGTTTTGCTCTGCACCATATATGCACATATACTCTCTGTGCTTAATAAAAACTCTTTGTTTGATAAAAGATTGTTTTGGACTACCTGGCTGTGCCACAGCAGTACTGGAACAATGTGGACAGATATGACAAAAGTTCAAATGTTTAAATGTAGAGAATAAACAGTTTGAAGAAAACCCTAGAAAACACCAAAACTTCAATCTTTAGTGTGAAGCTAAAGCCAAAAACAATAGTTATATACTGTATATACTTTAGGTTTTAATACACAACAGTTTAACCCAGTTTCTTTAAAATTCTGTGGACATTTAATTTCCATGAATATCTTATAATCATATAAAATGAAGGGAGGCATTAGCCCCCCTGAATACCGTCTGGTCCTCCAACACCTTTGTTTCTTGCTATAGACCCAAGTCACTGCTCATTATTGCTGCTGCGTAGATATGCTTGTATACCACGTGTATAATCATTAGTATAATCATTGCCATTTTACCTTTATTAAAATTATTTTTGGTAATGCACAGGGTCGGTTCCCTTCTTTTTATATGTTTCAGTTTCAAGGACACCCATTTTCTGAGGTGGGCAGCAAGACCATTGACATTCCATACAAAAGGGATGATTGCACAACACACTTCTAGACCCCCAAGCACAGGAGAGTTGTTTTGTACCTTAGAATCATTCCAGAGATTCCCATCTGCATCTTTATTCCTTTAACGGCTTTGTCTGCAATTCATTTAGCTCTCTTAATACATTCCTTTGTAACCATCTACTCAGCCACGCTGAAAGCAGAGAGTAAGTAATGGTGATGGCAAAGGATGAGCCTGAGAGGAAGGACACATCCTGGCATCCCTATAGATAAGCATGTTCCTCCTTGCTGGCCACTGAATGGTACAGAATTTAATTCTGCTGATCAGCTGCTTTATTACTTTTATTACTTTTCCAGAAGCAGGCCTGATAATGTAATGAACTGATGGGCAGACTGAATTGGGAGAGTCAACACTATTCAGCGACCTACATCCTCCCTGGAACTTGCACAGCTAAAAGAACATCCAGGGATGTGTTTTTACTTTTGCAATGAGCTGGAAGCTTATGTATTACCTTCCAGCTGGCTGTTATAAAAATCAGGAAATGCAAAAAAAAACAAAAAACAAAAACAAAACAAAACAAAAAAAAAACAAAAAAAAAAAACACACACAATAGATGCAACTACAGGGATGGACTGAAGGTATGCACTAATTTTCAAAGTAAGAAAAAATCATTTTAACAGCAGTAGCACATTTTGAATCCGTAATTTATTCTCTTTATTAATACTTAAAATGAAACTAAAGTAGCTGGCATTGGCATCTTCTCCCTGGCTCCTCCCTTCCAGGTGCCAATCTTCTTTGGCAGGTGGGAGATTAAATAACTCCTGTATAGGCGCAGGAGTCAGTCATCCCAGCTTACAGGCATTGTGTCAGTGAAGTAAACCGAGCCATGTATGCAGGTAGGTAAGTGTATTTTATTGCAGAAGAGACACTGTGTGTCTCTTTTGCGATTAATAGCCTGCCTGCTCATATTTGTTTATGTTGCCTTAAAGCGGTGGACCAGCTAAATTTTTTGGGGTTTTAAAAAGTCAGCAGCTACAAATACTGTAGCTGCTGACTTTTAAAAAGCACACTTACCTGTCCAGGGTGCCCGCGATGCCAGCCACCCGCGATGTTGGCCCCCAAGGCCGACCTGTCCCTCGGCTCTTGGGTCCCGGTGCCGCCATTCGAACTAAGGGAAACAGGCAGTGGAGCCTTGCGGCTTCACTGCCAGTTTCCTACTGTGCGGCACTTTGTGAATTTCCGGCTGTGTTCTGGGACACACACAGTTCCTAGAACACACCGCGCCACCTTTCCCAGAAGACATCGGGAGGAGGAGAAGACTGAAGATCACCACGGTGTAGGAAGTGGCAGATTAGGAGGATCTACCTAGCAACAGCCATTTCTGGCAAGAAAAAAAATAGTTTTTCTATTTTTTTTTTTACATTTTTAGGAGCATTTTGATGCATTTTTTTTTAGGGTGGCCCTCCATTTCAAGTTCCAGTTTAATGTAATTAATGTGACTTTAGCACTCCTTTAACTCCATAACGTGGTGTTAGGAGTACAGTTGTGTGGTGTTGGTTTAAAGCGGTTGTAAACCGCTGGCCATTTTTATTCCTTTCTTCTTACTTGTAAGGTAATGTCATAATCTGCTAGTATGCATTGCATACTAGCACATTGTATGAAATTTACCTGAAAACTAAGCATTCCTGCGATGTGATGTCATCGCTGGAGGCTGCTTCTATCTTTACCTGTCTAGCTTCTGAGTTTGCATACTCCAACTCTGTGACTGACCAGAGCCACGATGACATCACTCCCACGCATGCGTGCAGGAGCCGCTTTTCACAACACAGGGCTCGGCACGGATGGCTGTTCCTTCAGAGCGTATGCACCATTGATGTCACTGGCTGCATGCACAGTAAATATCTCAACGGTACACATTTAGGCGATATTTACACTACCTATAAGTAAGCCTTATTATAGGCTTACCTATAGGTAAAATTTAGTGATGGAGGTTTACGTTCATGTTATGTCCTCTGGCTACCAGTGATTGCATTGGAGCACTCATGTATTCCAATAAATTGCACAGCAGTATGTCTGTCTGGGATCAAAAACTTAAAAAAATAAAAATAAATAAGTTTGGCAATACAACTGACAGTGATCAAAAACAAGTGAACAACAATGGTTTAAGAGAAAAAATTATTTATGTGAAACAACAGCTAAATCAGAGTGCCAATAAATAAGGTTCCACTATTTACTACTATTACAGTTTACATGCTTTGCTCAATTACGTTAATAGTTTAAAATACTATATTTTTTTTTATATAAAATAGGGTTAGGCAAAAAAAGTGTTGGTCAAATATGATTGTCTATTAAGGCAGCCCATACACAGTGAAAATTTCTTTCCTGCAGCCACGGGTTGCAAGAAAGAAATTAGCATGATCCCCCCCCCCCATCAACACATATAGTGCTGACAGGGGAATCCCTCCTGCTGAGCAATGGTCTGCTTTCAGTGGGGGGTGGGCTGGGGAAGCTGTCACTGCTGGAAGACAGTGATCATCACTAGCGGCTATAGTAGCTGTTAGCCATAAATCATAAAATAATTTGGCAGGCTGGTTGTACAACTGGCCGAGATTCGAACCGTGTATGGCTGGCCTAAGTGGGAATAAAGGGTTAGGGGCAATCAGCAACCTGCAGGTCTACACGGCAGGTTTAAAAGAAAGCCCAGATGTGGTTACCTGCTACGGTATACACACCAATACCAGTAAACGACCAGTCAATCTTAGGGACCTAGAGACAGATAGAGGATGCAGGAGAGGGTGGATTTTAGTTCAAGTTTTTAATGACATATCAAAATTTGCATAATTGAATAGCAACTGGATGCTACTGTTTATACTTTTGCTATTACCATGATAAGGTAATAAAAAAAAAGGCTTTTAAAAAGGTAACTTGGGCCCAGTTCACAATGCTGCATATTGCATGACAGGTCAAAACACAATCATTTCAATGGGTGCCATATTAATGGCACTCAAGACACACCGAAAAAAAAAAAAAAATAAAAAAAAAAAAACCTTGACTACAGGATTAGGATGTCACCTTCAGGCATAGGACACCCTGGAGGATGTGGTCTGCCTGGGGGTGGAGAAACTGCTGATGCAACAATCTGCCATGTGTCCCCTCCTAAGATATCACACAGGAGGGGTGTTGCTAGGTCTGAAAAAGATCTGGGGCTAGAGCCCATAGCAGCGGTCACCAGCCTTTTTGCAGGCCCCGGGGGGGGGGGGGGGGGGCACACCGGTGTTAAGCAATTTTTTTCAGGCAAGGGCTGGTGTTGGCGATTCAATCATCATGGCACCATGGTTGATATGGTGTCAGGGTGATCGAACCACATTGTTTCTATTGTTACAATATAATATATAATGAAGTGGTTCAACTCACCATAATGCAGAATCGGTGAGCACTGGGCGTGTCACTTGCCACAGCTCGTGCCACCAGATGCATCATGTCAATTGCCGCCGTCACCTGTCACCAGATGCAGCTTTTTAACTTGCCACCGTTACCTGTCACTAGATGTGGATTGTCACTTGCCATGTCGCCTGCCACCAGATGGGAATTGTCACTTGCCACATCACCTGCTACCATCTGCAGATTGCCACTTCACCTTCACCATTATCAGATTGTCACTTGCAACATCCCCTGTCACTAGATGGGGGTTGTCACTTGCCAACTGATGTGGATTGTTCACTTGCCATGCCAGCCAGTGCCACCAAATGGGCATTGTCGCTGTATTGGTGGCAGGCTGGCAGCACTGGTCCATTTAGTGGGGGCAGGAGAGCGGAGATGCGGGGCGGCAGTAAGAGATGATGTAATCTCTCTGCTCCCCATCACACCTCTGACATTGAAGAGGCCCGCACTGAGGGCAGAAGAGCGCTGATGTGTGGCGGGATAGATAGCAAAGCTTTTGTAATATCTACATTTAAGATCCAAATGTATCTTCTTAATAATAAATACTAGCCCTTTCACTCAATAGTTGTCATCTAGGCTCCCATCCAGCCACCACTTGGCAAGTTGCATCAAATCCAGCCACTGCTTGATTAGCTTTGCCCTATCAAACCACTGTTCATTGAGCTGTGTCCTATCCAGTCACCATTTGGTGAGCTGTGCTCTATCAAGAAACAGATTGTTGGTATGCGTCCTATTCAGCCACCATTTGGTTAGCTGTGTGATATCCAGCTACTGCTTGATGGTCCTTGTTCTATCCTACCAACACTTGGAAAATTGTGTAATATCTTGCCAAAAACAGTCTATTCTAAGAAATCTAAAGACCTCTTTAAATCATCACCTTTGCAAAATAGTTGTATTTGTTGTATTGAAATTTTCTTTCAATGTCAATCATGTATCTCTAGGATTTTGCCAGTTTAAGGTATTTCAGCAAGGGTTTATGTACCTGAAAACTTTATTAATTACTGCAATTATAGACTTCATTGGGTTGATTAAAGTTGGGGGTAAGTACTTTTTGAAATCATAGCTATATTGGATTAACAAGTTGCTCCTCTAATTTGAATGAAGACCTAGCTGTACAAATTTTTTTTTTTTCTTTTTAACATTCCCCTGAATTTCCACAAAAACATATTCCAAGAGCTTTACTTTGATCCACAATTCTCCTGATGCAGCCAAGTGGGATAATATTGATCAACCACCATGATGCAGCAATCTTTTGTCCAACAAAGTTCTGACCATCTCCCCTTTATGCTGCACATGCATGCTATGGCTCCATTCATTCCTATGGTTAAGCTACACTCCAAATGACTGCTGAAGGCCACAAAGAGCATCAATCGGGGAGGAAGGCTTTATTCCAGGGTACTGCACTCAGGAGAGAGGGGGAATTTAGTAAAGGACAACTTCCCTAAATGTAATAACAAAGATTTTGTAAAATCGTGCTACATTTCATTATAGTTATTTTCTTTTTAATAAATTGGCAGCTAAACTTATAAATAGTAGGCATGCAGTATTTTTATTAAGCACCACAGTAGGAATTCTTAAACCAAGGAAATTTCTTGACTGCCGAAAAGCCTAGGCTCATTTATGTGCAATAAACTAATACCTCCCCCCCAAAAACACACAGAGGCTGATTAAAGCAGAACTACACTGCAACTGAGCACCACAAACGATATGCAATTAGTTTAATGGTCAAATAAAACTCACCCATCCATATCTCCAGGTTTTATTTTGCTGAGAATTCACTTTGAAAAACAACCCCTAGTATTTCTGGCTTTGCCCAACTTGAGTAAGAACAAATGATTCCTTTAGCTTTTACTTCCTGGAATCCATCTACCCTTAGGTTATGCACACAGCTTAGCTAAGTAAACCCCTCTTCCCCTCCTGAAGGCTCCTGGGATGCATGACATGATTTGCATAGGCCTGGAAACCAGAACGTAACTCAATATATGTTAAAATAAAACACAGTTAAAAACAAGTAAATTGGATATACTTTCATAACCATTTACAAATTCCAGCAGCATAAGAATGAAAAATAGTCAATGCGGATTGAGAGAGAGTGAAGTTCTGTTTTAAGTTGGAAAACAGGGAAAGGTCACATCTGTTTTTAACTATGCAAAAGCATAAAAACTTTAAAATGTACCAAATAACCAATGCCAATCAGTTAGACTATGTGAGCTTGTTTTATGGATGCTCACAGTATAAGAGACCTGCCCTTACCATCACTGTCAAATCAGCATTAGATTGACCCCAGAATTTAACTTGATGGCAATGTCAACACAGCCAATAAAGCTGTGTCAAAACATCACAATGGGTGGGTGAGCAAATCTTGTGACAGTTGAATCTCCTCAAATCAGATCATACGCTGTGCCCTAGCATTTTTTTTTCTAGGAGTTCAGTCTCCACCCCTTCACCTCATGTCTTTGTAGTCAATCTTAACCGAGCCACTTTACTTCACTATGTGGTAAACACCCATGGTGATGTCATGCTTTCAGCAGTCAAGGTTTCCTTTCCCTAAAAGGGAGCTCAAGGGGCCTTCATTATTCAAATATAGACTTTGGCTGTACTTCACCACATTGTGCCTTGCTTCTTGCTCGTCAAATGAGGTTTCCAGCCAACAGTGAGAAAGGGGAGTTGGGAGTGGGAGGACCAATTCATCAACTTACTAGCTGAAGTTTGTGTTAGCACACAAGGGTGATCATGGTTTTATGGTTATTTGAAAGAAAAATGGGGCTTATGCCTTCTTGTTTAATTTCTCCATAAAATTAAAGTTTCACTGGGTGCTATTGGCAAAAACTTGAGTTTAGATAACATTGCATAAGGTTTAGATAACATTCTCTAGTAATTGTGGATCAGCTCCTATAGATACATTTACCACTTCAATACCCAGCCATAGTAATATGACGTCCACAGATGGGATCTCCCATCATGGGCGGTCGTCATATGACATCCTCAGCTTCGTGCTGGCATAGAAGGCGAGCGCCACCACATGCACGCGCAGACCTGCCGCGTCACAGAGGAGCCAATGCAACTGCCGGGCACGTGCAATGTCTGCCGGACACCTGCGATCGCTCGTGACAGAGCAGGAATGTGGATCTGTGTGTGTAAACACATCCTGTCAGGGGACAGGAGACAGATCATGTGTTCCTAGTATATAGGAACACCGATTGGTCTCCTCCCCCAGTCAGTCCCATCCCACCCAGTTAGAATCACTCCCTAGGTAACACATTTAACTCCTTGATTTCCCCTTAGTGTTAACTCCTTCCCTGACAGTGACATTTATACAGTAATCAATGGCTATTTATAGCACTGATTGCTGTATAAATGTCAATGGTCCCAAAATAGTGTCAAAAGTGTCTGAACTGTCTGCTGCAATGTCGCAGTCATGATAAAAATCGCAGATCACCGCCATTACTAGAAAAAAATAACAATAAAAATTAATAAAAATACCTTAAATAACCTATTTTGTAGGCGCTATAACGTCAATCAATATATGCTTATTGCATTTTTTTCAACAAAAATATGTAGAAGAATACATATTGGCCTAAACTGAGGAAAAAATTATTAAAAAATAAATAAAAATTGGGATATTTATTATAGCAAAAAGTAAACAATTGTGTTTTTTTTCAAAATTGTTGCTCTTTTTGTTTATAGCGCAAAAAATAAAAACCGCAGAGATGATAAAATACCATGAAAAGAAAGCTCCATTTGTGTGAAAAGAAATGATCAAAATTTAATTTGGGTACACTGTTGCATGGCCGGGCAATTTTCATTCAAAGTGTTACAGCGATGAAAGCTGAAAATTGGCCTGGGCAGGAGGAAGGGGGTGAAAGTGGTTAAAAAAGTGAAAAAAAAAAAGTATAAAAAAAACTTTTGAATTATACATGCTATCATGTGTTTGCACATAAACCACTGTCTTACTTTTACTATGATTTACTCTCCATCTGAAAAGATGTATAATGTTTCTATTCACCACCATTAACGATGACTGTTAACAGAAGTCAAGTAATTAGTTACACTTGTAGCTATTAATCTGCTGTTAACTTGCATGATGGAACAATTCAAAGAACATTAAGCCTGTAATGAAATCAGTGTCTGCATTTATAGGACTGTTAAACACATTTACTGATTAATCATTAATAAGAAAACTCTTGAAGCCAGGCGACTGGGCAATTCAGGCCTTTTTTGTTAAGGCTTTTTACTAATAAAAATAATCTGGTGTATGCAATTCTAAATCAACAGCAATGTACCAACTTAGAGAGGTTTAGTGGGCATGTAGTATTGCGATTTGTCACTGAATAAATTTAAACACAAACAGCTATAAATGTTAACGTGTCATATATGTAGCACCCCCCAACCCCTGAAGCATGGTGATTGCCCCAAATACAGAAATGGGCTGACATTTCACCTCAGGGTGTGGATTACTTGGGCAATATTGGTTTGTAAACAGTTGGGCACCATATGACGTAGACGTAGAACACATCATCAGTAGCGTAAAACTAACCTGTCTCACGATGGTCTAAACCCAGCTCACGTTCCCTATTAGTGGGTGAACAATCCAACGCTGGGTGAATTGAATTCTGCTTCACAATGATAGGAAGAGCCAACATCAAAGGATCAAAAAGCAGCGTGGCAATGAAATTGGCTGCCACAAGCCAGTTATCCCTGTGGTAACTTTTCAGACACCTCCTGCTTAAAACCCAAAAAGTCAGAAGGATCGTGAGGCACTGCTTTTACAAACAACAAATTTATTAACCCTCATTGAAAACTCCTAAACACCGTAACACTTTCTCCCAGGACACCGGTTACTGGCTTGCAGACTCAATAGCACAAAAAGAAGAGATACCAGTACAGTAAGACCCCATTCACACCTGAGCGTTTTGTAGCTTAAAGCCTGAAGCTACAAAACGCTAGAGGGGAAAAATTCTATTATTCTCAATGGAGATGGTTCACATCTCCACTACATGTCGCCTGAAGCCGAACGCCTGAAGCTCAAACAAGTTCCGGACCCTTTTTTGTCGCTCGAATTGAGCAGATTTGGGCGTTTTTCTTCTTTTAACATTGGTGACCTTTTGCCCTGCACAAAATCGTGGCAAATCGCGGTAAAAACGCCGCAAAATATGTTTGAAAACGCTACGCTCAGGTGTGAATGCAGCCTAAAGAGCCCTTAAGCGGATTCTAGCAATCTGTTCCTTCTTAGAAGCAGCTGTCTCCATTAGCAAGCAAATCTTTCCAGTAGAAGCAGCAGTAGTCTGGATGATCCCATCTTGAGGTTTTCCTAGACTCTCCATAAGTTCCTCACTCAGGACCTCATGTGGCAGAATGACCTCTGAGGCTTCAGCTCAAACTGCATCTGCTCCTCTCCTCAGCCAGGCTCCCAGATCACATAGTTCTCAAGCACCAGGACTTACTGGACAGGCAGACCTCTTCTGCTCCAAGCACATGTGTAGGCCCCAGCTTCCACGCCTAATCCCTCAGTTGCTCCTCACACAACCACCCCAGGACAGAGCTTTGGGGGGGGGGGGGAAATAACTTTTCCAAATATTTATACTCTCTCCCAGCATCAACATAACCAGCATAGGCTACAAGCTTCCTGTAGTGGCCAACACATCCACAACTTAAACAGTGGCTGTGTCCCATTAACTGTCTTTTGCAAAAGTAGATCTTTGCACTCACATCACTTCAGTGGGCTTACCAACCTGTGGTTATCTGACAGTTGGCCTAGGTCAGCCCTCCGATTCTGGCTATGGTTTGGTGCATTGCTGACCAAGTCTGTGAAGAGTAGTTAGGCAGACTATGTCCAAAGCAGGCTCCACAGATTATGTAGCAGCAGTTTCGGTAGTCATGTTCAACCATGATGTAGAGCACAGTAGCAGACATGCCCTGGTGTCAATAACAGTCTCTCTCAATTAGGAATTCTAGGTTCAGAAATCTTCCAATCCACTGAGGCATCAGAATCATTGGATAGATTAAAACCTGTCATACTTCTCACTTACACCAACAGCAGCAATCCATGCAGCACATGTAGCAAAATAGCTGTATGCACAGGCTGAGACTCCTCAATCCCAGCAGTGAAGCAAAAAAAACTTCTCGAGTCTGAGAAATATACATATATACATATACATACATACATACATACATACACACACACACACATATATATATATATATATCTCTTATTATAGTAGTATCTCTAGAGCCAAAGTCCTCCTTGAATCAAATAAATACTAAAACAGCACTAAAACAAAATAAAAAATAAATGAAAAAATTTATGGTGATGAAACCAAAGGGCAATGGCAAACACCACAGCCAACAGTCTTTGTATAGCAGATGGATATGTGGACAGTTCAGATTATTTACAGTCACTTTTCTCTTAGCGTGCACCTTCCACCAGAGTAAGAATGCAATTATCCACCTTGTGAAGCACACACCCCTCTGGAGTACAAACTCACCAGACACCGCTATAAAGAAAGCCTTGAATCAGTATGCAACAATTGCTCTGTGCTGAAACCCCATTTATCCAGAAGGCCCACTGGTATAGGTACTCCAATTGTATCATACAACACAAGGATAGATATACATAGCGTAATCCTGTTTATTATAATGTAAAATTCCCATACAGCAGAAACCCCCTTAGATTAAGGCTTACCTGTAGGTCCAAGAAATATCTCCTAAACCTACATGGTTTAGGAAATATTTACCTGAAGACAGCCACCGCTGTCTACGGCACAGGCGCACTGGGTGAGCTGCAGATCGCAGCGATATGCTGCGAGTGTCGGCTCCCATGTGCATGCGCGGGAGTGACATCATCGCTGCTCCGGCGAATCGCCGGAGCAGCAAGACCCACCAAGAAGATGGACGCTTGGAACTACAGGGGACAGCGGTGACTTCGCTGGCTCCTGTGTCATGTAAGTGACACATAATGGACTACTATGCGATGCATAGTAGTCCATCATGCTTTACCTTTGCAGGGAATGAAAGAGGAAGTAAACCCATCATGGTTTACTTCCTCTTTAATCCTAGCTGCTTACATTTACAATGCAATCAATGAGCATAAAAAAAAGTATATAGAGGGCGCTATCACCATCTCCAGCCGTTCGCTGGAAGCGTGCTGTTCCTTGCAGACACTGTGTTACACTTTCGGGTAGAGGGAGTGGTGGAGCGCACAGCTTCACTTCCGGTATCTGTGCTGGTCACGCCCTGACCGGTTTCGTCATCTGACTTCAACAGAAGGCAATTAAAAAAATTTTTGCGCCGTTTTAGTATTTGATTTAAAGGAGGACTTTGGCTCTAGAGATACTACTATAATATTGCATTTATGTTTGTTTAAACAGCTGCTTAGTTCTATTGTGTTTTATTTGGATCTTTTATTTTTGTTTTGATTGAAGTCTGAAATATCGACATATTGCATAGACTATTTTGTGGCATCTGTGTGCTGCTGGCACTGTAGGATTGAGGTGGCGCTGAGCGGGTGACCCATAGGCTGAGTTTGCCCAATATATATATATATCTTTCTTCCACACCTTAGATTACAGCTGGAAACTGAGGCTTAAGGAGGCTGTTCTAACTTTCCCACGGAGCCAAACAAAATTTCTGGGCAACTGCAGTCCCTTGCTAGGTGTAACTTTAGTAAAAATAATGTCAAGCCCCATGTTGGGTTCCAAAAATGTAGAATCCTCCAACCGCCAGAGATATGGTAAAACCTCTAGAGCAGGGTAGGCAACATTTTACCTCAGGGGTAGATCACTTAGGCAATGGCGGGACATGTAGACAGATGGTGCCAGTCACTTCTACATGAAACAAAAGCGATTTTATTACTTGGAGAGAGGGTTGGAAATGCTCAGGATTTCAGCAGAACTCCATCAGTTAACTGGTCACAGAACATACGAGCCTTTAAGTCAAGACATATATGATCAGCAGCAACCAGATACTTATTCTCCAATAGAGTCAACCAGCTCCTACTCATGAGGTTCCAGCATAAAAGCCCTGCAGACACTTCCAGCAGAATCCTCCTCTGGGACTCAAACCTGTATGCAGAAAGAACAGTCACAGGCCCTAGTTCCAGGCCTAAGCACATTCAAGCCCCTTCAGACAGCCAGGCCTAAAGAAGCAGCTCCATCCAGCACATGCACCTTCCCCAGGCCAAAGCACCACTCTCAAAGGACACTCCTAGTGTTGGGCTGGGAAAAGATGTGGATATTCATAATCCAGCCCTATTGTGTGATCTCGCACTAATGCTAGAGCTGACAGTGCATCCTACAGACAGAAGGGAGAAAGGACATCCAAGCTGGTCTTTGGGGAAGCTGACTACACAGACTACAAATTGGCATTAGACAACTACAGCCATGCAACACTAAATTTAAAGACACGCCTGCTTAATGCAGGGTGGCTAGATTTATAATTTATGGGCATCGATTGAAAAAGGCAAACTCAATCTTGGGATTTATTTTACATGCATAAAATAATGCCCCACTTCACTAATACAGCTGCAAACATCCAATGTTCAACGGGGCTGTTGAATCATGGTAAGGTTACTTATCCAACAGATAACTACTAGAGAAAAAAAAAAAAGACTGCGGCAGGTCTCTTTCCTCAGTCAAATTTCCTCTGCCTGATTTTACAATAAAGGAGCAGCATCACATTGATGAGGTTCTCCCTGACCCGAGCTTCCCAGTAGACATATAGTTGGCGCATTAGGCTAAAAAGCAATGCACAAATGATTAGAGCTTTTATTGACTGAGAACACGAACCCGTCTCCGTACTGCTGAATTAGGAGGTGGCTATTAATTATACTCAAAACCTTTATCTCCCCAGCTTTGGATGGAGTATTAAAACATAAATGTTATATTTTTTTGTATCTATCATTAGGATGAGGAAAGAAAAAATGTAAATCATTTCTTAGACAGTTGTTACTGACACAGGGTGTTCCTATATGAAGATGTGTATAAAATATGGATTGCACCAACTATTGCCACTTCTAAATATTTTACCTATGCCAACTCATTTAAATATTAACTTCACAGTGGTGCCGTATTAGCAAATCCTTTAGAAATAAATTTAAAGTGCTGTGCATATACCTTCATCTCTTGTTCTGGCTATGACTCTACAATCTTGTATGTTCTATTACTTTCTGTCGTAGCAACAATGGTGGCTAAAGCAAGTCGAGAGGCTAAAAATCGAATAAATGGGGATACAAAATTAAAAAAAAATTGACATGGGTTCTAGCCATTCCTTTCTTCTATAAAAGATGGCTAAACAAACACTTAATACAAATGGGAATACCAAAATTTTCCACTGCTGCCCAATGTCCAGTTTGTAAGATGACCACTGATCTAAACAAAAATGATTCTACTCTAATCCAGACAAAGGATTCTAAGTTTTCTGTTGGCAGGGTTCCCCAATATGACAAAAAAAGAAAGGATTTACCAGATTGAAAATAGCACCTATAAAAAGGCAGAATTAAACCTTGAGTGCTGTTTTGTTTATGAAACATGACCAATTAAAAATACTATTAAAGAACCCAGCCACCAAAACCATCCAGTATCAAAACCATTTGTTTTAAATGATCTCAACAAGATTTATATTTCTATAGTTCAATTGTCCTACATTTCTTCTTAAAAGCGGTGAGGGCTGCTTAGATGCAAATGAGTGAATCTCCTAAATGTTTAGATTAAATGTTATGTGCCTGCCCTGAGAGTTGTGCTGTGTTAGACCAACAATTTTATTGGGGTTTTTTTGTTTTATTTTTTAATGGATTTATGCTTGCTCAGTTGTGGCAATTTGACAGGTTTTATCCACGTATGGCTATGGCTATTAGCTTTTGGAATGCTATAAACAGTACCTCTTCGGAGAAATCATATTTTTCTAAAACTGCACTGGTGTTGTGTTAAATGGTTAGCTTAAATGCAAATAGTGCTTAGCTGAGTTCTTTGACTGTTACAAAGAAATGGTCATAGACAGGTACAGATTGATCTCACAGAAGTGGCTATGCTTGCACAACAGTAATTACAACAATGCCTTTGAAAGAGCTGCAGCAGCACAACTAGGTATGTGTTTCGTGTTTGATTTCTTAACCCAGTTTCATGAATCTTGAGTAAGGAAACAAGCAGCAAATGTACTTTGCATACTAGCAATAAATAGAACTGTGAGCTTCTACAGGGTTCAAGTGGTGGCAAATTACACCTATATGGGCTATTTAACCAACAAAAAATTGCTAGTCTGAACTGGCATATTCCAGATTTATTGTCTATAAACTTTTTAAACTAAAGGCCCAAAAAAGAAAAATGGTTACTCTCCTGGGACCCATGAATATAATTTTTTTGTGTTCAAAGATATTGAAGAAAACACCATGGTGTACAAGCATTACAAAATATAAACTGTATAACAATTTGGTACACTCAGAAGTAGTTAGAAACATATTTTAAAAGTTTAATTCGTTAAACTTCTGGTAATACAGCAGAATATACAAATATATAGAGCATGAGGTGACTAACTCAAGAATCAGATTTTACCAAAATGTTAGCAAAGCCATGCAAAGAAAAATAACCTTGGCTGTACACATACATACTGAACTCAAGTTCATTCAGAAAAGTGAAACACTATCATTAATAAAAAACAATTATAATTCAAAACAGATTAAATTCCAATATAAGTACTCATACATAAAAACTGTTTCAAGCTCCAGAGGCGCATACAAGACACCAATTAATGCAGCTCTATACTTACAATAGACCAATTATTTGTTTACTTACAATAGACCAATTATTTTTTTGGAATGCAGTGTATGTACTTGAATTTGACTTGCAACAGCGGTTTCTGTACAGCAGACCTTATACCTTGTCTGTAAACATATCATCTACCACAATCTCACATGCTCTGTCAATCTTCATCAGTGTGCTAGATCTGAAAAACTATTGTACCATATACCAGAAGAGGCAATCTGTGACCACACAGCCACAACTTACCACTGGTACACTGGCAAGCAGCGCTATATAACAGTGCACCTTTGCTGTAAATACGTTCAAATCATAAAATGTGTATACATGTGCGAAATGTGTATGACCGTCACATATATCATACACTGTGCAATCACATACGATATTATTATACAGTCCGGGTGAGGATATTTCAACTCTCCCCTTTATTACTCTTCTCCCAAAATCAAACACAATGTCACTACAGGAGGCACTGCACCGATGTCGCCTGTGTGTACAAGCCACAATTCATTCCAGGAGAGTAAAAGCCCCACATTTCAAACGAATAGTCTCTTTAGTGTTGGAACAGATTAATCACCGCCACCGTTCTTCTTATCACACCTCCACACGTGGTTTCCACAAACGGGGGTTCTTAGTGACAGGTGGAAAGACACCCCCTTTTGGTAAAACTCTTACCGGAATATATAGGTCAAATCAGCGCTTCACATATACACAGCGGGGTCCTCTCTTTACATCATCCTCCCTTAGATCATGGTTGTGTCTGTTACTTCAACCGTCCCAATGATTGTAACGTAAATGGAGAATCAAAAGATATATATATAGTGTGATACCGTAAAACACTCCGATTTATTTAAATACAACAAAGAATACACTCACAAACAATAATTCAAAATCAGGCAAATTCAGATTATCACCACAGCATAATCCACTGGATCACCTTCCCCCTGGACTGCATCGGGCATACAACTGAATGTGTACCTCTAACCTTCTTATTATGGTGCGTCCTTGTATCGTTACCCTGACGCGTTTCGTCCGTTAATGGACATCATCTGAGGGTGCCGTTACATCTGCTTCCTTCCTATATATACCCTGTGTCATCTAAATAATCTGACACAGCATATTGGCTCAATTGTGTGGTAATTTCCCGCTTACCTTTTCGGAAAATACAGCGTCGCCATCTTAGTGACATCACTAAACCGCGCCGCGCGTTCACGTGGCAAAACAAAGCGACCGCGCATGCGCCCCTCTTCGGATAAGAGAGCCTGCCCTTCCGCCCACTCTTTAATGTGACTACAGCGCACGCGCGCGCCTCGTACAGCGCCATATTAAGTTGCTAACATTGAGTCTGAGGGAGATGTACTTCCGCCCATAGTTCCCATGAGCTCACAACATCTAACACGCATGCGTGTTGATGATAAAGATACTCATAGCAAACTACGATTGGCGTGGGAATGATACTGCAAATAGCAGCTGTAACCCCCCTCTGTGCAATGCTAACAATGAATTAACACAAAATCAACATTACACTATATCGAAAACGGCTACATATTTTCACTCCCATCCACATCATATTGCAATGCTGGCGTACTGTATATTCTACCCAAACATTAATAATATTAATAAAATCACTGACAATAGTACTTCTCAGAGTCTCTACGACTCTACATAAAATGTTTACAGTATGGAACATCAACTACTACCAAGTCCAGAATATAGGTCCCATATAAATAAAAATGCAGACTGGAAAAATAATGGAATCCAGAAAGCTAGCTAAATGTGTATACGTCTATATGTATATATTAACAAACCCTCCCTAGCTCTTACTAAGTACTCGTGCTAGAACAACCCCTAAAATCCCATTAATTATACTTATAGGAGTATCAATATAAATGTATAAAATCCTAAGTATATATAAAAATTAAAAAATTATTTATAGGAAATATATTGGATATTGTATATATAAATATAAAAATGGAAAATCAATATATAATTACGAGAATGATAAAATAAAATAAAATGAAATGGACAATCCATAGTACATCTAAAAGACCACGTATAAGAACATATGAAAAAAATATGAAAAAAACATATGAAAAAAAACCCCCCAAAAGTACAAAAGTCTGGTTACAGAATCAATAATTGCTGATAAAACAATTTACGTCTAGTTCAACATTCAATCCTTTTGGCGATAAAGTGTTCATAGAGTATATCCATTGTGATTCTCTCTTTGAAATCTCCCTAACCATATTTGAACCCCTCCAACTTGGTGAAACTTTATCTACTCCCCAAAATTTTAACAAAGAGGGGTCTTGGTTATGGTATTTCTTAAAATGAAGGGAAACATTATGATCTTTATATCCTATTTCTATATTATACTGATGTTCAGATAACCTCTTTTTTAAGGTGCGTTTAGTTCTACCTACATACATGAGATTGCATGGGCATTGTAACACGTACACTACATGTGTCGTGTTACAAGAAATGAATTCCTTAATCGCAAACGTGCGATTATTACCTGATGAAGTGAACTCGGTCAGCCCTCTAATTGGATGTGTTGTCTTAGCACATGTTGAACACCTTCTACAAGCAAAGAAACCATCTTGTTCCCAAAACGGGACTGGGCGTTTAGGAGGATTCAGAACTTTTTTTACTAATTTATCACCCAAGTTAGGAGCTTTCCTATACACGAAAGATGGATTCACTGGCAAAACCTGGTTTAAATTCTTATCAAGATGCAAAATATGCCAGTGATCCTTAAAAACTTTCTCTACATCTTTATACTGGTGATGGAAATCTGAAAAGAAACTCCACTCCTGTTTGGATCCCTCTATTTTTGGTTTGTCAATCAGACATTCAGTCCTAGTTAGATTACCCACTTCTAAAATTGTTTTATTAAGCATACCTTCATCATAACCTTTCTCTAGAAAACGATTCTTAATAACCTCTGATTGTACTAAAAAATCTTCATTCTCTGTACAATTTCTGCGTATCCTCATTATTTGCCCCTTGGGGATGTTTCTTAACCATCGAGGATGATGGCCACTCGAGATCGGTAAAAAACTGTTGCGATCAGTCGGTTTAAAATACACCTTTGTTACTAACCTTTGCTCACGCCTCATTATTTCCACATCCAGAAAATGAATAGTGTCTTTACTAAATTCATATTCTAAACGAATATTGTTAGTGTTAGCGTTCAGGTGTCTCATAAAATCATGTAATGAGGTCTCTGTGCCTTCCCACACCATGAGCAGATCGTCAATGTACCTCTTGTAAAATTTTAAGGAGCTATTCTGATTAGAAAATACTGCCTTATCTTCCCATTCTGCCATGAATAAATTCGCTATGCTCGGCGCAAATTTAGCGCCCATGGCGACACCCCTTTTCTGAGCATAAAAACTTTGATTGTACCAAAAATAACTATGGGATAAGCAGAAATCTAAAGATTGACCCAAAAAAACTTTCTGCTCATGAGGTATATCCTCTCTTTGGCTTAATGCCCAATTAAGGGCTAAAAGAGCATCGTCGTGTTGGATTACACTATAAAGGGAGGAAACATCTGCTGTTACCAAAAAAGTCTCCTGAGTGTCAGCCAGCATTACTTGATCAATTAGTTGTAATAGATTCTTTGTATCTTTCAAATAAGCTCTTGTATTCTGCACGCTTGTTTGCAAGAAACGATCTAAGTATTGGCCTAATCTAGCCGTTACTGAATCAATACAATTCACTATTGGTCTTGCAGGAGGTACTGTGGAATCCTTATGAATTTTTGGCAATGTATAAATGATGGGTACTTTGCAAAAACTAGGAACTAAATAACGACTCTCTTTCTTGTTTAAAATTTTGTTTCTAGAGCCTATAGAAACGAGTTTCTCTAGATTCCGATGATGTGCTGTTGTCGGATCGCCACTCAGTTTGACATAAGTGTCCTTATCGGCTAACATGGTTTGTAATTGGTCCTCATAAAATAATTTATCTAAAATTACCACTCCTCCACCTTTATCTGCTGGTCTCACTATAATCTCTTTCTTCTCTTCCAGTGATATAATCCCGTCCCTGATATAAAATGGATTAATCCATTTTATATCAGGGACGGGATTAAATCACTGGAAGAGAAGAAAGAGATTATAGTGAGACCAGCAGATAAAGGTGGAGGAGTGGTAATTTTAGATAAATTATTTTATGAGGACCAATTACAAACCATGTTAGCCGATAAGGACACTTATGTCAAACTGAGTGGCGATCCGACAACAGCACATCATCGGAATCTAGAGAAACTCGTTTCTATAGGCTCTAGAAACAAAATTTTAAACAAGAAAGAGAGTCGTTATTTAGTTCCTAGTTTTTGCAAAGTACCCATCATTTATACATTGCCAAAAATTCATAAGGATTCCACAGTACCTCCTGCAAGACCAATAGTGAATTGTATTGATTCAGTAACGGCTAGATTAGGCCAATACTTAGATCGTTTCTTGCAAACAAGCGTGCAGAATACAAGAGCTTATTTGAAAGATACAAAGAATCTATTACAACTAATTGATCAAGTAATGCTGGCTGACACTCAGGAGACTTTTTTGGTAACAGCAGATGTTTCCTCCCTTTATAGTGTAATCCAACACGACGATGCTCTTTTAGCCCTTAATTGGGCATTAAGCCAAAGAGAGGATATACCTCATGAGCAGAAAGTTTTTTTGGGTCAATCTTTAGATTTCTGCTTATCCCATAGTTATTTTTGGTACAATCAAAGTTTTTATGCTCAGAAAAGGGGTGTCGCCATGGGCGCTAAATTTGCGCCGAGCATAGCGAATTTATTCATGGCAGAATGGGAAGATAAGGCAGTATTTTCTAATCAGAATAGCTCCTTAAAATTTTACAAGAGGTACATTGAAGATCTGCTCATGGTGTGGGAAGGCACAGAGACCTCATTACATGATTTTATGAGACACCTGAACGCTAACACTAACAATATTCGTTTAGAATATGAATTTAGTAAAGACACTATTCATTTTCTGGATGTGGAAATAATGAGGCGTGAGCAAAGGTTAGTAACAAAGGTGTATTTTAAACCGACTGATCGCAACAGTTTTTTACCGATCTCGAGTGGCCATCATCCCCGATGGTTAAGAAACATCCCCAAGGGGCAAATAATGAGGATACGCAGAAATTGTACAGAGAATGAAGATTTTTTAGTACAATCAGAGGTTATTAAGAATCGTTTTCTAGAGAAAGGTTATGATGAAGGTATGCTTAATAAAACAATTTTAGAAGTGGGTAATCTAACTAGGACTGAATGTCTGATTGACAAACCAAAAATAGAGGGATCCAAACAGGAGTGGAGTTTCTTTTCAGATTTCCATCACCAGTATAAAGATGTAGAGAAAGTTTTTAAGGATCACTGGCATATTTTGCATCTTGATAAGAATTTAAACCAGGTTTTGCCAGTGAATCCATCTTTCGTGTATAGGAAAGCTCCTAACTTGGGTGATAAATTAGTAAAAAAAGTTCTGAATCCTCCTAAACGCCCAGTCCCGTTTTGGGAACAAGATGGTTTCTTTGCTTGTAGAAGGTGTTCAACATGTGCTAAGACAACACATCCAATTAGAGGGCTGACCGAGTTCACTTCATCAGGTAATAATCGCACGTTTGCGATTAAGGAATTCATTTCTTGTAACACGACACATGTAGTGTACGTGTTACAATGCCCATGCAATCTCATGTATGTAGGTAGAACTAAACGCACCTTAAAAAAGAGGTTATCTGAACATCAGTATAATATAGAAATAGGATATAAAGATCATAATGTTTCCCTTCATTTTAAGAAATACCATAACCAAGACCCCTCTTTGTTAAAATTTTGGGGAGTAGATAAAGTTTCACCAAGTTGGAGGGGTTCAAATATGGTTAGGGAGATTTCAAAGAGAGAATCACAATGGATATACTCTATGAACACTTTATCGCCAAAAGGATTGAATGTTGAACTAGACGTAAATTGTTTTATCAGCAATTATTGATTCTGTAACCAGACTTTTGTACTTTTGGGGGGTTTTTTTTCATATGTTTTTTTCATATTTTTTTCATATGTTCTTATACGTGGTCTTTTAGATGTACTATGGATTGTCCATTTCATTTTATTTTATTTTATCATTCTCGTAATTATATATTGATTTTCCATTTTTATATTTATATATACAATATCCAATATATTTCCTATAAATAATTTTTTAATTTTTATATATACTTAGGATTTTATACATTTATATTGATACTCCTATAAGTATAATTAATGGGATTTTAGGGGTTGTTCTAGCACGAGTACTTAGTAAGAGCTAGGGAGGGTTTGTTAATATATACATATAGACGTATACACATTTAGCTAGCTTTCTGGATTCCATTATTTTTCCAGTCTGCATTTTTATTTATATGGGACCTATATTCTGGACTTGGTAGTAGTTGATGTTCCATACTGTAAACATTTTATGTAGAGTCGTAGAGACTCTGAGAAGTACTATTGTCAGTGATTTTATTAATATTATTAATGTTTGGGTAGAATATACAGTACGCCAGCATTGCAATATGATGTGGATGGGAGTGAAAATATGTAGCCGTTTTCGATATAGTGTAATGTTGATTTTGTGTTAATTCATTGTTAGCATTGCACAGAGGGGGGTTACAGCTGCTATTTGCAGTATCATTCCCACGCCAATCGTAGTTTGCTATGAGTATCTTTATCATCAACACGCATGCGTGTTAGATGTTGTGAGCTCATGGGAACTATGGGCGGAAGTACATCTCCCTCAGACTCAATGTTAGCAACTTAATATGGCGCTGTACGAGGCGCGCGCGTGCGCTGTAGTCACATTAAAGAGTGGGCGGAAGGGCAGGCTCTCTTATCCGAAGAGGGGCGCATGCGCGGTCGCTTTGTTTTGCCACGTGAACGCGCGGCGCCGTTTAGTGATGTCACTAAGATGGCGACGCTGTATTTTCCGAAAAGGTAAGCGGGAAATTACCACACAATTGAGCCAATATGCTGTGTCAGATTATTTAGATGACACAGGGTATATATAGGAAGGAAGCAGATGTATCGGCACCCTCAGATGATGTCCATTAACGGACGAAACGCGTCAGGGTAACGATACAAGGACGCACCATAATAAGAAGGTTAGAGGTACACATTCAGTTGTATGCCCGATGCAGTCCAGGGGGAAGGTGATCCAGTGGATTATGCTGTGGTGATAATCTGAATTTGCCTGATTTTGAATTATTGTTTGTGAGTGTATTCTTTGTTGTATTTAAATAAATCGGAGTGTTTTACGGTATCACACTATATATATATCTTTTGATTCTCCATTTACGTTACAATCATTGGGACGGTTGAAGTAACAGACACAACCATGATCTAAGGGAGGATGATGTAAAGAGAGGACCCCGCTGTGTATATGTGAAGCGCTGATTTGACCTATATATTCCGGTAAGAGTTTTACCAAAAGGGGGTGTCTTTCCACCTGTCACTAAGAACCCCCGTTTGTGGAAACCACGTGTGGAGGTGTGATAAGAAGAACGGTGGCGGTGATTAATCTGTTCCAACACTAAAGAGACTATTCGTTTGAAATGTGGGGCTTTTACTCTCCTGGAATGAATTGTGGCTTGTACACACAGGCGACATCGGTGCAGTGCCTCCTGTAGTGACATTGTGTTTGATTTTGGGAGAAGAGTAATAAAGGGGAGAGTTGAAATATCCTCACCCGGACTGTATAATAATATCGTATGTGATTGCACAGTGTATGATATATGTGACGGTCATACACATTTCGCACATGTATACACATTTTATGATTTGAACGTATTTACAGCAAAGGTGCACTGTTATATAGCGCTGCTTGCCAGTGTACCAGTGGTAAGTTGTGGCTGTGTGGTCACAGATTGCCTCTTCTGGTATATGGTACAATAGTTTTTCAGTTTTAGAATACTACTCATATGAATAGTAATTTTAAGCAGCTGCAGATTTTTTGTGATTTCCACTGCTGCCTACTAAGCGCTTGTGTTTATACATTTTTTGGATTTGGGGCACGAGAGTATAAACATTGTGAGGATTATTAGTGTGCTAGATCACTAGTTACTACTCCACTGAAGTTTGCTTAGGACAAAACTAGGCTACATAGTCAAGTGATGACCCGTTACCAACATGTCTGTGACCCAATTTGGGTTCCAACCCATAGTATAGGACAGACTGGTTTAGAACAATTCTGCCCCATTAGGCCTGATTTTGGTACAATGATTATAGTAGCAAAATCAAAGTGAAATCACCAATAGGTACTCATTGAGCTTGCACATATGGTGCCAACAGTTTGTGCAGCATTTTACAATATAAACAAAGAGGACTGAACTGTTATAAGACAAGAGGGTTAGGAGAACCTTGTTTATTGAAATACAGTTTTTCACAAAAGTGAGTACACCCCTCACATTTTTGTAAAATATTTTATTACATCTTTTCATGTGACAACACTGAAGAAATTATACTTTGCTATAACATAAAGTAGTGAGTGTACAGCTTGTATAACAGTGTCAATTCACTGTCCCTTCAAAATAACTCAACGCACAGCCATTAATGTCTGAACCGCTGGCAACAAAAGTTAGTACACCCCTAAGTGAAAATGTCCAAATTGAGCCCAAGTGTCAATATTTTGTGTGGCCACCATTATTTGCCAGCACTACCTTAAACCTCTTGAGATTGGAGTTCACCAGAGCTTCACAGGTTGCCACTGGAGTCCTCTTCCACTACTCCATGATGACATCACGGAGCTGGTGGATGTTACAGACCTTGTGCTGCTTCACCTTCCATTTGAAGATGCCCCACAGATGCTCAATATGGTTTAGGTCTGGAACCATGTTTGGCCAGTCCATCACCTTTATCCTCTTCTTTAGCAAGGCAGTGGTCATCTTGGAGGTGTGTTCGGGGTCGTTATGTTGGAATACTGCCCTGCGGCCCAGTCTTCGAAGGGAGGGGATCATTCTCTGCTTCAGTATGTCACAGTACTTGTTGGCATTCATGGTTCCCTCAATGAACTGTAGCTCCCCAGTGCCAGCAGCACTCATGCAGCCCTAGACCATGACACTCCCACCACCATGCTTGACTGTAGGAAAAACACACTTATCTTTGTACTCAACTGGTTGCTGCCACATGCTTGACATCATCTGAGCCAAATAATTTTATCTTGGTCTCATTAGACCACAGGACACGTTCCAGTAATCCATGTCCTTAGTCTGCTTGCCTTCAGCAAACTGTTTGTGGGCATTCTTGTGCATCATCTTTAGAAGAAACTTCCATTTGGGACGACAGCCATGCAGACCAGTTTGATGCAGTGTGCGGCGTATGGTCTGAGCACTGACAGGCTGACCCCTCCACCCTTCAACCTCTGCAGCACTCATACATCTATTTCCCAAAGATAACCTCTGGATATGACGCTGAGCACATTCACTCAACTTCTTTGGTCGACCATGGCAAGGCCTGTTCTGAGTAGAACCTGTCCTGTTAAACCACTGTATGGTTTTGGTCTGTTTCAGGGTCTTGGCAATCTTCTTATAGCTTAGGCCATCTTTATGTAGAGCAACAATTTATTTTTTTCAGATCCTCAGAGTCCTGTGCCATGAGGTGCCCTGTTGAACTTCCAGTGACCAGTATGAGAGAGTGAGAGCGATAACACCAAATTTAACACACCTGCTCCCAATTCATACCGGTGACATTGCAACATTGAGTCACAGGAAGGAAAATGGCTAATTGGGCCCAATTTGGACATTTGCACTTAAGGGTGTGTGCCAGTAGTTTAGACATTAATGGCTGTGTGTTGAGTTATTTTGAGGGGACAGCAAATTTACACTGTTATACAAGCTGTACACTCACTACGTTACATGGTAGCAGTATCATTTCTTCAGTGTTGTCACATGAAAAGATATAATAAAATATTTACAAAAATGTGAGGGGTGTATTCACTTTTGTGAGATACTGTATAGTTTTCTCTCCTGCAGTATTGCTATTGGCCATTTTTACGTTACTGACTCTTGATGTAAATTTGCAGGGAGATTGGCAGTGACTATGATCTAATACCATTTGCTGACCAAATTTAGGAAAAGTGCGGATATTAGTGACTTACACAGACATCTTTATAATTCATAGAACACCTAAAGTGACTACTCAAATCACACAACACAATCTACTGAGTTTTATTGATTTCATATCTAGTTACTAAGCTACAAACCGCTACATAGATGGCTGATGTGTGAAAAACATAGCTGACTGAATCACAGTGTACAGATACACATACAGTATCTCCACTGCCAATTAAAAAAAATCTGCATTCAAATAAACAATTACTCTTTGGGGGGGGGGGGGGGGGAACTAAAGCATAGCACACTCTGAGCCTTGTGAGCACTCTGCACATGCTCAGTTTGTAGTGCTAGAGAGTTTTTCTTCTAGGAGGGTGCATGTGATCAGCACAGGGATAATCAACACTATCTAGGCAGAATCAGGGGTCAATCAGCCTCAAAGGACAGTCAGAGGAGAATGAAAACTCCTTCTACAAGCTTTAACCAGTGCTTGACTGAACACTGATAGAAGTCACAAGACTACTATATACTGCTGATGAGAAAGGGTATTTAGTCATTTATATTTACTAAAATAATTGCATTTCCATGTCCTGTGTACTGTGGGAGACCAGCTATGGTGAATGCAGGCTCCTGGGTTTAGTAACACTTTAAATATAGGCATTGCACATAGCTAGGACATGCCCATTCTTAGTTGGTCGACTTATAGATAGTGAAATGGGTCCTGTACAGCAGAATCATTGGGGCAGCACATATAATTGTAGAAGTCCCTTTTGCACTTTATTTTCCCTATTATAAAATACTCTTCACCAAAGAAAAGTCACCCACTGTATGTACTTTGGGCTGTTACGCATGTAGCGGCCATAACCCGCTGCACGGCGGCCTTGACTAAATGGGCTTACCGGTTACCTTCTCTTGGCCTGCTCTTCCACGTCTAGGGGTTCCCAGGGTTGATACCCAATGACTTGTATACTGACACAGATAAAGTCCTTTCAAAAGGTTTTAGTTTGCAGTAGAACTTTCACAAAACACAGTCTCTTAGGGAACAGAGGGCACGGGTGAAGAACTCAAGTACCTTGAACTGCAGGTTTAACAGAGTCTCTACTTCCACCCAGAGAGTAGCCACTCTCAGCTGGGTACTTCAAGGCTGAACAGACCTCTAGCCAGAGATCATGGCAGTCAGCACGTTGACTCAAAACTTGAACAATCAACTGAAGATGAACAGGAACCTTTTTCCGACCGTATCTGGAATGTTTCCCGCTTCCTTTGTGGTACTGGAAAAGTGTGAACTCATCAATGTCCTTCCCAACTCAGTAACCAGGCACTTCTCAGGATGCCACTTGCCAGCCCTCCTCTGAAGAGTCCTCCCCCGGTCACTTTCACGAGCTGTGGTGCCCCTCCAAGCCGAGAGCACAGCCGGACACTTTGAATCCTCCCTCAGTTACAGCTCCTCGGACCAGCAGGTTCCGAGACTCGGGAATGGACGGATCCCTACCCCAGACCAGACAGGTCTATCAGGGGCCACTGACCGGAACATGCTGTGGGATGTCAGACACCCCGTGACCGGGACCCCTCACGGGGCTACCCCGGTCCTGGAACCAGAACAGACCACACGGGTATCACAAACAACTCCGGAACCCCGAACACGTGACCCACACCTGCTTAAGTACCCCTTCCCAGACTCCTCAGCGGGCCCGGCACTCCCGCTGATTGGCTCCGAGAGGGCCATACCCAAACATCCAACCAGGCCTGGTTCTAGCCTCTCATGTACACCTCACGTTCACATGACCAGGCAGAACTTCAAACGTGGCCTGGCCAGACTGGTGTTAAGGCCTACCTACACAATTAACCATCAGTACCGTAGGGTCCTGAAGCAAAAACTAAATTTACAATGCGTGTAACATTTGACCCCAAATGTCATCCGCTACACGCACAATAAAAAGGAAAAGACACTTTTTATATCACCATTCAGAGGGGATGCAACATTTGGGTCCATCCACCCCCCCCACCAAGATTTTAATTATATCTACTTGTGATCTATATGTAATTTGCACATGTGCACATTGCCATTTCTTTGCATTTAGCACTTTGTCATTTTCCGCTATGATGAATTTTGTAGCATATCATCACTTTTATATCTAATTATGTATGGATTTTAGTTTACACTAATAGTATAACATTATTTATATTTACATATCAACTAGTGATTATACATAACAGCGCAGCACTATATACTATTTATTTATTTTTGTTGCTGTTATGGAGTAACCCTTCAGTGCTTTGCAGCAGTTAAAGAGTCAATCTATTTAGTAGCGCGGGAATATCTACCACATTTTTTATTCTAGCACATATGAAGACTTCTGTGGCAATGTGACCACAATAGGAACAGGAAGAACCATGATCATTTACTCATTCAGTGCTGCTACTATGGATCACTGGATTTGAGAAAGCAAATATGACTAATGTCCAGTATTCGATATGCATTTATTGCTTGTCCTATATGATTGCACTATGCCTGCTCAATATCCTTCATGGAATAATCGTCCATTTCAACTTTAAAGCACCTCACAATGCTGTCAGCATATTTTGATAAATATTTTCCTCCCTGTATAGAAATTGAAAACTACAGGTAGATAAACTCATAAAAAACATATTCTGTCATAAAAAGAATGTAGTGATATCTCTTCTTGTACTTCACTCCAGGTTCCTCTATCTTCATTCTGAGCAAGTCTAATAGACTCTCTCCCGAGTATAGTAGATAAAGAAATCTGTAAGCTTTTACTGCCTGTGACAACGTGTATGTGTGATAGTGGATTTGCCAATATTATGAGTACAACTAGGAGAAACAAACAGTCATGATGTGTCAGCAGACATTTGCTGTGAATTTTTTACCACTAACACCTAATTATAGCAAACATATTATTAGAAAATGTACAGAAATAGGTCTCATTAGATGTACAGTCTTTGTCTTTTTAATGTTTGCATATGAATTACCTTTTTCACTAACCACTTAAGGACCAGGCTTATTTCTGACATTTGTTGTTTACAAGTTAAAATTAGTATTGTTTGCTAGAAAAATTAAACAACAATACACACAAAAACACACACACATAATAATTATATATATATATATATATATATATATATATATATATATATATATATATATATATAGATATAAAAAGTTAGCCCCATTTTGTTGTATAATGTGAAAGATGATGTTATACTGAGTAAATTGATACCCAACATGTTATGCTAAATTGCAAACGCTCTGGGAATGGCGACAAACTATGGTACTTAATCTCCATAGGCAACACTTTAAAAAAAAGTTGCAGGTACACTAGTCTAGTAATAGAATTATTGTTCTCATTCTAACAATCGCCGCGATACCTTACATGTGGGGTTTGCTTTTGCTTCTGCACGTGAGCTCGGAGGGACAAGACGCTTTAATTTTTTTTCTTATTTTGCTTTTTATTTTTACTGTCCCTTTAAAAAAAAATATATATATATTTTTTGACCACTGTTATTCCTATTACAAGGAATGTAAACATCCCTTTAAAAAAAAAAAAGCAGGACAGGGCCTCTTTAATGTGAGATCTGGGATGAAAAAAAAAAAAACCTCAGATCTCACATTTACACCTAAAAAGCAAAAGATTTCATTTTACTATTATAAAAAAAAAAAAAAAAGAAAAAAAAAAAGGAAGATAAGCACCACCAGCACCCAAACACAGTGCCTC
Source organism: Lithobates pipiens (assembly GCF_037356315.1). Taxonomy (NCBI): domain Eukaryota; kingdom Metazoa; phylum Chordata; class Amphibia; order Anura; family Ranidae; genus Lithobates; species Lithobates pipiens. The sequence goes on from NW_027507903.1 coordinate 224,515,018, forward strand.
TTACCTGCCTCTTTGGACCCTTATCATAGGGGTCAAATGAGCAATAAATGGAATGAACACCCTTATTCGCTGTCCTCCGCAATCGATCAGGTAAGGCAGATAAAACATGGATACAGGTATCCCAATCTCCACTTCCTTGTTTACATGTGACCGTCTGTGATTGGACACAGCTGATCACATGGTCAAAGAGCCACAAATGTGGCTCTTTCCAGAGATCGGGGTTGCACCATGTCCTAGCAACACGGCACAGCCGCAATCGCCGTCATGTGACGTCATTCCCAGAACGAGAGCCCACTGTCATTTTATGGTGGGCAGCAGCAAGCCGTTAAACACTCTTTGACCAGAGCAATATATTGTTACCATAGTGACATTGTGTTTTTGTTGGTTTTGTTTTTTTACCCATTGTGTATGCATATAGCAATGAATTTAATTTCTATATTCAAGCCATGATTGGCCCAGTCTGTAGCATGTGATCACTGTGACCAATCACAGCTAGCAACACAAAGGAAGTCATCCATTGCTTACAACTGTCATATGACCTGCTGTGATTGGTTACAGAGGTCACATGGTACCGGCAGCAGGCCGATACAGTGATCAGTCATGGTCTGTGTCCATCCACCCGGATCGACAAGAGGCCGTCCCTGGCATCATTCGCCAATAGGCCAGGCGGAAACCAGTTAAAGTGCCACTAAACCCACATCATAAAAAAAACTATCAATAAATGCTGCATTACATTCACTGTCACTATGAGATTCCTTTCTGTATTCTGCAAATAAAAAACTCATTGATGCTGCTGTTCTCTATCTCCACCTTCTGTCCCACATTCAGCTAGGGGTTTTGTAGATGTTGAGGCAGCTCTGCACATGCTCCGTTTTCAGATGGTTTCTAAGCTGAGCATTTCCTCCCTATCACATCTGAGAAGTCCATGTGACTATAGAATCATATATGTAAGTGTATACTTAGTTACTGACAGCCCACTCTCCTCCTCCTCCTCCATGCCCACTAACCAACTAAACACAATGTTTTGGGATATTACATGTAGATCAATGGTGGTGTCAGCCTGTGGCCTGTGGCTGGAAGAAATCCACCCACACTATAAAATAATAATCATATCATAATATATTAATAAATATATATATATATATATATATATATATATATATATATATATATATATTAAATAGATATACATACATACACACACACCATACACACACACACACACACACACACACATTACATACATATAAGCTGTATTAGGATAAAGGTATTTTTTTTTTATTAAAATAATTACAGTGCCATCATCCTTATACAGAAAAAGAAGGGACAATGTAAATTTAAATAGTGTGTGTTTAAACAGTATCACTTTAGTCTGTCTTTCCACACACATTTGAAACAGACCTGTGATGGATAGTGTATCCAAGTGTAAAATAATGTTCGACACAGCCTCACTGCATTTCATGCAAAATAATTCTGACACTTCATACCCACGATGTATGGCATGGGTTATATTGCAATAAGTTGTTGCAAGCTGACTTGTGTGTTTATAAAGCCTTGCAGCCAGCCCAATAAATGTGTGTAAATAAGTATATAACAAATTATATAACAAAAGGGTCAGTGTATCGCTGAAATTCACCTGAAGTTTCAAGAGCTTGGTCACTATTCACTCAAGATCAAGTGGCTTAAAGCAAGTGAATGGACTCTTAATAATAATAATAATACATTTTATTTATAATGCCCTTTTCAGCAAAAGATCTCAAAGTGCTACAAGTTAGAAACAAAAAAGAAAAAAGAAGCAGTTTATACAATGAAATGAACATCTAAAAAGGACAAAATGTTTTGCTAAAAAGAAATGTCTTAAGACCTTTTTTAAAACAGTCTTTGGATTGAAGAGCCCTCAATGTGTCAGGTAGGGCATTGCACAGGCGTGGGTCAGCTGCACAAAAAGGCCCGTCTCCCATTGTTTTGAATATAGTTCTAGGTATTTGAAGGTGTGAGCGAGTAGAGCAGAGGGGACGCGATGTGTTTGGTGGTTTGAGAAGTTCTTTGAGGTGGGGGGGGGGGCATATCATGTATGCATTAGTGTGTGAAGGAGGGAATCCTTGTACTCAATCCTGGCAGAGACAGGAAGACAATGGAGTGAGTGAAGAATGGAGGTAATGTGCTTATGTTTCCGCACTCGCATCAGGATCCTTGCTGCAGAGTTTTGGATGTACTGAAGCCTCTGCAGACTCCTTCTAGGAATCCCAATGAGAAGTGCATTACAGTAGTCCAGTCTGGAGGAGACAAAGGCTTGAATCAGTTTTTGGGCATCTGGGAGGGAAAGAATGGAACGGAGTTTGGAGATATTATGGAGGTGGTAAAAAGAGGTCTTACATAGGTGAATTATATGGGCTTCAAAAGTGAGTTAGGAGTCCATTTTTACACCAAGATTTGTGGTTGTTGAGGAGAGGGGGATATTAGAACCAGAAAAGGTGATGCTGGTTATGAATGATTATTTTGTCTGGTAACCACCTCAATAAAGTGCACTTACTCCCCCTTCTTGCCCAGACCAATTTTTCAGCTTTCAGCGCTCTCAGTTTGAATGACAATTACTCAGTCATGCAACACTGTACCCATATCAAGCGTGTGCCCTTTTTTTCACACAAATAGAGCTTTACACCTTAGTGTATACACATTACACATTAGTGTATATTATTTGGTCTTTGTGAAAGTTATAGAGTCTACAAACTATGGTGCAAATCTCTGAAAATTGATCACATCTGATCAGGCCTTCAATACATCAGGTGAATCTCATGTCTTGAGACACTAAAAAGTCAGGAAAGTACAAATACCCCCAAATGGCCTCTTTTTAGAAATTAGACATTCCAAGGTATTAAGTAAGTAGCATGGTGAGTTTTTTTAAGTTGTAATTTTTTCCCACAATTCTTTGCAAAATGAAGATTTTTTTATTTTTATTTTTTACAAAATTGTCATATTATCAGGTTATTTCTCACACAAAGCATATGCATACAACAAATTACACCCCAAAATGCATTCTGCTACTCTTCCCAAGTATGGCGATACCACATGTGTGAGACTTTTACACAGCCTGGCCACATACAGAGGACCAACATTGATGTAGTACCTTCAGGCGTTCTAGGAGCATCAATTACACATCTCATTTCATTCCTACCTATCCTGGAGCACAAGGACAGTGGAATTACCCACAAAATGATCACATTTTTGGAAAGCAAACACCCCAGCGTATAGTCAATGAGGCATGGGCTGCAAATAGGTACTCGGGTACTCTGATGGGCCGGTGACAGGTATTCGGGTACTCGGATGGACTGCGACAGGTACTCGGGTACTCAGATTGACTACGACAGGTACTCAGGTGAACTGTGACAGGTACTTTGATGGGTGGCGACAGGTACTTTGAATGGGTGATGACAGGTCCTCTTTATTGGGGGGGTGGCAATAAGTGTGATTGGTGTACACTGTAAGCGGTAATGAGATGTTACCGTAATCTCCTTCTCACACATGATCGGTGTGTGAGGAGGAGACCCCGGTAACAGCTAGTTACCGTGGTTTGTTGACATTTAGTGATCAGCTGTGAAAGGATCACAGCCAATCACATGGGTAAACAGCTGGCCAATGGCCGTTTACCAGCATCGGTGATGAGCAGTGTTCCCAGGAACACGGCGCCACTGACAAGCATGCGCCATGCACAGTGGGTAGAACCATCTGTGATCGGCTGTCACTTCATCATCATGCCCAATGGCTGTTCACCCCCCTCGGTGGAGAGCAGTGTCTACGTGACATGCCGCCACCGAAGGAACATGGATGCGCATGATCACGTGCATTCCCTGCTTAAATGGGAGGACGTCATATGATGCCCTCCCACAACAA